>NC_091977.1:327794853-328112370 GCF_044704955.1 Pristiophorus japonicus
ATTTGGCAATATTAAATGAGGAATTAGCTTGTCGACTCTCAGTGTAAATGATACAAAATACAATATTGGTTTTGATATTGATGATTTAATCACAACTAAACAGCGATGATAAACTTCGTTGTGAAGTAATAGCAGTGGAACCAGCCTTTGTGATTTTACAGCAATATGTGACCAAAAAAAGAGAAAAGAAAATCTTGCATTTCTAAATCACCATTCACGACCTCGGGACTTCCAAAGGCGCTTTACAGCCAATTAATTACTTTTGAAGAGTCGTCACCGTAGGAAATGCAGCAGCCAATTTGTGCACAGCAAGGTTCCACAAACAGTAATGTGATAATGATCAGATAATCTTTTTTCTTAGTGATGTTGAATGAGGGATCAATGTTGGCTAGGACACTGGGGATGACCCTTACTCTTGTTTGAAATAGTACCATGAGATCTTTTACGTCCACCTGAGAGGGCAGACAGCGCCTCAGTTTAATGTCTCATTCAAACGACGACATCTCTGACAGTGCAGCATTCTCTCAGTACTTTAGTGGGAATGTGGGTCTAGATTTTTATGCTCAAGTGGGTCTTGAACCCACAATCTTTTGACTCAGAGGTGATAGTGCTACCCACCGAGCCATTGGTGATACATTTCCAGTTCATGCCAATGCTGGACAGAGGGCTGCACATGATGGCGAAGGGTTACACAGGTCTGTGTCATTGGGCAGAAAAAAATCAGTGCAGACAGAAAAAAACAGGTTGATTAGTTGCTGTGATCAGAGCTTCATGCTTGGGTTGTCCACCTGCTGACTTGGTGTTATGTGAGGGGGCAAAACAATGTGAGCTATCTTGATAAGGATTACTGGTAGTTTAAATGTTCTCCCATTTTACAGGCCATTTTTAAGCATAATCACAATAAGTAAGTGTACGGGAGTGTAGTGGTTACGTTACTGGACTAGTAATCTAGAAGAACATGAGTTCAGATTCCACTGTGCATTTGAATTCAGTTCTGGAATAATAAACTGGTGCCAGTAAAAGTGACCAAGAGCTGTCAGATTGTAGTTAATAATCCAACTAGTCCACGAATGTCCTTTAGGAAAGGAAACCTGCTGTCCTTACCCGGTCTGGGCCTATATGTGACTCCAGTCCTACACCAAAGTAGTTTACTTTGAAATGACCTCTGAAATGGGCTAGAAAACTAGACAGCAACTAGGAGTGTGCAACAAATGCCAGCCTTGCTAGCGATGCCCACTTCCTGAGAATGAATACCACAATAATGATGTATCTTAACAGTGAGTTAGAGAATCTGACTTTACAACGGCAAGCTAACACAAAATACAAAATGTCTTGTTCATCTTTTATATCTTCCACATTTGTTTGACTGAACATTGATATAGATTATTGCATATAACAGCATCCAAACTTAAACCTCCTTAATATAACCAATTACAGTTAAGTTACAGTCCCATTCCAGAGACTTGAGCACATAATCCAGGCTGACACTCCCACTGTCGGAGGTGCTGACTTTAGGATGAGATCTTAAACCGAGGCCCCATCTGCCCTCTCAGGTGGACATAAAAGATCCTATGGCACTATTTGGAAGAAGAGTAAGGGAGTTATCCCCGGTGTCCTGGCCAATATTTATCTCGCAACAAATATCACTAAAAAAACAAAGTAAAGTACTGTGGATGCTGGAAATCTGAAACAAAAACAGAAAATGCTGGAAATACTCAGCTGGTCAGGCAACATCTGTGGAGAGAGAAACAAAGTTAACATTTGGACAGGCTAATGGGACTGAAGGTAGACAAGTCCCCTGGTCCTGATGAAATGCATCCCAGGGTATTAAAAGAGATGGCGGAAGTTATATCAGATGCATTCGTTATAATCTACCAAAATTCTCTGGACTCTTGGGAGGTACCAGCGGATTGGAAAGCAGCTAATGTAACGCCTCTGTTTAAAAAAGGGGGCAGGCAAAAGACAGGTAACTATAGGCCGGTTAGTTTAACATCTGTAGTGGGGAAAATGCTTGAAACTATCATTAAGGAAGAAATAGTGGGACATCTAGATAGGACTAGTGCAATCAAGCAGACGCAGCATGGATTCATGAAGGGGAAATCATGTTTAATTAACTTACTGGAATTCTTTGAGGATATAACGAGTATGGTGGATAGAGGTGTACCGATGGATGTGGTGTATTTAGATTTCCAAAAGGCATTCAATAAGGTGCCACACAAAAGGTTACTGCAGAAGATAGAGGTACGCAGAGTCAGAGGAAATGTATTAGCATGGATAGAGAATTGGCTGGCTAACAGAAAGCAGAGAGTCGGGATAAATGGGTCCTTTTCCAGTTGGAAATCAGTGGTTAGTGGTGTGCCACAGGGATCAGTGCTGGGACCACAACTGTTTACAATATACATAGATGACCTAGAAGAGGGGACAGAGTGTAGTGCAACAAAATTTGCAGATGACACTAAGATTAGTGGGAAAGCGGGTTGTGTAGAGGACTCAGAGAGGCTGCAAGGAGATTTGGATAGGTTAAGCGAATGGGCTAAGGTTTGGCAGATGGAATACAATGTCGGAAAGTGTGAGGTCATCCACCTTGGGAAAAAAAACAGTAAAAGGCAATATTATTTGAATGGGGAGAAATTACAACATGCTGTGGTGCATGAATCCCAAAAGGTTAGTTTGCAGGTGCAGCAGGTAATCAGGAAGACGAATGGAATGTTGGCCTTCATTGCGAGAGGGATGGAGTACAAAAGCAGGGGGGCCTTGCTGCAACTGTATAAGGTATTGGTAAGGCCGCACCTGGAGTACTGCGTGCAGTTTTGGTCACCTTACTTAAGGAAGGATATACTAGCTTTGGAAGGGGTACAGAGACGATTCACTAGGCTGATTCCAGAAATGAGGGGGTTACCTTATGATGATAGATTGAGTAGACTGGGTCTTTACTCGTTGGAGTTCAGAAGGATGAGGGGTGATCTTATAGAAACATTTAAAATCATGAAAGGGATAGACAAGATAGAGGCAGAGAGGTTGTTTCCACTGGTAGGGGAGACTAGAACAAGGGGGCACAGCCTCAAAATACGGAGGAGCCAATTTAAAACTGAGTTGAGAAAAAATTTCTTGTCCCAGAGGGTTGTGAATCTGTGGAATTCTCTGCCCAAGGAAACAGTTGAGGCTAGCTCATTGAATGTTTTCAAGTCAAAGATAGATAGATTTTTAACCAATAAGGGAATTAAGGATTACGGGGAGAGGGCGGGTAAGTGAAGCTGAGTCCACGGCCAGATCAACCATGATCTTATTGAATGGCGGAGCAGGCTCGAGGGGCTAGATGGCCTACTCCTGTTCCTAAATCTTATGTTCTTATGTTCTTATATTTCAGGTTGATGACTTTCCACCAGAACTGGAAAAAGTTAGAGATGTAATAGGTTTTAAGCAAGTACAGAGGCAGGAAGGGGAGGAAAAACAAAAGGGAAGGTCTGTGGATAGAGGGCAGGAGAGATTAAATGACAAAAGGGATGATGGTGAGAGGAAAAAGGAGACGTTAATGGGACAAAAGATAGGTGTACAGGAAATGTAAATGGAAATAGCAGAATCATTACCATCATTAAAAAACAGATTAACTGGTCATTATCACATTGCTATTTGTTGGACCTTGCTATGCGCAAATTAGCTGCCGGGTTTCCTACATTACAACAGTGACTACACTTCAAAAGTACGCCATGCAGTAAAGCGGTTTGGGGCGTCCAATGCCACCCACTAGTTTCGAAAAACAAGAGCAAAAGAAATTAGTGTGAAACTTGCCCAATGCATCCCTATCATTTGGAGTGTATTGAAATCTTTTCACAGAAGACTGGAAGTAATGAGTCACAAAACAGACACTTTGAAATTTGCAACCACTCCAAAGATTGTACAGTTGACATCAAAGACTACCTTCATGATTATGGAATGGAAATGCCTTGTAAAGATTTCATTTCTAACCACATGTGCAATTATTGTTCCCAGGACATTAGAGACTCTGAAATTAAAGCAAAATATCATGTTTAAAAAAGAAAGAACTTGCATTTCTATAGCACCTTTCACAACCTCAGGACGTCCCAAAGCACTTCACAGCCAATGCAGTACTTTTTTTGAAGTGTAGTCACTGTTGTGATGTAGGAAACGCAGCAGCCAATTTGCACACAGCAAGCTCCCACAAACAGCAATGTGATAATGACCAGATAATCTGTTATTAGTGATACTGGTTGAGGAATAAATATTGGCCAGGACACGGGGCTAACTCCCCTGCTCTTCTTCAGTAGTGCTGTGTGATCTTTCACTAAGACAGATTATCCAGTCATTATCACATTGCTGTTGTGGGATCTTGCTGTGCATAAAATGGCTGCTGCCTTTCCTACAATACAACAGTGACTACACTTCAAAAGAACGTAATTGGCTGGAAAACACTTTGTGACATCCTGAGGTGGTGAAGTGACCAGCAAAGTACAGTAAAGTTCAGTTCAATGCAAGAATCGAAAAGGATAATGGAGAAGGATAAGGGTGCTGGACTGGAAAGGGACAAAGCTCAGAGCCAAATTAACAAGTTACATATATTTCTATAAGGCAAAAGGTGAATAGATCAAAGAATAGAGTTGCTAAGCTATATTGAGAGATCAAAGATAAAGGTGAGGTTTATGATAAAATTAGGGTTAACAATACTAAAGATAATCATGAGTATAGAAGGTATAGTTAGGAAATTGTAGGGGACCGAGGAGATTCGAAGGGTTAAATTGGGGCATGAAAAACTAACAGATAATATAAAAATAAATAGTAAGAGCATTTGTAAGAACATAAAAAGTAATAGAATAATTAAGCTGAAGACACTAATACTCGGGGATGAAGATCAGAGACTTATTGTGGAGGATGAAAGTATGGTCGAGATATTTAATAAATATTTTGCATCAATTTTTACTAATGATGGTCGAAGTGAGAATGTTGGTGTACCAAAGGAGGATTTGAAACAATTGGTAGAGATAACCGTGGAAAAGGAATTGCTTCAAAGAAAGATTTATCATTGGCCAAACAAAGGAGCTGAAATTCAGGGTCTCAGAAAGACCCGTTACTGCCTGTTTGTAGCGGCCATGTGGCGGAATCCCGTGGTCACTGCTTTGTGATCAAATGGCTGCCCCGACCCAAATTCAGGTCGGGGATTTTTCAGCCTGGACCCGTGATGCTAATGACTGCGCCGCAAACGCTCTCGCTCACCTGAAAAATAAACCGCCCGAAATTCGCATATAAAAATCGATTCCCTGCTGCGCAGTGCCCCTGACAGCTTTTTATGTTAGTGCACCTTGTCCGGAGTGTGTGCAGCCTGGCAGCACGGCGGCCCTTCAAGGGGAGGGCCCACTGCCGCGGCTGCCATGTATTTATTTTTGATGGCCGACTTCTGGATCGGCCGGCAAGATAGTGCTCATGGATTTGGCCGGGCTGCCTGGTTACTCCTCTTGGGTGCCAGGCCGCTGGTCCGGCCGAAACCTTCACTGGTGGCCCAGTGGCCGAAGATAAAAAATGACAGATTCTCTCCCCTTTAATGGAGGGGAGAGAGTGTGGTGATGCACACGCACTGTGACGTCACCACCACTCCACCACTACTTGACAGCAGCAGAGTCCCGGTCCCGACCAAAATTCAACCCCTCAGCCTGCCTTCATGTCGATCTCCCAACTCCACTATCACCGACTTCCGTTGGGACTTTGAAAAAATTTCAAAGCCCTGAAAATCGATCATAGGGCCACCTCATGGATCCCAGCGGTAAAACCAGGTAAAAACTCATAGCTGTGCCAGCTTTCTGGCGTACCTGAATTTCGTCCCCAAAGAGTTGGAGCAAATGGGTGTTGCTGGGACTGGAGAAGGTTGGACAGGTATTTCCCAGTGGTCTATGCTGGCTCCACTTTTCCTCTCTGTATATATAGATGATTTGAACTTGGGTACAGGGAACACAAACTCATAGTTTGCTGACAGCCCAAAATACGTGGTGTGGCCAAAAGTGAGATGACCGTAAAAGACTTGTAAAGTCAGAGGTGAGCAGAATGGGCAGACAGGGGGTAGAATGGGCAGACAGGGGGTAGAATGGGCAGATGGGGTAGAATGGGCAGACAAGGGGTAGAATGGGCAGACAGGGGGTAGAATGGGCAGACGGGGTAGTATGGGCAGACAGGAGGCAGAATGGGCAGACAAGGGGGAGAATGGGCAGACGGGGTAGAATGGGCAGACAGGGGATAGAATGGGCAGACAGGGGGTAGAATGGGCAGACAGGTAGAATGGGCAGACAATGGGTAGAATGGGCCGACAAGGGGTAGAATGGGCAGACGGGGTGGAATGGGCAGACGGGGGGTAGAATGGGCAGACAGGGTAGAATGGGCAGACAGGGGAGCAGGTAATTAAATATGGATAAATGTGAGGTAATGCATTTTGGGAGGAGGAATGAGAGATTGTTTGTTTGTGAATTACTCCAGTAAAGAACCAGCACAGACACGATGGGCTGAATGGACTCATTCTGTGCAGGAAACCTCTTTGGTTCTTTGGTTGTTACCGGGAACAGTTAACCATTGGATATCTGTTACAGGTGCTTGCTGTATTAGAAGATCGCTTTGTAACGTGAGTCCCACATGGTTATGAATGAGTTATAAATTACAACACAGCATTTGCCAGCTAAAACTCACCCTTTTAATGAGAACATTTATTCTGATGGAATATTTACCAAGGTGCCCTTATATCCCCCTGCATTTTTGCAGCATTCAGTTTAGTTAGAGTGGTCACGTAAAAAGAACATTATGACAGATACAAAGAATGATCCCATTCACAGATGCAGGCTATTTGACTCATTTGATGTTAAATAAAGAGATGATCAGCAGCCTTTTTTTTAGCAGATTGTCTCTGTCTGGCCACATGTGTGCTGTTCAATGCCTATGGCTGGTATAATGACAGTCATGGCACCACACAAGGATGAAAGATACTCCATATAGCACACACACCATCAGCAGGCATAAAGCAAGGACAAAACTCTTGCTCTTTAAGTAGCAACACTGCTATTTACATTTCTCTCAACCATTTCCAGCCCAGATTAATCCCAACCCTCCTCCCCATTCCCCTCACCCGTGAATGAGATTTACAGTGCTACATATGGTCATCAGTAGTGAGGAGTTACAATCAACGACTGCAACCATTTCTGACTATGTGGCTTGAGAAGCAGAGAGATTTACATTAAGCTCTGGACTTATGCACAATCATAGGCAGTCCCTCGAAATTAAAGAAGACTTGCTTCCACTCTAAATCATCATCATATGCAGTCCCTCAGAATCAAGGAAGATTTGCTTCCACTCTTAACATGAGTTCCTGGGTGGTTGTACAGTCCAATACAAGAACCACAGTCTCTGTCACAGGTGAGGCAGATAGTCGTTGAGGGAAGGGTGGATGGAACTGGTCTGCCGCATGCTCTTTCTGCTGCCTGCGCTTGATTTCTGCATGCTCTCCACTTAGGGCTGTCTTTGGCCAGGGACTCTCAGTTGCTGGTGGGGATGTTGCATTTTATCAAGGAGGCTTTGAGGGTGTCCTTGAAACATTTCCTCTATCCACCTTGGGTTCGCTTGCCGTGTAGGAGTTCCAAGTAGAGCACAATATGCACAATAGCAAGATACGGACCGATGATCTGTTGTTGGGAAAACGAACACTATTCCTTCAAATTGTTCAATACGCCCACTTTCTCGCTCAGCAACAGGTCCCGATGCTTTCATTCCCATTGAGACAGCTGGAAAGTTGCCTTCTATTCCTCCCTCACCCACAAACAGGTGGAAACTGGTTCCAGGCACGAAGACCTCTGAACCCCAGTCAGATTGAGAGGTGACCGCCTCCAGGTTCAAAGGCGGCAAGTCTCGGTAAAAAATAGCTTGCATTTATATAACGCCTTTAACAGAGTGAAACATCCCAAGTTGCTTCACAGAAGCGTTATCAGATAAAACTTAACACCGAGCCACATAAAGAGATATTAGGACAGGTGAGGTAGGATTTAAGGAGCGTCTTAAAGGAGGAGAGAGAGGTATTGGGAGGCAATTCCAAAGATTGGGGCACAGGCAATGGTGGAGCGAGAAATTGGAGGAGCACAGAGATGTCAGAGGGTTGTAGGGCTGGAGAAATCATAGAGCGAGACGAGGCCATGGAAGGATTTGAAAACAAGAGTGAGAATTTCAAAATCGAGTATTTACAGCAGTTCCCCTGAGCATCACTCTTGCAATAATTGAAAACGCAATAAAACAAACTTTTCGCAATTGGAAGTACAGGAGGGAGAAAGGGGATTTTAGAAATGCCAACATTAAAGTGGGAACTGTAATATTATATCATGAGGGTGGAACTGAAGGATTGTGTGATGATTCAGCTCCAAAATCACGACTATCTTTATGAACTTCTCACTTGTGCCCTCCGTTTCTACCATACTCAATGCACGTGCTGCACAGCTCGCAATACGAACTTTGAAAAACTGACCATACGTTATAAAGAAAAACACATGTCTGACAATATTTTCCAAGTCATAATTCAGCCTCTCAGGTCTTTGGAGGTTCATAAACCAATCGAGATTTGCTTTAAAAGTTTACGATGCCACTAAAAGCCATCGCTTAAATTATCTCCTTGAAACACAGTGTCTATTATCTTATGTGGCAAGGTTGTTGCAGAGATATGGGTCCTTTTCCATTCAAACCTCCAAAGGATTTAGTATGGGGTTAAATCACCAGATGAAACTTTACGTTTCACACTTTACTTGCACATTCTGTGGATACAGCCTCAGACACTGTGAATTGTTTATTTATCAATAAGCCCACTGGTGGACTCAGTTGTTAGCAGATAGAAACATAGAAACATAGAAACATAGAAAATAGGTGCAGGAGTAGGCCATTCGGCCCTTCTAGCCTGCACCGCCATTCAATGAGTTCATGGCTGAACATTCAACTTCAGTACCCCATTCCTGCTTTCTCGCCATACCTCTTGATCCCCCTAGTAGTAAGGACCTAATCTAACTCCTTTTTGAATATCTTTAGTGAATTGGCCTCAACAACTTTCTGTGGTAGAGAATTCCACAGGTTCACCACTCTCTGGGTGAAGAAGTTCCTCCGCATCTCGGTCCTAAATGGCTTACCCCTTATCCTTAGACTGTGACCTCTGGTTCTGGACTTCCCCAACATTGGGAACATTCTTCCTGCATCTAACCTGTCTAACCCCGTCAGAATTTTAAATGTTTCTATGAGGTCCCCTCTCATTCTTCTGAACTCCAGTGAATACAAGCCCAGTTGATCCAGTCTTTCTTGATAGGTCAGTCCCGCCATCCCGGGAATCAGTCTGGTGAACCTTCGCTGCACTCCCTCAATAGCAAGAATGTCCTTCCTCAGGTTAGGAGACCAAAACTGTACACAATACTCCAGGTGTGGCCTCACCAATGCCCTGTACAACTGTAGCAACACCTCCCTGCCCCTGTACTCAAATCCCCTTGCTATGAAGGCCAACATGCCATTTGCTTTCTTAACCGCCTGCTGCACCTACATGCCAACCTTCAATGACTGATGTACCATGACACCCAGGTCTCTTTGCACCTCCCCTTTTCCTAATCTGTCACCATTCAGATAATAGTCTGTCTCTCTGATTTTACCACCGAAGTGGATAACCTCACATTTATCCACATTATACTTCATCTGCCATGCATTTGCCCACTCACCTAACCTATCCAAGTCGCTCTGCAGCCTCATAGCATCCTCCTCGCAGCTCACACTGCCACCCAACTTAGTGTCATCCGCAAATTTGGAGATACTACATTTAATCCCCTCATCTAAATCATTAATGTACAGTGTAAACAGCTGGGGCCCCAGCACAGAACCTTGCGGTACCCCACTAGTCACTGCCTGCCATTCTGAAAAGTACCCATTTACTCCTACTCTTTGCTTCCTGTCTGACAACCAGTTCTCAATCCATGTCAGCACACTACCCCCAATCCCATGTGCTCTAACTTTGCACATCAATCTCTTGTGTGGGACCTTGTCGAACGCCTTCTGAAAGTCCAAATATACCACATCAACTGGTTCTCCCTTATCCACTCTACTGGAAACATCCTCAAAAAATTCCAGAAGATTTGTCAAGCATGATTTCCCTTTCACAAATCCATGCTGACTTGGACCTATCATGTCACCTCTTTCCAAATGCACTGCTATGACATCCTTAATAATTGATTCCATCATTTTACCCACTACTGAGGTCAGGCTGACCGGTCTATAATTCCCTGTTTTCTCTCTCCCTCCTTTTTTAAAAAGTGGGGTTACATTGGCTACCCTCCACTCCATAGGAACTGATCCAGAGTCAATGGAATGTTGGAAAATGACTGTCAATGCATCCACTATTTCCAAGGCCACCTCCTTAAGTACTCTGGGATGCAGTCCATCAGGCCCTGGGGATTTATCGGCCTTCAATCCCATCAATTTCCCCAACACAATTTCCCGGCTAATAAGGATTTCCCTCAGTTCCTCCTCCTTACTAGACCCCCCGACCCCTTTTATAACCGGAAGGTTGTTCGTGTCCTCCTTCGTGAATACCGAACCAAAGTACTTGTTCAATTGGTCCGCCATTTCTTTGTTCCCCGTTATGACTTCCCCTGATTCTGACTGCAGGGGACCTACGTTTGTCTTTACTAACCTTTTTCTCTTTACATATCTATAGAAACTTTTGCAATCCGTCTTAATGTTCCCTGCAAGCTTCTTCTCATACTCCATTTTCCCTGCCCTAATCAAACCCTTTGTCCTCCTCTGCTGAGTTCTAAATTTCTCCCAGTCCCCAGGTTCGCTGCTATTTCTGGCCAATTTGTATGCCACTTCCTTGGCTTTAATACTATCCCTGATTTCCCTTGATAGCCACGGTTGAGCCACCTTCCCTTTTTTATTTATATGCCAGACAGGAATGTACAATTGTTGTAGTTCATCCATGCGGTCTCTAAATGTCTGCCATTGCCCATCCACAGTCAACCCCTTAAGTATCATTCGCCAATCCATCCCAGCCAATTCACGCCTCATACCTTCAAAGTTAGCCTTCTTTAAGTTCTGGACCATGGTCTCTGAATTAACTGTTTCATTCTCCATCCCAATGCAGAATTCCACCATATTATGGTCACTCTTCCCCAAGGGGCCTTGCACAACGAGATTGCTAATTAATCCTCTCTCATTACATAACACCCAGTCTAAGATGGCCTCCCCCCTAGTTGGTTCCTTGACATATTGGTCTAAAAAACCATCCCTTATGCACTCCAGAAAATCCTCCTCCACCGTATTGCTTCCAGTTTGGTTAGCCCAATCTATGTGCATATTAAAGTCACCCATTATAACTGCTGCACCTTTATTGCACGCACCCCTAATTTCATGTTTGATGCCCTCCCCAACATCACTACTACTGTTTGGAGGTCTGTACACAATTCCCACTAACGTTTTTTGCCCTTTGGTGTTCTGCAGCTCTACCCATATAGATTCCACATCATCCAAGCTAATGTCCTTCCTAACTATTGCCTTAATCTCCTCCTTAACCAGCAATGCTACCCCACCTCCTTTTCCTTTTATTCTATCCTTCCTGAATGTTGAATACCCCTGGATGTTGAGTTGGATTGTTTGTATAATACAGGATAGTGTGGATTTTACAGAATAGAAAGAAGAAAGAAGAAAGAAAAGACAAACAGAAAATGCTGGAAATACTCAGCTCGTCAGGCAGCATCTGTGGAGAGTAAAAGAGAATTAACGTTTCAGGTCGTTGACCTTTTGTCAGAACTGGAAAAAATGAGAGATATAAGAGCATTTAAGCAAGTGCAGAGGCAGGGAAAGTGGGGAGGGAAGAAAAAACTAAAGGGAAGGTCTGTGATAGAGTGGAAAAAGGTATGATTACACAAAGCAAAAGGAGATGGTAATGGGACAAGTAAAGAAACAAAAGATGGGTCTGGAAGAGGTGTAAATGGTAAGGGTTGGTTCATCAAACAATAACAGAGCCACTCTTGTCAGCAGGTTTGATAACAAGGTTGGGGTTCGATCTGAGAGAATGGCGTGCTGCAAGTTCAGAGGGAGGTAGGTTGGAGTGAGGGAGGGGAGCAGAGGAATTGAGACGGCCAATGTCACACCGGCAGTTTGCAGTGAAACGATCTCGAGAGGGTAAGAGGCCAGAGGGAGGGGTCCAGGTGGAACGAGAATTCTGAAGATGGGAGAAAGGGTCTGCTGTTTTCGGGGAAGACTCCTGGCTGAAGAAGTGGGCACGGGGGCAAAGGTGACAGAAAAAGAGCTTGGCGTTGTGCTGAGCTCGAAATTCAGTGAGGTGGGGGTGTAACTGGAAGAAGCTCAGGCCTTTGCTGAGGACTGATTGTACGGGATAAGGGAGAGGATAGTGAAAAAACAGCAGGGGGTGAGATTGGAAGAAGGGATGGGGTCAGAGGAAGGTGAAGAAGAAGGTTCCAGAGGGGCTCCAAAAGTTGTTGAAACTTGAAATCCTTGACACCTGAAATGTAGTTTTTTTTACATTTATATAGCACCATTCACGACTTCAGGGCATGCCAATGTGTTTTACAGCTAATGAAGTACTTTGGTGGATGGGAACTGGTTGGGCCTCTGTTCAAGGAAGAAGCGGAGCGCCCTCAAGCCGTCCTTGTGGGAGATAGAGACGTAGATAGATTGGACACCCTTGGTAAAAAGGAGACATTTAAGGTCAGGAAACTGGAAATTGTTAAAGTGTTGTAATTGTGTTGTTGTAATGTAGGAAATATAGCAGACATTTGCGCACATCAAGCTCCCACAAACAACAATGTGATAATAAACAGATAATCTGTTTGTGATGTTGGTTGAGGGATAAATATTGGCCAGGACTGATAAGAGGCGAGTAACAATTGTGCCACACAAATGCTAGGCAGGGTGTAAGACTTGCCACCAGGGGGGCGCACCTGTGCGGGACCCAAAGGTCACCTGTACACCCCGGGGCAAGCAGGTATAAAAGGCAGTCTACCATGCTGCTTCTTCACTCTGGAGTTACATTAAAGCGACCAAAGTCACAACAGCTTGAGCTTACAGCACACAGTCTTGTGGGGTTATCCTGAACATAACAATTGGCAACAAGTAACAGATCACGAAATTTCACGTGGTTATGGCTGCTGTTGGTATTTTTGAGAGATTTGTTGAGGGTGATGATTGGGAATCCTTCGTTGAGTGTCTTGACCAGTACTTCGTGGCCAACGAGCTAGATACGGAAGAGACTGCGGTCAAGCGCAGGGCGATTCTCCTCACTATTTGTGGGTCCACGCTGTATGGCCTCATCAAAAATCTGCTTGCACCGACGAAACCAACGGAGAAGACAAATGCAGAGTTGTACACGCTGGTTCGGGAACACCTCAAGCCAAAGGAGAGCACCTTAATGGCCAGGTATCGCTTTTATATGCACCATTGCACCGAGGGCCAGGACGTGACGACCTATATCGCTGACCTAAGATGCCTTCCGGGACCATGCGTAGTTGTTGGATTTTTGGGGAAATGTTGCAGGACTTTTTCATGCTTGGAATCGGCCACGAGATCATTCTTCGCAAACTGCTGTCTGCCGAATCCCTAGATCTGAGTAAGGCCATCACGACAGCCCAGGCTTTCATGTCCACGAAAGATAACACTAAACAGATATCTTTGCAGCATCGAAGCTCACCGGCAAGTACTGTGCATAAAATAACGCCTTCAGCAGGCAGAACTGTACATGGCAGGGCCTACACGCCTGCAGAGGCCAGACCTAGGGTGACTCAGAGTCCACTGTGGGGTGTGAATGCAAATCCATTAACACCGTGTTGGCACTGCGGGGGTAATCATCGAGCCCATCAATGTCGATTCAAGCACTACATGTGTAGTGTATGGAGAAAGAGTCAGATGTAACACTGTGAGCTCAAAGTAAAGTGTGACCTTAGTCTTTTATTGCGGGTCTCCAGAGTGCCCCTCCAACCTGTGAAGCCTTCTTAAATACCTGTGCTTCCAAGGGATTATGGGATCCCTTGGGACTCCGGGGAATGAGCCCTCTGGTGGCTGTACAGTGTAAATACAAGTCCACATATATAACAATATTCCCCGCCAAAGTCAATAGTGTAACTATTTACAATGTGAGTCGATCTGGGGCCCTTCTTGTCCTGGTTGATCGTCTTGGTGTGAAAGCTGGTGTTGTTGAATCATTTGTTGGGCCCTCGCTGAGCTGCTGTGCAGCTGGTTTTGCTGGGCTGACTGGTGTTTTGGGCCCTGCAGAGCTGCTGTGGATGATGGGTTCTGCTTCGTGGTCAACCGTGGTGTCGGTTGCCACTGGTGTGTGTGTTGGGGGATCAAAAAAGGTAGGGTCCAAGGTGGGTTACTCATGAATCTGAGTTTGATTTGGTCCAAGTGTTTCCGGTGAATAAGTCCATTTGAAAGTTTGACCCAAAACACCCTGCTCCCCTCTTTGACCACGACAGTGCCGGGAAGCCACTTGGGACCTTGTCCATAATTCAATACAAATACAGGATCATTGAATTCAATCTCATGTGACACATTTGTGCAATCATGGTATGCACTTTGTTGAAGCTGCCTGCTCTCTACCTGTTCATGTAGATCAGGGTGAACTAATGAGAGCCTTGTCTTAAGTGCTCTTTTCATGAGCAGTTCAGCAGGTGGGATCCCAGTGAGTGAGTGGGGTCTCGTGCGGTAGCTGAGCAGGACTCGGGAAAAGTGAGTCTACAGCGAGCCTTCAGTTACCCTCTTCAAGTCTTGCTTGTTGGTTTGCGCTGCTTTCTCTGCCTGACCATTGGACGCTGGTTTAAACGGGCAGATGTGACATGTTTGATCCCGTTACAGGTCATGAATTCTTTGAACTCAGCACTGGTAAAACATGGCCCATTGTCGCTCACCAGAACATCGGGTAAGCCATGAGCAGGCTTTCAGTAGTGACAGCAGACATGCTAGCCGACATTATCTCACTTTCAATCCACTTGGAGTATGCGTCTACAACCACAAGGAACACTTTAACCAAGAACGGGCCTGCATAATCGACGTGTACCCTACACCACGGTTTGGAGGGCCAAGACCATAAACTTAGCGGCTTCTCCCTGGGTACATTGCTTAACTGCGAGCATATATTACATCTGTGAACGCAGGACTCTAAGTCCGCATCGATACCGGGCCACCACACGTGGGATCTGGCTATCGCTTTCATCATTACGATGCCTGGGTGGGTACTGTGGAGATCATTGATAAAGATGTCTCTGCCCTTCTTGGGGACCACTACTCGATTGCCCCACAGAAGGCAGTCTGCCTGAATAGACATTTCATCTTTGCGCCGCTGGAACGGCTTTATCTCTTCCTGCATTTCCACTGGGACACTGGACCAGCTCCCATGAAGCACACAGCTTTTGACTAGAAATAATAAGGGGTCCTGGCTTGTCCAGGTTTTGATCTGCCGGGCAGTGACGGGTGATTGCTCACTCTCAAATGCTTCCATAACCATGGCAAGATCTGTGGGCTGCGCCATTTCCACCCCTGTGGCGGGCAATGGCAGCCTACTGAGAGCATCGGCGCAGTTTTCTGTGCCTGGCCTGTGGTGGATGGTGTAGTTGTATGTGGACAACATGAGCGCCCATCTCTGGATGCGGGCCGATGCATTGGTATTTATCCCTTTACTCTCGGAAAACAGGGATATAAGTGGCTTATGGTCAGTTTCCAATTCGAATTTTAACCCAAACAGGTATTGATGCTTTTTCTTTACCCCAAAGACACACGCTAACGCTTCTTTTTCAATCATGCTGTAGGCTCTCTCAGCCTTAGACAGACTCCTGGATGCATAAGCAACTGGTTGCAGTTTCCCGAAATCATTAGCTTGTTGCAATACACACCCGACGCCATATGACGACACATCACATGCTAGTACCAAACACTTACATGGATCATACAACACAAGCAATTTGTTTGAGCATAACAATTTTCTCGCTTTTACAAAGGCATATTCTTGGCTTTTGCCCCAAACCCATTCACCCCCTTTCGTAGTAAGACATGTAGTGGTTCTAACAGTGTGCTGAGACCCAGTAAAAAGTTACCAAAGTAGTTCAAGAGTCCCAGAAACGACCGCAGCTCCGTCACATTCTGTGTCCTTGGTGCGTTCTCAATTTCCTCCGTCTTCATGTTGGTGGGCCTGATGCCGTCCGCCGCAATCCTCCTTCCCAGGAACTCCACTTCAGGCACCAGGAAAATGCACTTCGAGCGTTTTAACCTGAGCCCCACGCGGTTGAGTCGACTAAGTCCCTCCTCCAGGTTCTGCAGGTGCTCGACTGTGTTCCCACCTGTGACCAAGATGTTGTCCTGGAAAACCACGGTGTGCGGGACCGACTTCAGTCAGCTTTCCATGTTTCTCTGGCATATCGCTGCTGTTGATCGGATTCCAAACGGATATCTGTTATAAACAAAAAGACCTTTGTGCATGTTGATGCAGGTGAGGGCCTTCGATGATTCCTCCAGTTCCTGCGTCATGTAGGCTGAAGTCAGATCCAGCTTCGTGAAAGTCTTTCCTCCCGCCAGCGTTGCAAAGAGTTCTTTGGCTTTTGGTAGTGGGTATTGGTCCTGCAGGGAGAAACAGATTCTGATGGTGCCTTCTCCCTTGAGGACTCGGACAATCGGACTGGCTCACTCGCTGAACTCGATCTGAAGATGATGCCCTCTCGTTGCAGCCGGTCTAGCCCGATCTCTACCCTTTCTCTCATCATGTACGGTACTGCTCTCACCTTGTGATGGATGGGTCACGCCCCCGGAATTAGGTGGATCTGCACTTTTGCTCCTTGGAATTTCCCGATGCCTGGTTCGAACAGCGAAGGAAATTTGTTTAATACCTGGCCACACGAAGTTTCGTCAGCGGGCGATAACGTTCAGATGTTGTCCCAGTTCCAGCGTATCTTTTCCAGCCAGCTCCTGCTGAGCAGCGTGGGACCGTCGCCCGGTACCACCCAGAATGGTGACTTGTGCACCGCTCCATCGTAGGAGACCTTTACGGTAGCACTGCCGATTACAGGAATCCGTTTTTTTGTGTCTTAGTTTCGTGCGAACTGGAGTTAAGACTAGCCTTGAGGCCTTGTTGTACCACAATCTCTCGAAAGTCTTTTTGCCCATGATGGACTGGCTTGCGCCCGTGTCCAGCTCCATTGACACCGGGAGTCCATTTAGTTCAACATTCAGCATTATCGGGGAACAATTCCTGGTGAATGTGTGTTCCCCCTGTACCTCTGCCTCCTCTATCTGAGGTTCTGTTTCGTCGTGATCCTCCTCTGCAATGTGGTGGTTTTCAGCTTTAACAGGCTTAGCAGCTCGCCTGCACACTCGTTGGAGGTGTCCCATTGTTCCACAGCCCTTGCAAATGTATCCTTTAAATCGGCATGAATAGAAACGATGATCACCCCCGCAGCACCAACAAGGTGTTAATGGCCTTGCATTCATCACCCTTGACGGTGGACTCTGAGACATCTGCGGACGTGTAGCTGCAGGTATATGTGGCCTGCCCTGTTCGTTATGATTCGAAAAAAACATCATTTTGTTCACAGTACTTGTAGCAGCACTTGTGTGCTGAGAGATTTGCTTAGTATTGTCACTGGTGGCAATGAACGCCTGGGCTATCACTATGGCCTTACTCAAGGTTGGGGTCTCTACAGTCAACAGTTTGCGAAGTATGGTTTCGTGGCCAATGCCATGTATGAAAAAGTCTCTGCGCATGTGCTCCAAATTCGCAATTTCCTGCAAGGCGTCTTAGCTCGGCGACATAACTCGCCACTTCCTGGCCTTCAGATCTTTTGTAGGTGTAGAACTGGGACCTCGCCATCAGAACGCTTTTCTTCAGGTTCAAATGCTCTCGGGCCAGTGTGCACAAATCATCGTATGATTTCTCCATGGGTTTCGCTGGAGTGAGCAGATTCTTCATGAGGCCATACGTTGGTGCCCCACAGACGGCGAGGAGGATCGCCCTTCGTTTGGCAGCACTCTCTTCACCATCTAGCTCGTTGGCCACGAAGTATTGGTCGAGTTGCTCCGCAAAAGTTTCCCAATCATCTCCCTCCAAAGACTTCTCCAGGATGCTCACTGTTCTCTGCATCTTTGGATTCGTTAGCTGTATCTCGTCGCCAGTTGTAGTGTATGGAGAAAGAGTCAGACTGAACACTGTGAGCTAAAAGTAAAGTGTGACCTTAGTCTTTTATTGCAGGTCTCCAGAATGCCTCTCCAACCTGTGAAGCCTTCTTAAATACCTGTGCTCCCAAGGGATTATGAGATCCCTTGTGACTCCAGGGAATGAGCCTTCTGGTGGCTGTACAGAGTAAATAACAGTCCACATATATAACAACATGTGCAAATGCTGCGGAACAGTGGGGCACCTCCAGCGAATGTGCAGATGTGCTGCGACTCACCACATCGCAGAGTCGGTAGAAGATGACCGATCAGGCGCGGATCACGCTGATCGAGGAAGAGAGGCAACTCAACCCGAGGCTGAAGAGGAAGTCTATGGGGTACACACCTTCCCCACCAAAAGCCCTCCGATAATGTTGAAAGCCAAATTAAACGGCATTCCAGTTTCCATGGAATTGGACACGGGGGCGAGTCAGTCAATTATGAACCAGAAGGCTTTTGAGAAACAATGGGGCAACAAGGCACAAAGGCCGAAACTAAGCCCGATTCACACCAAGCTGCGCACTTACACCAAAGAGCTCATACCAGTCATTGGCAGTACAGCAGTGAAGGTATCGTACGATGGAAGTGTGCATGATTTATCACTATGGATTGTACCAGGTGATGGCCCAACGCTGTTCGGCAGAAGCTGGCTAGGAAAGATCTGATGGAACTGGGACAACATCAAAGCACTGTCTTCGTTGCATGATGCCTCATGCACCCAAGTGCTAAACAAATTCCCGCTGTTATTCGAGCCAGGCATCGGCAACTTCACAGGCGCCAAAATGCAGATCCATCTAGTCCCTGATGCATGACCCGTTCATTACAAGGCCCGAGCGGTTCTATACATGATGTGAGAGAAAGTTGAGATCGAGCTGGACAGAGTTCAACGAGAGGGGATCATATCACCAGTCGAGTTCAACGAGTGGACCAGTCCAATTGTTCCGGTGTTGAAGAGCGATGGGGCAGTCAGAATCTGCGGGGTCTACAAGGTAACGATCAACCGAGTCTTGTTGCAGGACCAGTATCCACTACCCAAAGCGGAGGACCTGTTTGCAATGCTAGCAGGGGGGAAGTCGTTCACCAAGCTGGATCTAACCTCCACCTACATGACACAGGAGCTGGCTGAACCTTCGAAAAAATTGACGTGCATCAACACGCACAAAGGACTGTTCATGTACCACAGATGCCCTTTTGGGATTCGCTCGGCTGCAGCCATCTTCCAGAAGAACATGGAGAATCTGCTGAAATCGGTTCCGCGCACCGTGGTGTTTCAAGACAACATCCTGGTCACTGGTCGCAACACCACCGAACACTTGCACAACCTGGAAGAGGTTCTAAAGCGACTGGACAGAGTGGGACTCAGGCTGAAATGCTCCAAGTGTGTTTTCCTGGTGCCAGAGGTCAAATTTTTGGGGAGAAAGATTGCTGCGGACGGCATCAGACCCACGGACTTCAAGACGAGGCCATCAAGAATGCACCCAGACCACAGAATGTGATGGAGCTGCGTTCATTCCTGGGACTCCTCAACTATTTTTGTAACTTTCTGCCGGGGTTGAGCACTTTGCTGAAACCTTTTGCATTTATTGCTACACAAGGGTGATGACTGGGTTTGGGGTAAATCTCAAGAGACAGCCTTTAATAAAGCCAGAAACCTGCTATGTTCTAACAAGTTACTTGTATTGTATGACCCGTGTAAACGTTTAGTACTAGCTTGTGATGCATCTTCGTACGGGGTCGGTTGTGTGTTACAGCAAGTCAATGTGTCAGGCAAACTGCAACCGGTTGCATATGCGTCCAGAAATTTATCTAAGGCTGAAAGAGCCGACAGTATGGTTGAGAAAGAAGCATTAGCATGCGTATACAGGGTTAAGAAAATGCACCAATACCTATTTGGATTCCGGCTCGAGCTCGAAACCAACCACAAGCCGCTCATTTTGCTGTTCTCAGAAAGCAAAGCTATTAACACCAATGCTTCGTCCCGCATCCAAAGATGGGCACTAACGTATGACTATGTAATCCGCCACAGACCAGGCTCTGAGAACTGTGCGGATGCCCTCAGTCGGCTACCATTGCCCACCACCGGGGTGGAAATGGTGCAACCCGCAGACTTGCTTCTGGTAATGGATGCTTTTGAGAGCGAGGGGTCACCCGTCACGGCTCGCCAGATCAGAACCTGGACTAGCCAGGACCCAGTCCTATCACTAGTAAAAAAAACTGCATCTTTAATGGGAGCTAGTCGGCGGTTCCCGGGGAAATGCAAGAAGAAATTAAGCCATTTCACAGACGCAAGGATGAAATGTTCATCCATTTGGATGGTCTTCTATGGGAGAAATCGCTTAGTTTTGCCAAAAAAACGCAGGGAAACATTTATACGCGACCTACACAGTACCCACCGAGGCATAGTCATGATGAAGGCTATCACCAGATCGCACATTTGGTAGCCCGGCATTGGAGTCATGCGTACGCCAATGTAACACTGGCGCACAGTTGAGCAATGCACCAAGGGAAGCCCCACTGAGTCTGTGGTCATGGCCCTCCAAACTGTGGTCCAGGGTCCACATAGATTTCGCTGGCCCCTTTGTACGAAAGATGTTCTTAGTAGCAGTGGACGCTTACTCTAAATGGATTGAATGTATAATAATGTCATCATGTACATCCACTGCCACCATTGAAAGCCTCCGGGCCATGTTCGCCATCCATGGTTTGCCCGACGTCCTTGTTAGTGACAATGGACCATGTTTCACCAGCTCGGAATTCACCGAGTTCATGACCCGCAATGGCATCAAACATGTAAGGTCTGCCACGTTTGAGGCCACATCCAATGGTCAAGCAGAATGGGCAGTCCAAACTATCAAGCAGAGCTTGAAACGCGTGACGGACAGTTCCCTGCAGACCCGGTTATCTTGGATTCTGCTCAGCTACCGGATGCGACCCCACTCACTTACCGGGGTTCCCCCTGCAGAATTGTTAATGAAGAGAGCACTCAAAACCAGGCTCTCCTTAGTTCACTTGGATCTCAATGATCATGTGGAAACCTGGCATCACCGGCATAACATGTACCATGATCGCGTGGCTGTATCATGTGACATTGAGGTTAATGACCCTGTGCTTATTCTTAACAATGGTCATGGTCCCAAATGGGTTGCTGGCACTGTGTTAACCAAGGAGGGGAATAGAGTGTTTGTTGTCAAACTTTTGAATGGACAAACGCGCAGAAAGCACTTGGATCAGACCAAACTGCGATTCACTGACAGCCAAGAACAGTTTGAAGAGGACATTACCATCATTGATCCATCTACACACACCTAACCAGCAATCAACCTCGCGGTCAACGATGAGGATGAACCTTCCATGCCCGACAGTCCAGTCAGATCAGCCGCGCTGCAGTGCAGCAATGATCTGACCAACGCACCCATGCCAGGACTTCAACTCAGGTGATCAACCTGGGAACGCAGAGCCCCGGATCGCCTCAACTTGTAAATAACTTATATCTAAGACTTTGCAGGGGGAGTGATGTTATGTATGTAAACTTTACCAGTATGTAAGACTTGCCACCAGGGGGCGCACCTGTGGGAGTCCCAAGGGTCACCTGTACACCCTGGGCAAGCAGGTATAAAAGGCAGTCTACCATGCTGCTTCCTCACTCCACATTAAAGAGACTAAGGTCACAACAGTTTGAGCTTACAGCACACAGTCTTGTGGAGTTATTCTGAACATAACAGTTCCTTCATAGTTGTTCAGTCAAAATCCTGGATTTACCTCCCGAACAGCACTGTGGGAGTACCTTCATCAGATGGACTGCAGCGGTTCAAGATGCCAGCTCACCACCACCTTCTCAAGGGCAATTAGGGATGGGCAATAAATGCTGGCCTTGCCAGTGATGCCCACACCTCACGAAAGAATTAAAAAAAACATCAGGAAGAAACTGCCCCTGCACTTTTTTGACATAGTGCCATGGAATTTTTACATCCACCTGAGAGCAAATACAGGATTGTGTTTAAAGTCTATTCCGAAAGATGACACCTCCGACAATGCAGCACTACCTCACTGGAGTGTCAGCCTGGATTATGTGCTCAAGTGTCTGGAGTGGGATTTGAACCCACAACCTTCTGATTCAGAGGCGAGGCTGACATTGTATGGCACAAAAATAAGTAATTGAATGTTTTTTTAAATTTCCTAGGAATTTTCCAATTTTTGTTTTGAATTTAATAATGCAAAAACTTTAACAGTTATTCACTGTGTCTTGTTTTCTGTTTTGTTTGATCCTGTTTCTATTGAGTAGTCAATGAGAAAAAATATTGCAGGTCTCACTTCATGCAGGTGAAAAAGATTCAACGACCAAACTTTGTGAGATTTATAAAGAATAAATCCTTTGATTTTTGGAATTCTGATGGGTTGGTAAATCTGTTAAAAATTGAGCATAAAAAAGAATTTGAAACAGATTTAAAATGCACAAAAGACAAATAGCAATGAAACTTTTAGTTGCCACCCTGTCGTTGTAGTGAGCTGCCAGGCTCTGTAAATCACTACTCCCTGGACCACTAAAGGTTTCTTGTACAAAGGACATGGGCTGGAAACAGTAAATGAGATCCTGGTGCCCAGACCACAGTGAGTGTATGGATTTTGTGTTGGAAAAAAGGTCAGAGTTTCCACAGAAAAAAAACCTGAGCCAACCCCTGGCCAGATGTGCCTTGAGTGGGAACCACAGTATTTGAGATGTTCACAATGCGACTAAGGTCCCATTCATAACTGTGAAAGCTGCAATCAATTAGAAAATATAAAGGACACTAACTGAATATATCTGCTGGGATACCCAGCCTACAGTGACAGAGATGCAAGATCCTTTTCTTTTGTACCCTTTTTGTTCTTTCTGCCATTCTACTTGTTCCTTTCTTTTAATGGCTCACTTGATGCTAGCAGTGGCTCAGTGGGTAGTACTTTCACCTCTGAGTCAGAAGGTCATGCGTTCATAATCCCACTTTCAGAGATTTGAGCATAAAATCTAGACCAAGATTCCCAGTGCAATACTGAAGGAATACTGCACTGTCGGAGGCACCATCGTTTAGATATGATGCAAAATCGAGGCCCCCGTCTGGCCTGTTGGGTTGATGTAAAAGATCCCATGACACTATTTCGAAGAAAAGCAGGGGAATTCGCCCCAGTGTCCTGGCCAATATTTATCCCTCAAGCAACATCTCTAAGACAGATTATCTGGTCATTATCACATTGCTGATTGTGGGAGCTTGCTGTGTGCAAATTGGCAGTCGTGTTTCCTACATTACAACAGTGGCAACACTTCAAAAGTACTTCATTGGCTGCAAAGTGCTTTGGGACATCCTGAGGTCGTGAAAGGCGCTATATAAATTCAAGTTCTTTTTCCCCATTCTTCCATAATTGATAAGTCTCCACTAAGGATTCTTTATTAGTTGGAAAGGTAGGTTAGTGAATCAGAAATCCTGCAATGTCCTCCCCTTATTTATGTAGCTGTGAACAATGCCATACTTGCTGCATGATGAGATAAATTGTGTACTTTCCTCATGGTAAAGGACTTTCAACATTTTCTCAAGTGCCCTACCTATTCGTCAGACTGGAACAAAGGAGCAGGTGGAGGCCATTTAGACTCTTGAGCCTGCTCCGCCATTCAATGAGATCCTGGCTGATCTGTATCTCAACTCCATTTAACTGTTTTTGCTCCATATCCCTTGATACCCTTAATCCAACAAAAATCTATTCATCTCAGCCTTGAAAGCTCTAATCGACCCCCAGCATCCACAGCTTTTTGCGGGAAGAGAGAGTTCCAGATTTCCACTACTCTTTGTGTGAGGAAGTGCTTCCTGATTTCCAATTTTGTTTTTTCTTTGCTACAGTTTTGGTCTCCTCACCTAAGGAAGAATATACTTGCCATAGAGGGAATGCAATGAAGGTTCACCAGACTTGTTCCTGGGATGGGGGGAATTTTCCTATGAGGAGAGATTGAGTAGACTAGGCCTATATTCTCTAGTTCCGAAGAATGAGAGATGATCTCATTGAAATATTCCAAATTCTTGCAGGGTTTGACAGGGTAGATGCAAGGAGGATGTTTCCCCTGGCTGGAGAATCTAGAACCGGGGTCACAGTCTCAAAATAAGGGGTCGGCCATTTAGGACTGAGATGAGAAATTTCTTCACTCAGAGGGTAGTGAATCTTTGGAATTCTCCATCCCAGCGGGCTGTGGAGGCTTAGTCGTTGAATATATTTGTCAGGGATCGATAGATATTTCGATATTAAAGGAATCAAGGGATATGGGGATTGTGCAGGAAGTGGAGTTGAGGTAGAAGATCAGCCATGATCTTACTGAATGGTGGAGCAGGCTCAAGGGGCCGAATGGCCTACTCCTGCTCCTATTTCTTATGTTCTTAAGTTCCCTCGTGAATGTCCTAGTTCTAATTTTAAGATGATGCCCCATCATTCTTGATTCCCAGGAATAGTAGAAAGCATAAGGTGGGGGCGGGGGGGCAGGGGGGGAGCGGGGAGATATGAAATAAAACATAGGAAAATGACATCATAGGGAATTTAAATTCAGCTGTAAGATGAGTGTAAAACGAGTGGTAGCAGACTGGCTGCCCATTATACACTCACCCAATCTTCCTGTTCATTGACTTCAATAGATAGGAACATCAGGCGAGGTTCTAGAATTAGAAGACATAGTTTAAGAATCAGGGGTCGCCCATTTAGAACTGAGGTGAGGAGGAATTACGTCTCTCAGAGGGTCGTAAATCTGTGGAATTCTCTGCCCCAGAGAGCTGTGGAGGCTGGGTCATTGAATATATTGAAGGTGGAGCTAGATTTTTGAACAATAAGGGAATGAAGCATTATGGGGAGCGGGCAGGGAAGTGGAGCTGAGCCCGAGATCAGATCAGTCATGATCTTATTAAATGGCGGAGCAGGCTCGAGGGGCCAAATGGCCTGCTCCTGCTCCTATTTCTTATGTTCTTATGTTCATAAAGGATGACTGATGAGCTAACACCCATTTTCATAGAATCATAGTCCCCGATATTGGTGGCCTTACCGCCCACTGCCGCCTGCTGCCGAGTTTTGCTGTCGTTTTCCTCTCCTTGATATTTTCCACTTGGGCTGGAGCGGGCGGAAGGGAAGTAGCACCGGGAACCACCCGCTGACGTCCTCTGGTGGCCAAGTCGCGTAAGTGGCCTCCCGCCCGCCGAGATGCCAGATTGGTGTGAGCGGGAGTCGGTGCCACCAGGGGGAAGGACCGCTATGTGGAGGCTGTTCTAACCCTGACAGTAACTATGAAGACCTGCAATAAAAGGTGAGTGAACATCTTTCAAAAAACATTTTTACAGCAACTTACCTGGATGGGGTCCTCTCAAGCTGTTCCGGTGGGGTTTTTTTGTAATATTTTTTATTTTTCAGGTCTTCCACCCTCCCTGGGCCCGACTCCATCCTCGGCGGCACTTGGGCGGCAAGCTCATTTGCCGCTGAGATTGAGAGCTCCCGCCTGCTGCCGCCCAGATTGATGATGTAAGCCGTTATTTGGCCGCCGGGCGGTACTGCCACCTCTTTTAGAGGAATCTTTCAGGCAAAATTCCCTGGATTCTGGAGAGGTCCCAGCAGAATGGCAAACTATTTAACTATAAACTATAAACACCCTATTTAAGAAAGGATGGAGACAGAAAGGAGGAAACTATAGACCAGTTTGCCTAACATCTGTCATTGGGAAAATGCTGGAATCCCTTCTTAAGGAAGTAGAAGTAGGTAGCAGGATATTTAAAAAATCATGCCCTGGAAATCTCGGCCTCCCCGGGTCTGTACGGAGTGTGTACGGACCCGGGAAGGCATCACAAAAGCTGGTTTTCAGCTTAACAGATCCAACGCATATCTGGTGCGAGGACATTTGCAATGGCAAGCTTGCGGGATTTACCAGGCGCATAGTCAAATTTTACAGGCGTAAGAGTTTTAAAACATACAAAAACATAATAAAATTAAATTTAAAAAACACATTTTATTGTTGAAAACCCTGCCCACTAAGGCAAGTTTATTTTTAACCCGAATTACAAAACTTTTTTAAAAAATCAGAAAAATATATATTTTTTTAAGGCATTTATTAACTTTAATTTCAATTAATTTTAATTATGTGAGGTGTGTTTTTTATTTTTTATTATGGTGTTTAGTGTGGGTTTTTTTTCTCATTAATAGCAATGAGAACTCGTAGATACAGAGTTCTCATTGCTATTAATGAGAAAGCTGTGGAATACTGTACCTGATTGGTTGTGCAGTCACACCTTCTGCGTGGGAACCTGCAGGACAGGAGTGCGCTTTGCAGCGCTGGAAGCGCAGGTTTCCCCAACGGAATCCCACATTTCTCCAGGACCACCAGGTACTTTCGTAGAAATTTTTCAGGTCGGAGGCATCCGCCCATGGGAAGCCTCCGACCGCAATTTCTGGGCCCAGAATACAGTCAAATAGAGGCAGCATGGTTTTATGAAAGGGAAATCATGTTTGACAAATTTGCTGGAGTTCTTTGAGGATGTAACGAACAGGGTGGATAAAGATGAACCAGCAGATGTCGTGTATTTGGATTTCCAGAAGGCATTTGACAAGGTGCCACATAAAAGGTTACTGCACAAGATAAAAGTTCACGGGGTTGAGGGTAATATATTAGCATGGATAGAGGATTGGCTAACTAACAGAAAACAGAGAGTCGGGATAAATGGGTCATTCTTGGGCTGACAATAAGTAACTAGTAGGGTGCCACATGGATCAGTACTGGAGCCTCAGTTATTTACAATGTATATTAATGACTTGGATGAAGGGACCGTATAATGTAGCCAAATTTGGTGATGAAACAAAGATACATAGGAAAGCAAGTTTTGAGGAGGATGCAAATATTCTGCAAAGGAATATAGAAAGGCTAAGTGAGTGGGCAAAAACCTGGCAGATGGAGTATAATGTGGGAAAATGTGAGATTATCTACTTTGGTAAGAAAAATAAAAAAGCAAATTATTATTTAAATGGGGAGAGATTACAAAATGCTGCTGTATAGAGGGACCTGGGGGTCCTTGTGCATGAAACACAAAACATTAGCATACAGTTACAGCAGGTAATTAGGAAGGCAAATGGAATGTTGGCCTTTATTGCAAGGGGGCTAGAGTATAAAAACGGGGAAGTCCTGCTACAACTGTACAGGGTGTTGATGAGACCACACCTGGAGTACTGCGTACAGTTTTGGTCTCCTTATTTAAGGAGGGATATAATTGCATTGGAGGCAGTTCAGAGAAGGTTCACGAGGTTGATTCCTGAGATGAAGGGATTATCTTATGAAGAAAGGTTGAGCAGGTTGGGCCTATACTCATTGGAGTTTAGAAGAATGAGAGGTGATCTTATTGAAATGTATAAGATTCTGAGGGGGCTTGACAGGGTAGATGCAGAGAGGATGTTTCCCCTTGTGGGGGAATCTAGAACTAGGGGCCATAGTTTCAGAATAAGGGGTCGCCCGTTTAAAACAGAGATGAGAAGGAATTTCTTCTCTCAGAGAGTCGTAAATCTTTGGAATTCTCTACCCCAGAGATAGACAGATTTTCAAATGATAAGGGAGTCAAGAGTTATGGGGAAGTGGAGTTGAAGCCAAGATCAGATCAGCCATGATCTTATTGAATGGTGGAGCAGGCTCGAGGGGTCAAATGGCCTACTCCTGCTCCTATTTCTTATGCATGTTCTTGCAAATTTTCTCCCCTTAAAGTTGAATTTCACCCCACAGTCAGTGGCTTTTGCTGGAAGTAGTCAGGAAACGATGAATGTGCAAACTGCCCTATACTTGTTCCATCTTTCAAATGTGGGACTGCCAAATACAAAGCCACAGTGTATTTAAAATGTTACACATGTGTATCAGCAGTTCACAACCCACTTAAGTTCTATCAATGAAGCAGGATTTCCAAAGTGGTCAAAGGTTTCTAATTAACTTACCGACTAATATTCACAGCTTAAAACAAACCACCTTTGATCTCCTTTAAAATGGTTTGTGGAAAAGTTTATACATCAACATCTGAAAAATGGTGAAAATGTCTAGTAGAAAAGGTTCATTATTCCTCAAAGCCACAACGGAACATCTGGAAGTGTGAATCTCAGTGATTCATGTGTCATAGGTAGAGTATGTAACAGATTGAAAGAACTGGGCTGGAAGGTCCCCTTTTCCCAAAGTTATGGCCATATTTGGCAGTGAAAGAAAAAGAAAGAAAAAACTTGCATTTCCAAAGCACCTTTCATGACCTCAGGATGTCCCAAAGCACTTTACAGCCAATGAAGTACCTTTGAAGTGCAGTCACTGTTGTAAGAAACATGACAGCCAATTTGCGCACTGCAAGGTTCCACAGACAGCAATGTGATAATGACCAGATAATCTGTTTTCGTGACGTTGTATGAGGGATAAATATTGACCAGGACACCAGTGAAAACTCCCCTGCTCTCCTTCGAAATGGTGCCATGGGATCTTTAACATCCACCCGAGAGGGCAGATAGGGCCTCGGTTTAGCGTCTCACCCGCAAGACTGCAGCTCAGACAGTGCTGCATTACTTCAGTACTGCCCACGAACAGTGCAGCATTCACTCTCCAACAATGAGGTGCTCCCTCAGTACTGCCCCTCCGACAGTGCAGTGCTCCCTCAGTACTGCCCATCCAACAGTGCAGGGCTCCCTCAGTACTAGCCCTCCGACAGTGCAGCGCTCCCTCAGTACTGCCCATCCGACAGTGTAGCGTTTCCTCAGTACTGTAGGGGGTGGTGTCAGTGGGGTCAGCTTGCCTTCCCTGACCCAGAGCGGTTGCTAGTCGCTCCCACTCACTGGTTTTCAAGCCTGGATTTATTAATCAGGGTGTGATAAAGTACAGCAGACAACTGTTTTGTACAAAGAAATGTATGGTTTTTATTCAAGAAGAATGAATACACCTTTTATTAAAACTGAGAAAACTTATCACTTTAAATGAGAGAAAACTTATCACTCTAATGGGGAATCCTTTACTCAAACACAAGAGAATACACCGCAGTACAACACCTCCCACCTCCCAATACCCCCTATCTAACTAGGTTAGGCTCTGGGGCTTCAGGGACTATGCTCACCAATCCTTCCTTGATGATCGGTCATGGGTCACGGCTTCGGGGTGCATTGGATTTTGTCGATTCTGCTAGCCGTACCCCGAACGTAGGAGAGGACTTCTTGCTGCGTGTTCCTCAGTTGGATGGTGTCCGCTGATGCGGTAGGGCACGTATTGGATTTATGGGGTAAGTACCCACTTTCTTCCTTCAGCGGTAGGTTTTAAAGTTCTTTTAGGTAATGTTTTACCCGTTGGTAGCTCAGGGATAGCTTGTAGAGTGGAAACAGCTTGCGAATCTTCGGGTTTTCGTCGAGTTGACTTCAGTTTGGAAATCGTTGGTCACGGTGACTCAATATTACCAATTTGGTTGCTGGTAATATCTTGGTGGTTGCTTCGTGAGCCTCTTGCTGCCGCGGCGTGCTTGGTGTCCTGCTCGTTTGCAATGCTGTCTTGGTTGATGTTCTGAAGAACCAGGTTAACGAAGCCGGTGTGCTGGTCTTGAAGTCTGCCAGGTCTGAAGTATACGAAGCTCGTGTAGAAGCCAAGTGCATCCTGGCTGTAAAAACAGGCTTTAATTATACTTTGAGAGACTTCCTTATCTGTCCCCAAATCAACCTTGGTTTTTTGTTAAGGTTTTGCAGCCCAGCTAACTGAAACTTGATTAAGTTTTAATCTGGCATTAATAGATTTTTCTGAGTTGATGAGCTCTTGTCCATTGTGATAGCGCTGTTTTTTTGCTTCCGGAAGTCTGGCCTGAGCCAGATATTTCTATGCCTGTTGAAAAGGTGTTGGATGTATATGATATTTGGTTCCTCTAGGTGGGGTGGATAATGTTTCTTCAGTGGTCGATTGTTTAAATGCTAATGTTTTCTCGGGGCAGGTTTCGGGGGTAAACAGTTCCCAGACAACTTGATTAACTCCCATGTCCAAACTGGCCTTTTAGAGATTGACCCCACCCCTTGCAGATCCAACATTCACCTTTTAAAAATTCCAAACTTGGTTAAAACTCGTAGATTTCTTTCATAAGCATTTTAGGATCCCAAACTTTCTGGTAGATAGTTCCAAATTAAATTTCCTTTCCAATGAGTCCAAACACTGGGGGGTTCTCCCATGAATTTTGCAACTCTACAGTCCCCGCTCTGACACTTCCTGACTCCCGAGAGTCAACCTTCCCCTATAATTTACCTAGCTAAATCCAAACGTACATTCCCCTTTGAAATGTATTATTGTTTGCAGGTAAATTCAGTCATAAGTTACATTACAGCAATAGAGGGGGTCCACGCCCCTCCATTACTCCAGTTTCAGAAAAAATACACAGTAAAACACACATAGTAAAAAACTTTTAACACTTGACCTCTGCGTTTTCTTTACAGCAGGTGGAATCTAAACCGGACCTCACCGGGTGACTGTGAATATTCTGCAGTGTCCTAACATATTTTGTGTTTTCCTCCCGAATACAACCCTTAAGTTCAGCTAGGGCCTCTGGTGCCGGGACCCACGAAACGACCTCTGCCTCTCACCCTGTAGTACACCATAGATAAAGAATAGTCGCGAGCTGGCAGATAACTAAACCGTGGGAAGCTATTCTGATCCCGGCAGGGACCTCTATATTTCTGAAAATATCCCACCAGGTGGAACTGTGATCTCGAGAATCTTTTTCCCTATCTCAATGGTTTTCTGTTCTAGATTATAGAAGTGTTTTTGTGAGATAATTACAGCTTTTAGCAGAGCGGTAAGATGTTCGGATAGAGGGGGAATTGCATAGCCAAAATGTACAACATAATCCTGCAGGTTTGTAATGATTTCCTTCACAGTGAGGTGGACAGTGGAGGGTTCAGGATTGGGGACAATCCGTTCCTGGGCACTTGAACTGATGCCTCAGGTTTGAAACAAAAACCACTGTCACTTACCGGACACCAGAAGTGTCCATGTTGGTTGTGGGGCGCACTGCTGGTGACACAATATGTCCCACTCCCTATGTATGTTACCTGTGGAGGGACATGGTCCTGTGCCATTACTTCCATGGTACAGTTAATTGGCTGCGCACCAGCAGCTTTAAACCCACACTGTGACTTTGAATGAGCACTCAAGTACTGGGGACACAGTACTACGTGTGCACCCCGGCTCCGGCACCTGGAGAGGTCAGTACCCGTTACAGCGTGCTCCCACTTTATGACATAGTGTGGGACCGCTGCGAAATGAATGTGTGCACCTCCTGAATAACTCCAATGTTCTCCACCCGGTATATCGGTGTAGGTCAGGCTGTCCCACCCATGACCGGCATCCTTAATACTATTCCCATAATGGGTGGTTAGATTTCCCACAGTCTACTGGGACAGTGTAGGCTTCAGAGGCTAGGCGGAGCTGGCACGGGCTTAGTGAATTGTTGTACGGGTGGAGGGCCGAGGTGCTTGGTCCTGATCCAAGAGGGGACTGTACCTTGTCTTAAATCCTCCAGGTTGTTGCGGCCTTCGCCCAACAACCATGCCCCATACAATACGCACATTTTGTAAGGCGGGGGGTGGGGGGTGTCTCTATGAGGGGGTCAGGTTCCCTTCTGACCAACTTGAGCGGTTTCGAATCGCTCCCCCTCCCTTGGGTTCTGTACTCTGGATTTATTTGGGGGGTGTGACAAAAGTGCAGAGGACGCTGGTTTGATGCAAAGAACTTTGGTTTTATTACAGTCAAGGTAATACAGGCTTATTACTCTCGTAAGCAAATACACGGCCAAACTTACAATCACTCTAATAAAGAACAATACAAGGAAAGGTACAAGGTCAAACTTATAATCACTCTAATGAAGTACCAAACACTACACATTCAAAGGGGGTTGCAGTAAAATTATACCTTCCACCTCCCAATACCTAATTCCAGCTAGGTTAGACTCCAGGGCAGGCAGGGACTTATACTTACCAATCTTTTTGATAATTAATGGTAGATGGTGATGTTCTTCCTTCCTTCAGGACCTCAAGACTTCGAGGCTGGAGAGTCTCTGTCCTCTCTCTCCTCTCTCTCTTCGTCTCCTCTCCCTCTCTCTCTCTCTTCGTCTCCTCTCTCTCTCTCTCTCTCTCTCTCTCTCTCCTCTCTCTAACCTCTCTCTCTCCTCTCTCTCTCTTCTCTCTTCTCTCTCTAACCTCTGTTGAAAACAGTGGGCAGTTATACGATTTCAGTGTTCTAATCTTGCCGCCCAACCTGTTCACAATCCTTTGTATAATTTTGGCGGGCTTGGTTCTTCTTTGTAATATTTTGTCGGGTTCGTTAAAGTTGATATTTCTTGGGTGGGTTGATGTTCAAAAACTGTTTCCTGATGAAAATATTAGTTTGGTAATTGCAATGTCCTTTTGTGCTTAGTCTTTCGCATACAGGCTGGATTGGGCCTCTTTGTCATGTATATGCTGAAATGGTTTGTCCAGACCCATGTTGATGGGGAGCTATCTCTGGGTGATACTGTGATAGTAATGTCTCTTGTGGCGAAGGATTTTCAAATCCTCATTCTTCCAGACAGGTTACCTCAGTCCTCACACCCAGACAGTTCCAATAATCAAGTGGGCTTCCTTTGTTCCCTAGGTCCGCCCACAGGCTTCAATTTGTCTTGTAAAAGTTCATAACTCTATTAAAGTTCGTAGTTTCTTCCATAAGCACTTTAGAGTTCCAAACTTTTTGGTAGATAGTCCCAAATTAAAATTACTTTCGAATGAGCCCAAACATGCGGGGGGGGGGGGGGGGCGGATTCTGGTGAATTTTGCTCTCTGCAGTACTATCCCTCAGACAGTGCAGTGCTCCCTCAGTACTACCCCTCCGACAGTGCAGTGCTCCCTCAGTACTGTCCCTCCGACAGTGCAGCACTCCCTCAGTACTGCCCCTCTGACAGTGCAGCGCTCCCTCAGTACTGCCCCTCCGACAGTGCAGCGCTCCCTCGGTACTGTCCCTCCGACAGTGCAGCGCTCCCTCGGTACTGCCCCTCCGACAGTGCAGCACTCCCTCAGTACTGCCCCTCTGACAGTGCAGCACTCCCTCAGTACTGCCCCTCTGACAGTGCAGTGCTCCCTCAGTACTGCCCCTCCGACAGTGCAGCGCTCCCTCAGTACTACCCTTCCAACAGTGCAGTGCCGCCTCAGTTACAAGACGGTGTCCTCAAGTTGTAATTAAATAGTTCAGTTAAATCACAAGGAAGATGAATAGTAGATACCACGGCAAACATTTAACTGGCTTCTAACGAACCCACACCGGTTTACGTGTCAGCCCTTAGTTAACCAGAGGTCTGTAGGAAAGAAATAGACTCACCAAATGATGAGTTACTCTCGGGACCCAGGACTACAGAGATTCCCTGTGTTTGAGATAGGTGTCTGTCTAATTCAGCATTTACATGGGATGTAGAACATTTAAAAATCTGTCTCTTACAATCTTTGCTATGTGAGAGGAATTCTTTCCCATCATATTGTTCTGGATGTCCTACCTGTGCTACGAGGGAAAGGTATCCCCTCCTCACGTCCATATGTCTCACCGAACATACAAGAGTCTCCCTTACATACATACGACTACCGACCCCATTGTTACGCTGTTACCACCTTGTTGACAACAGATAAAACACGTTAAAATCACCATTTTTATATATTCTTCTGAAGTGTATAATTGCCTGGTGCTATCACAAAGAACATAGGAACAGGAGGAGGCCATTCAGTCCTTTGAGCCTGTTCCACCATTAAATTGGATCATGGTTGATCTGTACCTCAACTCCATCTACCTGCCCTGGTTACAAAGCACTTAATACCGTTACCTAACAAAATCTATCCATCTCAGTTTTGAACTTTTCAATTGACCCGCAGCGAAGCAGCATTTTGAGGAAAAGAAATAAATACTTGCATTTATATAGCCCCTTTCATGACCTCAGGACATCCCAAAGCGCTTTACAGCCATTGAAGTACTTTTGAAGTGCAGTCACTGTTGTAATGTAGGAAACGCAATGGACAATTTACGCACAGAAAGCTCCCACAAACAGCAATGTGATAACGACCAGATAATCTGTTTTTAGTGATGTTAATTGAGGGATAAATATTGGCAAGGACACCAGGGATAACTTCCCTGCTCTTCTTTGAAATAGTGCCGTGGGATCTTTTACATTCACCTGAGAGAGCAGACTTGTGCTCAAGTCTTTGGAGTAGGGCTTGAACTCACAACCATCTGACTCAGAGGTGAGAGTGCGACCCACTGAGCCACGGCTGACACTCAAGAGAGAATTCCAGATTGCGGCTACCTTTTGTGTGAAGAAGTGCTTCCTGACATCAACCTGGAACAGCCTAGCTCTAATTTTAAGGTTATTATGATGGAATTGATCAGCATCCAGAGTGCAATTATCAATAACATACCACTCGCCTGCACTGGCCGCTGTGTGGAGACAGGTACTATGCGAGGACAGATGTATACATTCTTTGATCTGTTGGGCCAGCACATGTTTGAAAGTTTTTAATCAGTAAAAATAAAGCATGCTGCTTTAGAACAGTTCTTCTAAATCCGTTCAACGTACTTAAGATTCGGTAGCCCAACAAACCATGTCAGGCAAAACACTGACCATGTGCTGCTACCAACAGGTGACTGAGCAGGTCGTCTGACATGGCATCTGCCAGTATGGTCGTCATGCTCCTGCCTCACAGCTTCAAGTAGAGAATAATGTCAGAAAAGTTGTTTCCCCTGGGTACCAGGGATGAGGGACTTTAGTTATGTGGAGACACGAGAGAAGCTGGGGTTCTTCTCCTTAGAGCAGAAAAGGTTTAGGGGAGATTTAATAAAGGTCATCAAAATTGTAAAGTGTTTTGATAGAGTAAATAAGGAGAAACTGTTTCCAGTGGCAGGAAGGTCGATAACTGGAGGACACAGATTTAAGATAATTGGCAAAAGAACCAAAGGCTACATTAGGGAAAAACATTTACACAGCGAGTTGTTGTGATCTGGAATGCACTGCCTGAAAGGATGGTGGAAGCAGATTCAATAGTAACTTTCAAAAGAGAATTGGATAAATATTTGAAAAGGAAAAATTTGCAGGGCTATGGGGTTAGAGCAGTGGTGTGGGACTGAGGGGACAGCAGAAGCAATGCCGCAAAAAAGTCAATGCCGGAGCACTTTGTAGTGTATGAAATGATACAATGAACTCTGTACGGTGAACCAGTGACTAGGTGTAACCTGATCAGTCTTTAATGGCTTCCAGAAGTGAAGATACAAAGGTGAAGTTCAGGTTATATACCGGGCCAAGAGGAGTGTACCGATGACCTTAAGACCTCCGACGGTAGTGCCCCCTGTTTGTTGGTACCAGACCTTATGTACATACATTACATCATTCCTCCCCCCGCCTCCCCCCCGCCCCAGTTCTTGGCACTAGTCCATATTATAAGTTCAGACAGTCCGGAGCCCTTCACTCCCTGGCTGACCATCTCAGTACAATCCCAGTGCTTTCCAAGTCTCTCACAACTTGGGGCTGGGCGTTGACCACAGTTGGTTCTTCTGATGGCTGGACGTGAGTTCGTTGGTCATCTAAGCTCGCGGTGTCTTCTTCCAACTGTTCCGGTTTGTCAGTGTGTCTTAGCTTGATTTGATCAATGTGTTTCCTGCACATCTGCCCATTCTTGAGCTTAACCATATACACCCGGTTACCCTCCTTATCCGTAACATTGCCTGGGACTCACTTGGGCCCTTGACCATGGTTAAGTACATACACTGGGTCATTTACAGATATGTCACGTGACACTGCGGCGCGGTCGTGATACCACTGCTTGCGTTGACGTCGGGTTTTGACATGATCGTTAAGGTCAGGATGGACTAGAGAGAGCCTGGTTTAGAGGCCTCTCTTCATCAATAGTTCTGCAGGCGGGACCCTGGTGAGCATGTGGGGCCTTGTCCTGTAACAAGGCATGTCTGCAAGGACCCATGAGTTACACGTTTCAGGCTCTGCTTGATGGTTTGAACTGCCCGCTCCGCTTGACCATTGGTCGCGGGTTTGAATGGGGCTGACCTCACGTGTTTTATGCCGTTGCGTTTCATGAACTCTTGAAACTCCAGGCTCGTGAAACACGGTCTGTTTTCATTGACAACGATGTCTGACAGACCATGTGTGGCAAACATGGCTCTCAGGTTCTCAATGGTGGATGACATGATCACACATTCTATCCATTTGGAATATACATCTACCACCACAAAAAACATTTTACCGAGAAAGGGGCCAGCAAAGTCGATGTGGATTCTATTCCATGGTTTGGATGGCCATGACCACAGACTGACTGGAGCTTCCCTTGGGGCATTGCTTAACTGCATGCAAGTACTGCACTGATGCATGCATGACTCTAAGTCCGAATCAATGCCAGGCCACCAAACATGGGACCTGGCGATGGCCTTCATCATGACACTACTGGGATGCGTACTATGTAACTCCTATACAAATCTCGTCCTACCTTTCTTCGGCATTACAACACGATTACCCCACAGTAAACAGTCGGACTGCATGGAAAGCTCATCTTTGTGATGGCTATACGGTTTGGTTTCATCACCCATTTCCTTGGGGATGGTCGACCAGTCCCCGTTAAGAACAGAACGTTTTGCAACCAATAGGGTCGGATCCTGGCTGGTCCAGGTCTTAACTTGTTGAGCAGTGACAGGCGACCCTTCACTCTCAAAGGCATCCATGACCATGAGTAGCTCTGCGGGCATTGGCGTTTCCACCTCCGGTGTGGGCAATAGTAACCGACTCAATGCATCAGCGCAGTTGTTGGTGCCTGATCTATGGCGAATGACATAATCATAGGCAGAAAATGTCAGCGCTCACCTCTGGATGCGGGACGACTCGTTGGTATTGATACCTTTGTGTTCCGAGAACAATGATGTAAGCGGATTGTGATCGGTTTCCAACTCGAAGCGAAGCCCAAACAGGTACTGGTGCATTTTTTTATATCCCATAAACATATACTAAAGCCACTTTCTCTACCATGCCATAGACTCTTTCTGCCTTGGACAGACTTCGAGACGCGTATGCAACTGATTGTAGTTTGCCTGACTCGTTGGCTTGCTGGAGTATGCAGCCGACCCCATAGGACGATGCATCACAGGTTAAAACTAGATGCTTGCATGGGTCATACAGTACCAGTAGCTTGTGGGAACACAATAGAATTCTAGCCTTCTCAAAGGCTCTGGCTTGAAGTTTACCCCACACCCAGCCATCTCCTTTCCTGAGCAGCTTGTGCAAAGGCTCTAATACTGTGATCAATTTGGGTAAGAAGTTCACAAAGTAGTTGAGAAGACCCATGAACCAATGCAGCTCCATCACATTCTGGGGCCTGGGCGCATTTTTAATGGCCTCTGTTTTTGCGTCTGATGCCGTCTGCAGCAATGTTTTGTCTAAGGAATTCGACTACTGATGCCATGAAAAAGCACTTCAAACGTTTCAGCCTGAGTTCCACTTTGTCCAGACGACGCAGAACCTCTTCCAGATTGTGCAGGTGCTCGGCGGTGTCACGACCCGTGACGAGGATGTCGTCTTGGAATACCACGGTCCTGGGGATGGATTTCAATAGGCTCTCCATGTTTCACTGAAATATGGCTGCCGCCGAACGAATGCCAAAAGGGCACCTGTTGTAAATAAACAGTCCTTTGTGCATGTTGATGCACGTAAGTTTCTTTGATGATTCAACCAGTTCCTGTGTCATGTAGGCTGACGTTAGATCCAATTTGGTGAACAATTTTCCCCTGACTAGCTTTGCAAACAGGTCATCAGCTTTCGGTAGCGGGTACTGATCTTGTTTTGAAACTCGGTTGATCATGAACTTGTAGTCTCCTCAAATCCTGACCATGTCGTCACTCTTTAACACCGGAACAATGGGGCTGGCCCATTCATTAAATTCGACCAGTGAGATGACCCCCTTGCATTGTAGCCTGTCCAATTCAAGCTCGACCTTTTCTCTCATCATGTGCGGGACCGCCCTGGCTTTGTGATGGATGGGCCTTACATTTGAACCTAGGTGAATCTGCACCTTGGTTCCCGTGAAGCTGCCAATTCCCGGTTCAAACAATGAGGGAAATTTGCTCAGCACTTGAAAACACAAATCATCATCCGCTGATGACAAAGCTTTGATATCCTACAATTTCCATTTTATTTTCTCGAGCCAACTCCTGCCGAATAACGATGGACCGTTGTCCGGGATAATCCATAATGGTAGATCATGAACCACTCCTTTGTACGACACTCTTACTGCTGCACTACCGATCACTGGTATGAGCTCTTTGATGTAGGTATGCAACTTTGCATTTATTGGACTCAGCTTGGGTCTCTCTGCCTTGGTCTCCCACAGCTTTTCGAAAGTCCTCTGGCTCATTATTGATTGACTTGCACCCGTGTCTAATTCCATGGATACCGGCACGCCATTTAATTTTACCTCCATCATTATCGGTTGGCTCTTTGTTAGTAATTTTACCTCCATCTTTGTTAGGAACGCACGTACGCTATACACTTCCTCCTTGGAGCTCTCACATGCCTCGAGCTGCATCGCCAGATCCACACTGAATTGATCATCATCCACATGGTGTGTCGCTTGCACTGCTGTGGACATGTCCGCTGAAGATGCCCCGTCTTCGCACACCCTCTGCATAAATACTGCCTGAAGCAGCACAAATGGGGTCGGTGATTGCCCCCGCAAAGCCAACACATTGAGCTCGGAATTGCACCCGATGGCGGGCTTTGAGCAGCTCCCGTTCTCGCATACGCAGTCGAGTAGGCCCTCGATGGCGAACTTTGAGTGGCTCCCGGTCTTGCAGGCCCTGCCATGTGCAGCTCTGCCGGCCGTCGATACAATTTTGTACACAGTACTTATCATGGAGTTCCTTTTTTGTCGCGATATCTGCTTCGTGCTTTTCTGCTTGAACATGCAAGGCTGGGCGATGGTGATGATCTTGCTGAGGTACGGCGTCTCCACAGCCAGCAGCTTACTTAAGATCGCCTCGTGGTTGACCCTGATCACGAAAAAGTCACACAGCATGTCTTCCAATGCAGGCCCAAATTTGCAAGGTGTCTCAGGTCGGCAACAAATGCCGCTACATCCTGGCCTTCTGGACGAATGTGCGTATACAAGAGATATCTGGATATGAGGATTCCTTCCGTGGGTTTAAGGTGTTCCCGAACTAGAGCACACAGTTCTTTGTAATCCTTTTCTGAAGGGAGAGTGGGTGAGAGCAGATTCTTGATGAGTGCATAGATCGTGGGGCCACAGACTGTGAGAAAAACTGCCCTGAGCTTCTCTGCATCCTTGTCTTTGTTTAGGTCGTTTGCCACGAAATACTGGTCAAGACGATTCGTGAAAACTCCCCAATCCTCTCCCTTATTGAATCTCTCGAGAATTCCAACACTAACCTGGTCAGTCTTTAATGGCTTCCAGAAGTGAAGATACAAAGGTGAAGTTCAGGTTATATACCGGGCCTAGCACGAGTGTACCTATGACCCTAGGTCCTCCGATGGTAGTGCCCCCTGTTGGTGGGCTGACCTTATGTACATACATTACACACTTAAAGACCCAGCTAAAAGAGCCCTATACAGCCAGCGCCTCAGATCTAACCTGGATGACCCTGAGATGCTGAATGCCCAACGCGCTTGGTCTGCCCTCCAGGCCTCCAGAACCAGTGCCTGTGAAGAGAAACTTGGTCACTCAACCAGAAAACATCAGGACTGGTTTGATGAAAATGATCAGGAGATCCAAGAACTAATAGATCGCAAGCGCAGAGCATTTCTGAGCCTCAAGCAACAATCCAACTTGGGAGCAGCAAAACAAAATTATAGACAGCTCAAGGCTGAGGTCCAACAAAAAACCTGGGACCTAAAGAACAGGTGGTGGATGGAGAAAGCACAGGAGATACAACTGGCAGACAACCACGATATGCGAGGATTCTTCATCGCAGTCAAAGCCATCTACGGTCCAAACTCCCAAGGCCCCACCGCACTGCTGGCCAAGAACGGGGAAACACTCATCAAGGACACTGAGGCTGTCAGGGCCCGCTGGAAGGAGCACTTCGAAGATCTCCTCAATCAAGACTCTGCCTTTGACTCGAGTGTTCTCGACTCCATCCTGCAGCATGCGACCCGCCACCAACTCAGTAAAACCCCAACGCTGCACGAGGTAGGAAAAGCTATAAAACAGCTTAAGAATAACAAGGCTACGGGAGCGGATGGAATCCCTGCTGAGGCGCTAAAGTAGTGCGGAGAGGCGCTGTTGGCACGGATACATGACCTCATCTCTCTCATCTGGAGGGAGGAGAGCATGCCGGGAGATCTCAGAGATGCAGTGATTGTGACCATTTTAAAAAAGGGGACAAATCTGACTGGCAACTACAGGGGAATCTCCCTGATATCAGCCACTGGGAAAGTTGTCGCTAGAGTTCTCCTCAACCGTCTTCTTCCTGTGGCCAAGGAGCTCCTCCCGGAGTCACAGTATGGATTTCGTCCCCTATGGGGCACAACGGACATGATCTTTGCAGCGCGACAGCTGCAGGAAAAATGCAGGGAGCAGCGCCAGCCTTTATACATGGCCTTTTTCGACCTTACAAAGACCTTTGACACTGTCAACTGCGAGGGTCTATGGAGCGTCCTCCTCCGTTTTGGGTGCCCCCAAAAGTTTGTCAACATCCTTCGCCCTGCTCCACGACAACATGAACGCCGTGATCCTGACCAACGGATCCATTACAGACCCAATTCACGTCCGGACCGGGGTCAAGTAGGGCTGCGTCATCTGTAGCTCCACAATGTGGATGCCTGTGTTACTGCAACTTGTACTGTTTAATAAAGGGCAGGTCACCTGACCAGCAGGTCAAAGGTTACCAGAACCTGCAGCCATCTTACAGGCTGTGTGTAGTCTGCTCGCTGAAGGTATTACATTTGGCGGCGAGAATGGGATCTAATTGGATAATACAAAGCTGAATTTTTTGTTGGTGAAGGATTCAGCTAGCCAACATTGAGAGCTTCTCTGTTTTTGAAAACAGCTACAAATCCGAGGTAAATTACGAGCACACTTGGTTAAACTGCCAATCGAAGTTATTGGGCATTTGAGGGCATTTCAACGCGACCATGAAAGTTTCAGAGTGGATGTGGATTGGCTAGAAATGTTTTTCATTGCAAATAATATAATCGAAATTCCCGGTAATGAAGACAATAACTGGGTGGTGTTAGAACGAAAAAGTGGTATATTCTTAACTGAGGCCGGGCCCGAGTTGTATGAAACGCTGATAAATTTGCTTGTACCTGACAAGCCAAAGGATACAACGCTGAAACAGATTCTAACCAAGTTAGAACAACATTACAGCTTCGTTCTGTTAGAAATTGCTGAAAGTTATCATTTTGGAATAAGAAATCAGAAGGCCAAAGAAAATATCAGTGAGTACATTGTAACATTAAAAAAGCTATCTATTCACTGTAATTTCAGAGACTTTCAGAACCGAGCATTGCGAGACCGCTTTGTTTGTGGGATGAAAAATGATGCGATCAGAAGAAAGTTATTGACGACGCCTAACTTGACTTTTGATGTAGCTTACCAGACAGTTAGATCAATGAGCACAGCCGACCAATATTCCCAAGAATTTCATGCTAATTTCAGGTGAATTGCCTGCAGGTTCAAAGTAAAAGGCGGTGGGGCCCCAAAGTCTCAAAAACTGGAAATGGGAACAGAGCATTGATGTCCTGCTATCGGTGCCTGGGACAACACATTGCTCAAAGTTGTCCATATGTGAAGGCAGAGTGTTTCTTCTGCAGGAAAACTGGACATCTTGTGATGGCATGCCGACTGAAGGGGAAACCAGTTTTCAAAGCTATGATTAGAAATCCCCAGAGACTACATAGCATGGAAGAACAACAACAGGACGAGGAGATGTTAGAGTTAAACGTCATCAGGAGCACGAGGTTAATGGATGGTGATTCAAAAAGTGTCATAATCCACTGTTGAAGGATTGAAGATACTCATGGAAATCTACACTAGTGCAACCGTGAGTGTAGTACCAGAGTTGCTATATATCGATAAATTGGAGAAAGCAAAGATAGAGCTGCGAGGTTACTCGGGAGAGAACATTCCGATGGTAGGTCGTATCACTGTACTGGTGAAATATAAGGATGAAGTTCAGAGCTTGCCTCTATTAGTAGTGGCAGGAGACAAGCCTGCCTTACCTGGAAGAAATTGGTTGGGATCATTGAAGCTGGATTGGAGTGAGATTTATCGTGTTGAAAAGAAATTTGCGTCAAAGGATGATGTCATCAAGAATTATCCGAAGGTGTTCGGCGAAATGGGCAGTCCGATCCAAGGCTTCAAGGTGAGTGTCAGGGTACAGAAGGACGCTAGATCAGTTTACTACAAGCCACGTTCCGTACCAAATGCACTCAAGGAGAAAGTTGAGCAAGAACTCAAAAGACTAGAGACTGAGAACATTATCTCTAAGATAGATTGATGTAATTGGGCTACACCCATTGTTGTTGTACCTAAGTCCGATGGTAAGGTAAGATTGTGTGATGATTGTAAAGTAACTATAAACCAGGTTCTAGAGGGTAATGTCCCCAATACATTGCCAAATATAGAAGATTTGTTCACAACACTGACAGGGGGTCAGATTTTCTCAAAGTTGGATCTTACGAATGCCTACTTACTGCTTGAATTAGATGAGGAGTCCAAGTCATGCTTGACTATAAATACCCATCTAGGCCTATATCAATTTAATAGGCTACCATTTGGAATGTCTGCTGCCACTGCCATATTCCAAGGGGTAATGAACCAGATTTTGCAAGGTATTGAAGGGGTAGTATGTTATTTGGATGACATACTAATTTCAGCACCAAATAGGCAAATTCATAATAACATATTGAATGAAGTCCTCAAACGGCTAGAGAAGCACAGAGTACGAGTATCTGCTCGCAAGTGTGAGTTATTTCAAAACTCAGTGGAGTACTTAGGGTACAGAGCAGACAAAGATGTTTACATCCAACCAAGGAAAAACTGGATGCAATCAGAAATGCACCCACTCCCAAGAATGTCACTGAACTTCGATCATTTTTGGGTCTTTTGAACTATTATGGGAAGTTCCTACCAAATTTGGTTACAATATTACATCCACTGAATGAACTATTGAAAAAACAGGTCCATTGGAAGTGGTCAAAAGAATGCGACACAGCATTCAAGGAGTGTAAAAGCAACTTGGTAGAGAGCACCATGTTAGTTCACTCAGGAGAGTGAACTAACATGACGTATCTCAGGAGATCAAGCTAGCATGTGATGTCTCCCCGTATGGAGTTGGGGAAGTGATCTCTCATGTATTATGTAGAGGGGAGGAGAGACCAATTGCTTTTGCTTCACTCTCAGTGCCAGTGAATGTAATTATGCGCAAATCGAAAGGGAAGCTTTGGCATTAATTTTTGGAGTCAAGAAACATAGAAACATAGAAAATAGGTGCAGGAGTAGGCCATTCGGCCCTTCTAGCCTGCACCGCCATTCAATGAGTTCATGGCTGAACATTCAACTTCAGTACCCCATTCCTGCTTTCTCGCCATACCCCTTGATCCCCCTAGCAGTAAGGACCTCATCTAACTCCTTTTTGAATATATTTAGTGAATTGGCCTCAACAACTTTCTGTGGTAGAGAATTCCACAGGTTCACCACTCTCTGGGTGAAGAAGTTCCTCCGCATCTCGGTCCTAAATGGCTTACCCCTTATCCTTAGACTGTGACCCCTGGTTCTGGACTTCCCCAACATTGGGAACATTCTTCCTGCATCTAACCTGTCTAACCCCGTCAGAATTTTATATGTTTCTATGAGGTCCCCTCTCATTCTTCTGAACTCCAGTGAATACAAGCCCAGTTGATCCAGTCTTTCTTGATAGGTCAGTCCCGCCATCCCGGGAATCAGTCTGGTGAACCTTCGCTGCACTCCCTCATTAGCAAGAATGTCCTTCCTCAGGTTAGGAGACCAAAACTGTACACAATACTCCAGGTGTGGCCTCACCAATGCCCTGTACAACTGTAGCAACACCTCCCTGCCCCTGTACTCAAATCCCCTTGCTATGAAGGCCAACATGCCATTTGCTTTCTAAACCGCCTGCTGCACCTGCATGCCAACCTTCAATGACTGATGTACCATGACACCCAGGTCTCTTTGCACCTCCCCTTTTCCTAATCTGTCACCATTCAGATAATAGTCTGTCTCTCTGTTTTTACCACCAAAGTGGATAACCTCACATTTATCCACATTATACTTCATCTGCCATGCATTTGCCCACTCACCTAACCTATCCAAGTCGCTCTGCAGCCTCACAGCATCCTCCTCGCAGCTCACACTGCCACCCAACTTAGTGTCATCCGCAAATTTGGAGATACTACATTTAATCCCCTCATCTAAATCATTAATGTACAGTGTAAACAGCTGGGGCCCCAGCACAGAACCTTGCGGTACCCCACTAGTCACTGCCTGCCATTCTGAAAAGTACCCATTTACTCCTACTCTTTGCTTCCTGTCTGACAACCAGTTCTCAATCCATGTCAGTACACTACCCCCAATCCCATGTGCTCTAACTTTGCACATCAATCTCTTGTGTGGGACCTTGTCGAACGCCTTCTGAAAGTCCAAATATACCACATCAACTGGTTCTCCCTTATCCACTCTACTGGAAACATCCTCAAAAAATTCCAGAAGATTTGTCAAGCATGATTTCCCTTTCACAAATCCATGCTGACTTGGACCTATCATGTCACCTCTTTCCAAATGCACTGCTATGACATCCTTAATAATTGATTCCATCATTTTACCCACTACCGATGTCAGGCTGACCGGTCTATAATTCCCTGTTTTCTCTCTCCCTCCTTTTTTAAAAAGTGGGGTTACATTGGCTACCCTCCACTCCATAGGAACTGATCCAGAGTCAATGGAATGTTGGAAAATGACTGTCAACGCATCCACTATTCCCAAGGCCACCTCCTTAAGTACTCTGGGATGCAGTCCATCAGGCCCTGGGGATTTATCGGCCTTCAATCCCATCAATTTCCCCAACACAATTTCCCGGCTAATAAGGATTTCCCTCAGTTCCTCCTCCTTACTAGACCCCCCGACCCCTTTTATAACCGGAAGGTTGTTCGTGTCCTCCTTCGTGAATACCGAACCAAAGTACTTGTTCAATTGGTCCGCCATTTCTTTGTTCCCCGTTATGACTTCCCCTGATTCTGACTGCAGGGGACCTACATTTGTCTTTACTAACCTTTTTCTCTTTACATATCTATAGAAACTTTTGCAATCCGTCTTAATGTTCCCTGCAAGCTTCTTCTCATACTCCATTTTCCCTGCCCTAATCAAACCCTTTGTCCTCCTCTGCTGAGTTCTAAATTTCTCCCAGTCCCCAGGTTCGCTGCTATTTCTGGCCAATTTGTATGCCACTTCCTTGGCTTTAATACTATCCCTGATTTCCCTTGATAGCCACGGTTGAGCCACCTTCCCTTTTTTATTTCTATGCCAGACAGGAATGTACAATTGTTGTAGTTCATCCATGCGGTCTCTAAATGTCTGCCATTGCCCATCCACAGTCAACCCCTTAAGTATCATTCGCCAATCCATCTCAGCCAATTCACGCCTCATACCTTCAAAGTTAGCCTTCTTTAAGTTCTGGACCATGGTCTCTGAATTAACTGTTTCATTCTCCATCCTAATGCAGAATTCCACCATATTATGGTCACTCTTCCCCAAGGGGCCTCGCACAACGAGATTGCTAATTAATCCTTTCTCATTACATAACACCCAGTCTAAGATGGCCTCCCCCCTAGTTGGTTCCTCGACATATTGGTCTAAAAAACCATCCCTTATGCACTCCAGAAAATCCTCCTCCACCGTATTGCTTCCAGTTTGGTTAGCCCAATCTATGTGCATATTAAAGTCACCCATTATAACTGCTGCACCTTTATTGCACGCACCCCTAATTTCCTGTTTGATGCCCTCCCCAACATCACTACTACTGTTTGGAGGTCTGTACACAACTCCCACTAACGTTTTTTGCCCTTTGGTGTTCTGCAGCTCTACCCATATAGATTCCACATCATCCAAGCTAATGTCCTTCCTAACTATTGCCTTAATCTCCTCCTTAACCAGCAATGCTACCCCACCTCCTTTTCCTTTTATTCTATCCTTCCTGAATGTTGAATACCCCTGGATGTTGAGTTCCCAGCCCTGCTCATCCTGGAGCCACGTCTCCGTAATCCCAATCACATCATATTTGTTAACATCTATTTGCACAGTTAATTCATCCACCTTATTGCGGATACTCCTTGCATTAAGACACAAAGCCTTTAGGCTTGTTTTTTTAACACCCAATATTTGTATGGTCGTAAGTTTACTCTCATTATGGTCCATAAGCCCCTGACAGCAATCCTCCACCCAAAGTCCCCAGTTCCAACATTAGCTGCAGCCCAATGCAGAGATGGGCTTTGATTTTGTCAGCATATACATATGATATTGAATACAGATGATTAGCTGATCACAGTAATGCTGATGCTATGTCCAGATTGCCTTCCCCATCACAAGTTACACCCGAGAGGGAACAGGTGTTCTATTTTTCATGCATTGATGAATTGCCAGTCACAGCTGCAGAGATTGGTAAAGCAACCAAAGGTGACCCAATTATGTCAAAGGTGTATGATTATATTGCAAACAGATGGCCAAACCAGGTAACTGACAAAGATATTCATCCATTCTTAATTCGTAGGAATGAATTATCAGTCGATAAAGTTTGTATCATGTGGGGTGTGTTATGTATGCATGTTAATGTATGTACTGTAACACTGGACCATTGAATGTACCTTCACCCTGTATGCACTATACCTGTACCACCAGAGGGTGCTGCTGCTGAAGACCTAAGGGTCACCTGTGCACTGCAGGTAACCAAGTATAAAAGGGAGCTCACCTCTTGGTGTCCTCACTCTAGGAGGTGCAATAAAGGACTAAGGTCACTACAGTTCAAGTACTATACCCTTACCTCGTGGAGTCATTATTAGAGTGCTTACATATACTACAACTGGCGACGAGGTTACGAATTTCCACACACAATATGTCTAACCGAAGCAACTTCCAACAATTCGCTGATGGGGAAGATTGGGATGCCTTTGTGGAAAGGCTAGAACACTTTTTCATCGTGAACGACCTGGCTGGGGATAAGCGCAGAGCCATCCTGCTCAGCAGTTGTGGCCCCAATGTCCACGGCCTCGTCAGGGACCTGCTAGCCCCAGCGAAGACGACAACCAAGACCTCGTAACTTTAATACAAGAACAACTCAAACCTAAAGAGAGCATCCTCACAGCCAGACACCAGTTCTACACCCACCGGCCTTCCGAAGGCCAAGGAATTGCTAAATATGCTGCAGATCTGAGACGATTGGCTGCACCGTGTGATTTTGGCAACCACCTCACTGAAGCACTAAGGGACATCTTCGTTATTGGAATCGGCCGCGAGGGCCTCCTCCATAAACTGCTCTCTGCGGACACTGTGGTCACCCTGCAGAAGGCAATCAAAGTGAGCCAGGCATTCATGATATCGGTCTGCGACTCCAAAAGGATGATGACTCACACCCAGGACTCGAACCCGACGAGTACAGTGAACAGAATGGCAACTTTCAGAGGTAAGACTGTTGCCCCGAGTCCTGCAACCCTGAGTCCGCCACATGGGGCCAATCGGCTAGCCCTGTGCTGGTGCTGTGGAGGAAATCACAGAGCCCACCAGTGCTGATACAAAGACTATACCTGCAAAGGCTGCAACATTAAAGGTCACCTTCAGCGAATGTGTAGAAGAAGTTTTATTCACCGAGTCATTGAAGAGTTGGCTGATCACCCGGGCTCCAATGCTGATGAAGGCGAAGCAGCTCAGCCCCTGGGAGAGGAGTATGGAATATTTACCTGCTCCACCGAGAGTTCCCCGTGGAAAATGGAAGTAGAAATCAACGGGGTTCCAGTCTCGATGGAGATCGACACAGGGGCAAGTCCATCGTTGATGAATCAGACACCCTTTGAGAAACTCTGGGACAACCCCGCCAAATGATCCAAAATGTCCCCAATCCAGGCAAAGCTGCTCACCTACCATTCCAGTCGTTGGCAGCGTGGAGATCCAGGTGTCCTATGGCGGTGTGATGCACAAGCTTCCTGTTATGTATGTAAACTTCTATATACCTTGTACAGCCACCAGAGAGCTCATCCCCTGGAGTCCCAAGGGATCCCACAATCCCTTGGAAGCACAGATACTTAAGGAGGCTTCACAGGCTTGAAAGGCACTCTGGAAACCTGCACTAAAAGACTACGGTCACACTTTACTTTGAGCTCACAGTATCCAGTCAGACTCTTTATTCATATATAACAACTGGCGATGAAATACAGATGATGAACCCAATGATGCAGAGAACAGTGGGCATTCTGGAGAAATTCTCAGAGATGATTGGGAAACCTTCGTGGAGCGACTCGACCAATACATAGTGGCCAACGAGCTGGAAGGAGAAGCAAACGCTGCCAAAGGAAGGGCGATCCTCCTCACCATCTGTGGGGCACCAACGTATGGCCTCATGAAAAATCTGCTTCCTCCAGCGAAATCCACAGAGAGATCATACGATGATTTGTGCACACTGGTCTGGGCGCATTTGAACCCGAAGGAAAGCGTTCTGATGGTGAGGTATCGGTTCTACACCTACAAAAGGTCTGAAGGCCAGGAAATGGCGAGCTATGTCGCCAAGCTAAGACGCCTTGCAGGACATTGCAAATTTGAAGGACATTTGGAGCACATGCTCAGAAACTTCTTCGTACTTGGCATTGGCCATGAAGTGATACTTCGCAAACTTTTGACTGTAGAGACCCCAACCTTGAGTAAGGCCATAGCAATAGCCCAGGCGTTCATTGCCACCAGTGACAATACTAAGCAAATCTCTCAGCACATGAGTGCTGCTACAAGTACTCTGAACAAAGTGATATTGTTTTCAAATCACAATGTACAGGGCAGGACCCATTTGCCTGCAGCTGCACGTCCGCAGATGTCTGAGAGTTCACCATCAAGGGTGATGAATGCAAGGCCATTAACAACTTGTTGGTGCTGTGGGGGTGATCATCGTTTCCATTCATGTTGCTTCAAAGGGTACGTTTGCAAGGGCTGTGAAACAATAGGACACCTCCAGCGTATGTGCAGGCGAGCTGCAAACCCTGTTAATCCTGCAAACCACCATGTTGCAGAGGAGGACAGATCCACGGTGGATCATGATGAACCAGATCCTCAGACCGAGGAGGCAGAGATATATGGGGTGCACACATGTACCACAAAGTGTCCCCTGATAATACTGAGGGTTGAATTAAATGGACTCCCGGCATCAATGTAGTTGGACATGGACATGAGCCAGTCCATTATGAGCAAAAAGACTTTCAAAAAATTGTGGTGTAGCATGGCCTCAAGGCCAGTCTTGACTCCCATTTGCACGAAACCGAGAACTTATACAAAGGAACTCATTCCCATAATCGGCAGTGCTACTGCAAAGGTCTCCTACAATGGAGCGGTGTACAAACTACCACTCTGGGTGGTACCGGGCGATGGTCCCACGCTGCTCAGCAGGAGCCGGCTGAGAAAGATATGCTGGAGCTGGGACGACGTCCAAGCGCTCTCGTCCGCTGACGACACTTCGTGTGCCCAGGTCTTAAACAAGTTCCTTTTGATGTTCGAACCAGGCATCGGGAAGTTCCAAGGAGCAAAAGTGCAGATCCACCTAATTCCGGGGGCGCGATCCATCTATCACAAGGCGAGAGCAGTACCGTACATGATGAGAGAAAGGGTAGAGATCGAGCTGGAGCGGCTGCAACGAGAGGGCATCATTTCACCGATCGAATTCAACGAGTGGGCCAGTCCAATTGTTCCAGTCCTCAAGATGGCACCGTCAGAATCTGTGGTGATTACAAAGTAACTGTCAATCGTTTCTTCCTGCAGGATCAATACCTATTACTAAAGGCTGATGACCTTTTTGCTACGCTGGCGGGAGGAAAGACGTTCACGAAACTGGACTTGACCTCAGCCTACATGACACAGGAATTGGAGGAATCATCGACATGCACAAAGATCTCTTCATTTATAACAGATGCCCGTTTGGAATTCCAGAGAAACATGGAAAACTTAGTGAAGTCGGTCCTGCACACGGTGGTCTTCCAGGACGACATCTTGGTTACAGGTCGGAACACAGTCGAGCATCTGCAGAATCTGGAGGAGGTTCTTAATCGACTCAACCGCGTGGGGCTCAGGGTGCAATGCTCAAAGTGCATTTTCCTGGTCCCTGAAGTGGAGTTCCTGGGGAGGAGAATCGCTGCGGACAGCATCAGGCCCACCGATTCGAAGACGGAGGCAATCGAGAACGCACCGAGGCCACAGAACGTGACGGAGTTGCGGTCGTTTCTAGGACTCCTGAACTACTTTGGTAGCTTCTTACTGGATCTCAGCACACTGTTAGAACCACTGCACGCCTTACTGCATAAAGGAGACGAATGGGGCAAAAGCCAAGAAAATGCCTCAATATCTTTTTGGGCTAAAATTTGAATTGGAAACTGACCATAAGCCACTAATATCCCTGTTTTCCGAGAGTAAGGGGATAAATATGAATGCATCGGCCTGCATCCAGAGATGGGCGCTTACATTGTCCGCATACAACTCCGCCATCCGCCATAGGCCAGGCACAGAAAACTGTGCCGATGCTCTCAGTAAGCTGCCATTGCCCACCACGGAGGTGGAAATGGCGCAACCCGCAGATTTAGTTATGGTAATGGAAGCATTCGAGAGTGAGCAATCACCCATCACAGCCCGACAGATTAGAACCTGGATGAGCCAGGACCCCTTAGTGTCACTAGTAAAAAAATTGTGTGCTTCACGGGAGCTGGTCCAGTGTCCCAGTGGAAATGCAGGAAGAGATAAAGCCGTACCAGCGGCGCAAAGATGAAATGTCTATACAGGCAGACTGCCTTCTGTGGGGCAATTGAGTAGTGGTCCCCAAGAAGGGCAGAGACACTTTCATCAGTAACCTCCACAGTACCCACCCAGGCATCGTAATGATGAAAGCGATAGCCAGATCCCATGTGTGGTGGCCCGGTATCGATGCGGACTTAGAGTCCTGCATTCACAGATGTAACACATGCTCGCAGTTAAGCAATGTACCCAGGGAGGCACCGCTAAGCTTATGGTCTTGGCCCTCCAAACCGTGGTCTAGGGTCCATGTCGACTATGCAGGCCCGTTTTTGGGTAAAATGTTCCTTGTGGTTGTGGATGCGTACTCCAAATGGATGTGTGATAATGTCAGCAAGCACATCAGCTGCCACCACTGAAAGCCTGCGGGCCATGTTTGCCATGCACGGACTACCTGATCTCCTTGTAAGCGACAACGGGCCATGTTTTACCAGTGTCGAATTCAAAGAGTTCATGACCCGTAACAGGATTAAACATGTAACATCTGCCCTGTTCAAACCAGCATCCAATGGTCAGGCAGAGAGAGCAGTGCAAACCATTAAGCAGGGCTTGAAGAAGGTAACCAAAGGCTCACTGCAGACTCGCCTGTCCCGAATTCTGCTTAGCTTCCGCACGAGACCCCACTCGCTCATTGGGATTCCACGTGCTGAACTGCTCATGAAAAGGGCACTTAAGACAAGGCTCTCGTTAGTTCACCCTAATCTACATGAACAGGTAGAGAGCAGGCGGCTTCAACAAAGTACATACCATGATAGCGCTAATGTGTCATAAATTGAAATGAATGATCCTGTATTTGTATTGAATTATGGACAAGGTCCCAAGTGGCTTCCCAGCACTATTGTGGCCCAAGAGGGGAACAGGGTGTTTCGGGTCAAACATTCAAATGGACTCATTCACCGGAAACACTTGGACCAAATCAAACTCAGATTCACGGACTATCCTGAGCAACCAACTTTGGACCCTACCTTCTTTGACCCCCCCAACATACGCACCAGTGGCACTGACACTGCGGTTGGCCACGAAGCAGAACCCATCACCCGCAGCAGCCCAGCAGGACTCACCACACCAGGCAGCACAGCAAGGCCTGCTGCACAGCAGCCCAGCGAGGGCCCAACAAACGATTCACCAACACCAGCATTTGCACCGAGACAAGCAACTAGGGAAAGAAAGGCCCCAGATCGACTCACCTTGTAAATAGTTACACTATTGACTTTGGGGGTGGGGGGTGGGCTGGGGGGGGTGGCAGTGTTGTTATGTATGTAAACTTGTCTCGACCTTGTACAGCCACCAGAGGGCTTATCCCCTGGAGTCCCAAGCGATCCCATAATCTCTTGGGAGCACAGGTACATAAGGAGGCCTCACAGGCTGGAGAGGCACTCTGGAGACCTGCAATAAAAGACTAAGGTCACACTTTATGTTGAGCTCACAGTATCCAGTCAGACTCTTTATTCATATATAACACTTCCCTTGTGGATCATTAGAACATAACATAAGAACATAAGAACATAAGAATTAGGAACAGGAGTAGGCCATCTAGCCCCTCGAGCCTACTCCGCCATTCAACAAGATCATGGCTGATCTGGCCGTGGACTCAGCTCCACTTACCCGCCTGCTCCCCATAACCCTTAATTCCCTTATTGGTTAAAAATCTATCTATCTGTGATTTGAATACATTCAATGAGCTAGCCTCAACTGTTTCCTTGGGCAGAGAATTCCACAGATTCACAACCCTCTGGGAGAAGAAATTCCTTCTCAACTCGGTTTTAAATTGGCTCCCCCGTATTTTGAGGCTGTGCCCCCTAGTTCTAGTCTCCCCAACCAGTGGAAACAACCTCTCTGCCTCTATCTTGTCTATCCCTTTCATTATTTTAAATGTTTCTATAAGATCACCCCTCATCCTTCTGAACTCCAACAAGTAAAGACCCAGTCTACTCAATCTATCATCATAAGGTAACCCCCTCATCTCCGGAATCAGCCTCGTGAATCGTCTCTGTACCCCCTCCAAAGCTAGTATATCCTTCCTTAAGTAAGGTGACCAAAACTGCACGCAGTACTCCAGGTGCGGCCTCACCAATACCCTATACAGTTGCAGAAGAACCTCCCTGCTTTTGTACTCCATCCCTCTCGCAATGAAGGTCAACATTCCATTCACCTTCCTGATTACCTGCTGCACCTGCAAACTAAATTTTTGGGATTCACACACAAGGACTCAAAAGAGTTTCATACACAAGGACCCCCAGGTCCCTCTACACCACAGCATGTTGTAATTTCTCCCCATTCAAATAATATTCCCTTTTACTGTTTTTTTTCCCAAGGTGGATGACCTCACATTTTCCGACATTGTATTCCATCTGCCAAACCTTAGCCCATTCGCTTAACCTATCCAAATCTTTTTGCAGCCTCTCTGTGTCCTCTACACAACCCGCTTTCCCACTAATCTTTGTGTCATCTGCAAATTTTGTTACTCTACACTCTGTCCCCTCTTCCAGGTCATCATTACTGGTTACGGTCCAATGCTGCTGGGAAGAAGATGGATGAAGCAAGTCCAAATCTGTCAGAGCAACGAAGGCCTTCGGGCCCCGGCGATCGACATCCTACGTAACCCAAACTTGGATCCATCACAGCACCTGAAAATTCTACTGCCTGACTCGACTGCGCAGCGACGACACAGACTGCACAACTCAACGGCGAGATGATCCAACCTGAACGACCAGACCTCACCTTCCGGGCTCCAGTGGCAGGACTCCGAGGGAAGAAGATCGGCGCAGAAGGTAGATTCCTGGAATCCGTGGCAGAACCTGGGGAGAAAAGGCTCACCGCAGCCTACCTCGTGGAGAGAAAGAAGGTGGCGCCCGCACCACGAGATGAAGCACCTGAAATCAAGATGGCCGCGACCAGACCATGAGGGGCAGCGTTGAGGGAGCAAAACGTGTTGCTGAGCGGTGAACCGGATTGGGGTAAAGATTGCAAGGCCTTCTTAACGGAGACTGGCAACCCAAAACAATTAAAGGGACAGTTTCATTCTTGGCACAGCGATGCCGGTGAAATTAAGGATAAAAGTGTAATTAATGAATACAGATATTTATTACAGGTATGTACTGTTGAATGGTGATGCCGGCAATGTTAATGGGAGAAATGTAACGAATGCTTCAAAAATTGATGTAAGTGACAAGCTTGGACTGCTGAACAGTGATGCCAGTAATGCTAACGTGACAAATGTAACCAACAAAGGCAGGTATCCAAATGTAACCTTGTACAGAGATAGTGATAGCACACAAGAGAGCGTTGTAAGTGGCAAATATGAAAGTGTAAAGAGATATAACAATATCGAATCGGCTAGTTGCGGTTGGAGCCAATGTATCATGTAGGCTAATAATAGAATGCGAAATGATGCCGGGTTCTACATGTATACTGACAATGCCAAAGGTAACCCCCCGTGGGAAGCACCAGGTCCAGCGGGCTACCTGATCATGTAGCCTGCACTTCTGGGACCAATGTGATTCCCCAGGAAGGGTTCACACACACCCAGTGGGAGCATACCCACTGCAGGGACAGCGGTCAATGGGCAGCACAGCCACCACCACTGACAACCTGCCCCAGATCAGCCCTATCCACCACTGGCCACCAGGGCCAGCACCGGGAGCAAGAGGCCAGTACCCTCCAGCTTTCCCGGGCGGAACTTGGGATGACCAGACTTCCACCACCAGTGGAGGACAAGGAGGCCACACCACCCTGTGGCTCTGCCCACCACAAAACACCATCACCTATCCATTCAACAATGTATGGAACTTACCCATAACAATATGTACTTGCTCCACCACTGCGGAATCCTCCAACAGTGACATACCCACATGGTTTATGTGTGGGGGGGCGGCGCGGGCGGGGGAAATGGATGTGTGCCGCCATGAACACATGGATCACACCCAGCACCCACACAGCCCTCACCACAACTTCCCACCGTCCACTACTGATCACCTCCCCATGTCATGGCAATAAGGACTTGGGAAAGGCTTAGGGGGGAATGTTGTTATGTATGCATGTTAATGTATGTACTGTAACACTAGACCATTGAATATACCTTTACCCTGTATACACTATACCTGTACCACCAGAGGGTGCTGCTGCTGGAGACCTAAGGGTCACCTGTACACTGCAGGTTACCCAGTATAAAAAGGAGCTCACCTCTTGGTGTCCTCACTCTAGGAGCTGCAATAAAGGACTAAGGTCAATACAGTTCAAGTACTCTGCCCTTACTTTGTGGAGTCATTATTAGAGTGCTTGCATATACTGCAGGGGGCAAGAGTGGTTCAGGTCCAAATTATTATGAGACCTCCATGACCAGCACCTGGGAATGTGCTTGACCTAGAGTTTTGCATGCAGTTACTTATGGTGGCCAGGTCTTGATAAAGATATAGAGTACATCGTAAGTCAGTGTACGACATGTCAATCGGTAAGCAAGCAACCACCATCTGTACCATTACAGCCATGGAAATGGCCTCCCAGGGTGTGGCAAAGGCTACATATTGATTTTGCTGAGCTAGAAGGACAACAATTGTTCATTGTGATTGATAGCCATTCAAAATGGGTCGAGGTGTTTCCAATGTGGAAAATAACAACAAATAAAACATTAGACATTTTGCGAAGATTATTTTCTTCATTTGGCCTCCCAGAAGAAATTGTTTCAGATAATGGACCACAATTTCATTTCGAAGAATTTGCACAGTTCACAAGCAAAAATGGTGTGAAACATACCAAGGTTCCACCATACCACCCTGCTTCGAATGGTGCAGCAGAGCGCAGTGTACAAATTGTAAAACGTGCCCTCATCAAACAAATGTTAGATCCAAATCCAAAGAAACGACAGTTGTCATTGGACCATAAATTGGCTAATTTTCTAATAACATATCGTAATACTCCTCACACAACTACTGGTAGAACACCAGCAGAGTTGTTTCTCAAATGACAGACACGAACCAGATTCTCGTTGTTAAAACCAAATTTGGCACAGTCCGTTGAAGAGACACAATTAAGACAGAAAGAGAATCATGATAATAGTAGAGTAAAAGAGAGAAGTGTGAAATTAAATCAGAAGGTGAGAGTGAAGAACCATCACCATAAATGGTTAAAGTGGTTACCAGGAAGAGTGGTGAAGATATGTGGTCCTCGCACATATTTGGTCAAGATGTTTGATAATGGACAGGTTAGGTTTGTTCACATTGATCATATTTTACCTACAGACATGGAAGGAGTTGAAGGTGGGAATGATTCAATTATTTCTGACTCATCAGATAGTTTTGATACACCAGTAGCATATCCTACATCCAATGTACTGGAAACAAATCCAAGAGAAATTCTGAATTTAAGTCTGAGTCCGAGTCAGGAAAACAAACAGTCCAAAGTTAGAGAGAGTTCAAATGGAAATCAAGGGTATCCCTTGGAGGAAAATTTCCCTCAGGATCAGCCTCGAATGAGTTTAAATTCAACACCATGTTTGGAAGGTTCTGTTTGAGAGCAAAAGTATCCTCTTCGAAACAGAAAACAAGTGGTTAAGCTTGATTTGTAAATATGGCAAAATAAGTCCATATCCTTTGTTATGTATAACAATGCAAGTTATGTATAATGATTGTTTGTTTTAATAACTTCTTCATTAAGGAGGGAGAAGTGTAATGTCTGTAGCCCCACACTGTGGACACCTGTGTTACTGCAGCTTGCACTGTTTAATAAAAGGCAGGTCACCTGACCAGCAGGTCAAAGGTTACCGGAACCTGCAGCCATCTTACAGGCTGTGTGTAGTGTGCTCGCTGAAGATATTACACGCTCTAACCCTCTTTTCAAAATTCCTCGCTGCCATGCTCCATCTCGCAGTCAACAAGCTCCCTACTGGAGTGGAACTAAACTACAGAACCAGTAGGAAGCCGTTTAACCTACGCCACCTCCAGGCCAGGTCCAAGATCACCCCAACCTCTGTCGTTGAACTACAGTATGTGGACGATGCCTGCATCTGCGCACATTCTGAGGCTGAACTCCAGGATATATTCGATGTATTTACTGAGGCATATGAAAACATGGGCCTTATGCGAAGACAAAGGTCTTCCACCAGCCTGTCCTCACTGCACAGCACTGCCCCCCAGTCATCAAGATCCACGGCGCGGCCCTCAACAACGTGAACCATTTCCCATACCTTGGGAGCCTCTTATCAACAAAAGCAAACATTGATGCGGAGATTCAACACCGCCTCCAGTGCGCCAGTGCAGCCTTCGGCCACCTGAGGAAAAGAGTGTTCGAAGGCCAGGTACTCAAATCTACCACCACGCTCATGGTCTACAGGGCTGTAGGAATACCTACCCTCCTGTATGGCACAGAGGCATGGACGATGTAAGAAGACACCTCAAGTCGCTGGAGATATATCACCAACGATGTCTTCGTAAGATCCTGCAAATTCCCTGGGAAGACAGGCACACCAACATCAGTGTCCTCGTCCAGACTAACATCCCCAGCATTGAAGCACTGACCACACTTGATCAGCTTCGCTGGGCAGGCCACATAATTCGCATGCCAGACACGAGACTCCCAAAACAAGTGCTCTATGCGGAGCTCCTTCACGGCAAATGAGCCAAAGGTGAGAAGCGGAAACATTACAAGGACACCCTCAAAGCCTCCCTGATAAAGTGCGACATCGCCACTGACACCTGGGAGTCCCTGGCCCAAGACCATCCGAAGTGGAAAAAGTGCATCCAGGAGGGCGTTGAGCACTTCGAGTCTCAATGCTGAGAGTGTGAAGAGGTCAAGCGCAGGCAGCGGAAGGAGCGTGCGGCAAACCAGTCCCACTCATCCCTTCCCTCAAAGACTGTCTGTCCCACCTGTGACAAAGCCTGTGGCTCTTGTATTGTACTGTTCAGCCATAAAGAACTCACTTTAGGAGTGGAAGCAAGTCTTCCTCAATTCCGAGGGACTGCCTATGATGATGGGACTAATTGGATAGCTCTTTTATTTAGCCGGCACAGACTCGATGGGCCAAATGATTCTAGCTACGGCCAGTATCAATGATTTAGATCTGATAAAATTCTTTGAAATATGGCTTGGAAATGTCTAGGGAAAAATATCAGTTTACTTTGAAGCACTGTGTAATAACAAGATAAATGTCAATAGTCTATTTAGATTCAATTTACTTCAATTGTTCCAGCATTAGGAGCTTTGTACAACAGAATGCAATAATGACAGAGAGCAAACCCAGGATTTGTCCGGAATGGACTTAAAGAGACATTTATTCACTAAATATGTGTTTTCAGTAACCGTACATCTGTGAGTTAAAGGAGACGGCAATTAGCTTTTTATATGGTGAGAGTAAAGTATGGTAATGTGAAGGCAGAAAGAAATGGTGTTTTACAGAAATGGGCAAAAGAGTGTGGAAAAGAATGAGCTGATTTATTAGAGGTACGTCTCCTGTGTCTCTCCAAATTGATCTCTTCATTAATAAACACAATAGAACTGGAATTTGTCACAGTGTTTCAGGCCAAGAGGAAATATTTGCATGTCTAAAAATAAGAATCAAGTCAAAAAATGTTTCTCGGCAATAATGAATAAAGTGTGCGCCCATCAACGGTCTCAGAACATCAGGGACAGATTTGGCACAAAAACGAAGCTCAATCGTAAAAACTCACCTTTTATGTCTCATTTATAAACAGCTCAATGTGTTCACTCTCTCCCTGGTAAATCACCAGTTTATGGACTTTTACCAGCAGTATGAAGAAAACTAAATGTGTATCCCTCTCTCTGGCCACTGACTGAGGCTGAAACAGCCCGTTCGCAACCTTGATGTCCTGTTTGACACTGAGCTGAGTTTCTGATCCCATATCCTCTCTATCACCAAGACCGACTACTTCAACCTCCATAACATCTCCCGTCTCTGCCCCTGCCTCTGCCAATTTGTTACAGAAACCCTCATCCATGCCTTTGTTACATCTAGACCTGACTATTCCAATGCTCTCCTGGCCGGCCTCCCATCTTCCACCCTCCATAAACTTCAGCTCATACAAAACTCTGCTGCCCTTATCCTACCTCGCACACAGTCCTGTTCACCTCTGTGCTTGTTGATCTGCATTGGCTCCCAGTAAGGCAACACTTCGATTTTAAAATTCTGATCCTTGTTTTCAAATCCCTCCATGGCCTTTCCCCTCCCTATCTCTAACCTCCTCCAGCTCTACAACCCTCTGAGATTTCTGCATTCCTCCAATTCTAGCCTCTTGCACATCCCTGATTTTCAGCCTTAAGCTCTCGAATTTTCTCCCTAAATCTCTCCACATCTCTCTCATCCTTTAAGACGCTCCTTAAAACCTACCTCTTTGAACAAGCTTTTGATCACCTGTCCTAATATCTCCTTATGTGGCTCGGTGTCAGATTTTGTTTGGTAACGCTCCTGTGAAGTGCTTTGGGACGTTTTACTGCATTAAAGGCAAGTTATTGTTGTAGGCATACTGTCAATACATTCAAAATTTACAAGGATGATACCCGAAATGAGAGGATATAACCATTGGGAAAGATTGAACAGGCTGGGGCTCTTTTCTCTAGAAAAGAGAAAGCTGAGAGGTGACATAATAAAGATCTTTAAATTTTAAAGGGGTTTGATAGGGTAGACGTGGAGAGAATGTTTCCACCTGTGGGGGAATCACAAACTAGGGGCCATGAATACAAGATTGTCACTAATAAATACAATAAGGAATTCAGGAGAAACTTCTTTACCTAGAGAGTGGTTATACTGTGGAACTCACTGCCACATGGAGTGGTTGAGGCGAATAGCATTGATGCATTTAAGGGGAAGCTAGATAAGCAAATGAGGGAGAAAGTAATAGAGGGTTATGCTGATAAGGTTTGATGGAGTAGGATGGGAGGAGGCTTTTGTGGAGCATAAATGCCAGCATGGACTAGTTAGGTTGAATGGCCGGTTTCTGTGCTATAACTTCTATGTAATTCTACGTAATATTTTTCTGCTTTAACTATTTATTTGTTTCCCTAGCACTGATGCTCAGAGCACATATTGGAGATTCAAGACTGTAACCTTACCTCTGATCTTGCCGTGGCTCAGTGGGTAGCACCCTCGCTTCTGAGCCAGAAGTTTATGGATTCCAATCTCGCTCCAGAGATTTGAGCACAAAACCTAGGCTGATGCTCCAGTGCTGCACTGTCAGAGGTGCTGTCTTTTGGATAAGACATTAAACCAAGGCCCATTCTGCCCTCTCAGGTGGACGTTAAAAATTCTATGGCACTATTTTGAAGAGGAGCAGGGGAATTCTACACGGAGTCCTGAACAATATGTATCCCTCAACCAAATTATTAAATAAACAGCTCAGCTGTTTACAAATGCATTTATCGGTTTGTGAGAGCTTGCTGTGTGCAAATTGGCTGCTGCATTTCCTACATTACAACAGTGATGACACTTGAAAAGGTATTTCATTGGCAGTAAAGCGCATTGGGACATCCTGAGGTCATGAAACGCGATGTAGAAGTGCAAGTCTTTCTTCCTTTTTTCCTGCAAGCTTCGCTCCCTGTGAGGTGTGTGAGATTGTGGAATTGTCCCTTTTATGTCTGATTTAAAAATATATATTTTTCTTTTTAACACATTAAACACGATAGCCCTGAAATTCCACAGGGAGTTCTATTGGTCTCTCGCTGTCACTCCATCTCCTTGGGGACTTCTTCCTCCAGTCATTGCCCCACCCAGTTAAACAGTCTTCCCCCGCCCCCCCCCCCACACCACTGACCATCTCCAATATTTTTATAATTAATAAACAGAAGGAAGTGTTCAGAGAAAATTAATGCCCCTGTGAATTTTTCTCCCCAGGTTTTTGCTGCCAGCAGTGTCCTGGGAGATTAATCTTCAATTCCTGGAGACTCCATGACAATCTTGGGGGGTTGGCAAGCCTAGGCGAGACTGGTAGAATTCCCAATTAAATTTTAAGGCCGGTGACATGAATAGGTACAAGAGAGAGAGAGAGTTGGAGTTGAGGGAGAAGAGAATGAGTGTACTGTGCAGCAGTGAGAAAGGAGCGTTGACACGAGGACCGGCAAGATTCCGTCACTGCACTTATAGCAACAAATGTACATTGTGCGAGTTCCATCTTTCTGAACGCTTCATTGATCTGCTTGACTTTCAATCTTCAAACCTGCAATGTGCCTCCAAGTGTATATGTGGTCAGGCTGGTTAGACATTCCAAATAATAAAGAACCACATAAAAATAATCACAGCCTTACCAAGAGGCCAGGAGTCTCTCTGCTGCTGGCACTGTCAATGGCAAAGATTATTGTGGCAAGCTGCACGCTGGTCCAAGTCTCCGCTCAGGGCCCTTTGACGTCAGCGCTTCTCCCGTTTAACTTAACTCATTGTCTGCCTGAGCGTGAAGCCAAGCCACAGACGGAAACTCTGACTAAGAACACTTGCCGGGTGTTTGCATTGGAACAGCACGGTTCTGGAGAACGAGTGGACACACACACAAGTCTTAAAAACTGGGTTCCAGTGCTTTAAAAAAATTAAACAAGTGGAGCTCGAAGACCATGACTGACTGCTACCTATGTAAACACGTCCAGCTTTTTTACAGGGTTATACATGTTCCCTTTTTCCAAGTACTTTAGTTTAAACAGTTGGATAGTCAGTTGGCAGTTTCTTCTCTGCTGGACAAATGCAGGTGAAAAGAGGTGCTGATTTGCAAATTTTTTCCTCTGAGGAAGTGGCTCCAAAATCTATCTGGAAAGTGGGATCAAATAATTCCAGCCAATTTAAAAAAATATAAATATAGATAACAAAAACCAGCAACTGCTTGCATTTATGTCATGTCCCAAAATGCTTCACAGAGGTGGAATCAGAACAAAATGGATGCTGAGACAAAGAAGGCGATATTAAGAGTTGATGACAAAATGCTTGGTTCAAGAGGTAGGTTTTAAGGAGTGTCTTAAAGGAGGAGAGAGAGAGAGAGAGAGAGACAGAGGCAGTTAGGGAGGGAATTCTAGAGTTTGTGGTATAGGCAGCTGAAGGCACAGCCACCAATGGTGGGGGTGAAGGGAGGGAGGTTGTTAAGAGGCCAGAATTGGAGGAGCACAGATAACTCAGAGGGGCCCGAAATTGGTGGACATGCCGCCCCCTACCACCCGCGTACCGTTGGTGTACTGCCCAAAAATGCAATTTTCATTAAAAAACACCGACATATCGCCGACATACCACCCTGTGGAAAATTCATCAGTAGCATACTGCTGGGCGTTATGCACACTGCCCGCCCATGCAGACCGCCGACATACCACCCAAAAATGCAAAATTCGTGACTTACCACTGACGTACCACTGGAAATGCATACCGTCCTGGAGAAGGTGCTTTTAAGTCGATCTTAAGTGGGCGGGGGTATGCACACAGCTGACAGGTTTGTTTGATCTTTATAGTTCTCCACAGTTTAATGTATTTTTAAATGAATGGTAGTAAGGCAATAATATAAATGTTCTAATAAAGTCTTATTTACTCCTTTATTAATTAACTATAAGAAAACATTTTGTGTCACTCACCCCCCAGTCTCACTCACCCCCCACAGCGATCTCTCCACCACCCCCCCCCACAGTGATCTCCCCCCCCTGACAGTGATCTCCTCCCCCCACAGCAATCTCTCCTCCTCCCCACCAAGTAATCTACACCCCCCCCACACAGCGATCTCAGCCTGCCCCACAGCTATCTCTCCCCCCCCGCCACAGCGATCTCCCTCTCCCCCACAGTGATCTCCCACCCCCCACAGCGATCTCCCCCCATAGTGATTTCCCCCCCCACAATGATCTCTCCCCCACCCATAGAGATCTAGCCCCCACCCCACAGCGATCTATCCCCCCCCCACAGCGATCTATCCCCCCACACAGTGATCTCCCCCCCACAGTGATCGCCCCCCCCCCACAGTGATCTCCTCCCCCCCCCACAGCGATCTCCCCCCCACCCACAGCAATCTCTCCCCCTCCCCACCAAGTAATCTACACCCCCCCCAGTGATCTCTTTCCCACCCCACACAGCCAATCTCAGGCCGCCCCAAAGCAATCTCACCCCACCCCCCCACAGCGCTCTCAGACCGGCAGTCTCTGGCTTCTCATTGGTGCCACTCAGGGGCCGGAACTTGACAGCAGCATGCATGTGCGCACAACTCGGGAGCCGAAGATTCCCAAGTTAAAAGGCTTCTCCACCGCACACCGCCGGCTGCACTCCGCTCCCGCCCGCTGCACTCTGCTCCGCTTACCATCAAAAAAAATACGATGAAATTCCCGCCCATTCAGCCCCAGCGGTACCGGTTGGTAAAAAATGACGCACAGCCCACGGACCACCGAAAAACGGGCGGACCATGTATTTGACCAATTTTGGCCCCAGAGTGTTGTAGGGCTGGAGGTTGCAGAGATAGGGAGGGGTGAGGATATGGAAGGATTTAAACACAAGGATGAGAGTTTTAAAATCGAGGCCTTGCCAGACTGGGAGCCAACGTAGGTCAATGAGCACAGGGGTGATGGGTGAATGGGACTTGGTGCGAATTAGGATACGGGCCGTGGGGTTTTGGATCAGCTGAAATTTACAAAGGATGGAAGACGGGAAGCCAGCCAGGAGAGGCGGGGTGAAGGAATGGCGAGAGACTGTGGAGGAACGTGATCGGGCCCCAGGAGAGACGTGAGTTCGGGGCCAGGGGCCCAGGGGCAGCACGGGCCAGCCCACACTGCGATATGTGTGCGCACGAGTTCCGTGCAGCAGAGCTGGTCTCCAGTCGTCTTGGATAACCCTTGCCACTGGACCAAGACCTAGTTCTGTCAAGCCCGTGTGGTGGCTGATGTGCAATGGCCACCATGTGTTAAAAAAATCCACGCACAGGCATCTTCCACCCTTGAGGATGTAGTTTGGGTTCTTCATTCCAAACACGTGTGAACTCATCCTTTTCTTGGCATGGAAGCAAGTCATCCTGGTTTCAGCAGCAGATGGGCTGAGCAAGGGGGAGTAGACGGGCAATGCTACGCAGGTGGAAGTAGGCAGTCTTTTTGTCAAATAGGACACCAAGGTTGTGAACAATTTGGTTCAGCCTGAGAGAGTGACCAGAGAGAGGCATGGTATAAAATAAATCTATTTGAAGACCAGGCCCTCAAATCTACCACCAAGCTCATGGTCTACAGGGCTGTAGTAATACCCACCTTCCTGTATGGATCTGAGGCATGGACGATGTATAGTAGGCGCCTCAAGTCGCTGGAGATATATCACCAACGATGTCTCCGCAAGATCCTGCAAATCCCTGGGAGGACAGGCGCACCAACATCAGCGTCCTCGACCAGGCTGACATCCCCAGTATTGAAGCACTGACCACACTCGATCAGATTCGCTGGGCAGGCCACATAGTTCGCACGCCAGATACGAGATTCCCTAAGCAAATGCTTTAAGCGGAACTCCTTCATGGTAAACGAGCCAAAGGAGGACAGCGGAAATATTATAAGGACACCCTCAAAGCCTCGCTGGTAAAGTGATACATCACCACTGACACCTGGGAGATCCTGGTCGAAGACCGCCCGAGGTGGAAAAAGTCCATCCGGGAGGGTGTTGAGCTCTTCGAATCTCAACGCAAAGAGCGTGATGAGGCCAAGCGCAGGCAACAGAAGGAGCGCACAGCAAACCAGCCCCACCGATCCCTTCCCTCGACGAATGTCTGTCCCACCTGTAACAGGGTCTGTGGCTCTCGTATCGGACTGTTCAGCCATCAAAGAACTCACTTTGGGAGTGGAAGCAAGTCTTCCTCGATTCCGAGGGACTGCCTATGATGATGATGATGATGATGAAAATTAAGGAAATATCTACAGTGTTGGGTCTCTGCTGAGCTAACAGATTTCACCTGGAATAGATAAGGGGAGCCCAGTCCGCTATGGGAAAGTACATTTGTGGAATATTGAGTAAGTACATGGTCTCAACTCAGTGTGCTGCTGTTATTGGCTTCCGCTCTGGCAACATCTCAATTCAAAAATCCTCATCCTTATTTTCAAATCTCTTCATGGCCTCGCCTCTCCCTATCTCTGTAATCTCCTCCAGCCCTACAACCATCCGAGATCTCTCTGCTCCTCCAATTCTGGCCTCTTGCACATCCCTGATTTTAATCATCCCTCCATTAGCGGCTGTGCCTTCAGCTGCCTAGGCCCTAAGCTCTGGAATTCTCTCCTTAGCCACAGCGCCTTTCTCTCCTACTTTAAGAAGTTCTTTAAAACCTAGCTCACCTGTCCCAATATCTCCTTATGTAATTCATTGTCAAATTTCATTTGATAACTCTCCTATGAAGCACCTTGGATGTTTTACTATGTTAAAGGCGCTATATAATTACAAGGTTGTTGTTGTGAAACATACCTTGAAGTGAGGAGATGGCAATGTGAATTTGATTCTAAAATGGTTCCTGATTCTCCATCTTGTGCATTATACAGAGCAACTTCCCTGGTCCGTGTGGACAAAAGGTAAGTTGATTTCCAGATTTGGAGCCCGAACTTGGTCGAAGCTAAGGCCCGCCCAAGCGCCACCCAAACGACCTGGTAGTACTTTGGCAGGGAGATTCCTCAAAAAAATCTGCAATTTGCCACCCGGTGGCAAAAAAACGACTTACACCCTGAATGTGGGCATCTGCGGGCGGGAGCGCCCAATCTCGGCGGCAAATGCAATCCTCGCCAAAGTACCGCTAGGATTGAGTCGGGCCCAGGGAGGGGGGAACACATAAAAATAAAAATTTACACAAAAGAAAATCACTGGAAGACCTTCAGGGCATCCCATCCACCTGAATCACTGTAAAAAATAAAATAAAAGATCTAACCTTTTTTTGCAGGTCTTCATACTTACCATTGAGGTTAGACCTGCCTCCATGCAGTAGTCCTTCCCACTGCTGCCTCCGACTCCCGCCCAGAGCAAGCGGCAGCTCGGCAGGCGGGAGGACACTTAGGCGCCTTGCGCACCAGCAGATGTCAGCGGGCGGTTCCCAGCGGTACCTCCACCACCCCCACCCCCGCCGGCGGGAGGCCTAGAGGAAACTAGCACTAAGGGGAGACCGCCCAGAAAACTCGGCAGCAGTCAGTGGCAGCGGGCGGTGAGTACACTAAGTTCGGGGCCTTGATCTCTGTCCTTGTAGCTGTACGAGGTTCTAAATGAGCTCACAGTGAATGTTAGTAACAATAATGAGTAACCTCTGGCATCAAACACTGAAATCAATATCATATTTAACTGATGTGTAACATATAGAGTTATGGAGAGCTGGGAGTCAGTAAGGAGGCTGTAATTTAATCAGTGTTTCAGATGATGTCATATGGTTTACAGACATTATCTGAAACCTGGGATTAAATTGCAGTCTTTTACTCACCCACATCTCTTGGCTTAACTTACATGTCACTGACTCTACACCCTGTTCCGAGTGTGACTTTTGCTCTCCACGTGGGTGCAGCAACACATCATTCCTGGGGTTTCAGCCTCAATCTGTCCTCCTTCTTGCAAATCTGTCACAGCTGATGTTCTGAATCCACCAGTTTTAATGTCTTAGTATTTTGATTTAATGCTGTGAAAAAAATCAAAGTAACTGTTAAGTATCGAATAACTCCACGAGGCTAAGTACGGTGAGCTAGTTCAGGCATGACCTTACTCCAGTTCATTTATTCTCAAAGTGAGGATTCAATATGGCTGCCAACATTATATACACAGCTTGCACATGTCTTCCAGTGACCATTAGGACTCCAATAGTCGTGCCCTCCGGTGGTAGGTAAAACCCGAATTAACGTGTATAACAGTAACATTAGTACTAAACCTTTATAAGTCACTGGGTTAGACCTAGCTGGAGAATTGTGTCCAATTCTGGGCACCACATATTAGGAATGATGTCAAGGCCTTGGAGAAGGTGCAGAGAAGATTTACCAGAATGATACCAGGGATGAGGGTCTTCAGTTATGTGGAGAGACTAGAGAAGCTGTGTGTTACGCCCATAATAAAGAATGAAACTGAGTACTGTAAGCAATGAGTAAATGTGACCTTAGCTCCTTTAATTCAACTCCAGAGTGCAGGTACCATGTAGGTGACCTGCTTATATACAGTGCTCCCAAGGGATGCCGGGATCCCTTGAGACTCCAACAGGTAGGCCCTCTGGTGGTGGTGTGATACAGGTTGCAAGGGTTAAATACATAACATCACTCCCTCGTAAAGTTAATAGTACACTTATTTACAGGGTGAGATGATCTGGGGCTTTTCGCTCCCTTGTCCATCATCTCGGTACAAATGCTGGGTGTGGGTGAGTTGGTTAGTTCTTCACTGGGCTGCTGGGCAGCCGGCCTTGCCGGGCTGCTGGGGATGGTGAGTTCGGCTTCGTGGTCAACCATGATGTCGGTTGCCACTTGTGTGTGTGTTGGAGGGTCAAAGTTGGTGGTGTCCTCTTCGGGTTGTTCGTAGCTGTTGGTGAAGTGCAATTTGCATTGACCCAAATACTTTCTGCACGTTAGTCCATTGGCCAATTTGACCTGAAACACCCTACTCCCTTCTTTGGCTACGACAGTGCCAGCGAGCCGCTTTGGAGCATGTCCATAATTGAGTACAAACACAGGGTCATTGACCTCAATATCGCGTGACAAATTTGTGCAATCATGGTACATGCTTTGTTGATGCCGCCTGCCCTCGACGTGATCATGGAGGTCAGGGTGGACAAGAGAGAGCCTTGTATTGAGCACCCTTTTCATGAGCAGCTCAGCTGGGGGAATCCGGTGAACGAATGGGGTCTGGTGCGGCAGCTGAGCAGAACTCGGGACAGTCGGGGAGCCTTCCGACACACGTTTCAAGCTTTGCTTGATGGTCTGAACTGCCCGTTCTGCCTGGCCGTTGGATGCGGGCTTGGACGGGGACGATGTGACGTGTTTGATCCCATTGTGGGTCATGAATTCCTTGAATTCAGCACTGGTGAAACATGGCCTATTGTCGCAGACTAGGACATCAGGCAGGCCGTATGTGGCAAACATGGCTCGTAGGCTTTCGATGGTGGCGGTGGACGTGCTTACAGACATTGTTACACATTCAATCCATTTTGAATAAGCATCTACAACAACCAAGAACATTTTACCTAGAAATGGGCCCGCATTGTCAACGTGGATCCTAGACCATGGTTTGGAGGGCCACGACCACAAACTTAGAAGTGCCTCTCTGGGTGCATTGCTCACTTGAGAGCAAGTGTTGCATTGGCGCATGCAAGACTCCAAATCTGAGTCGATGCCGGGCCACCACACATGGGGTCTGGCTATAGCTTTCATCATTACTATGCCTGGGTGGGTACTGCGTAGGTCGCATATGAACGTTTCCCTGCCTTTCTTGGGCAAAACCACGCAATTACCCCACAAAAGACAGTCCACCTGTAAGGACATTTCCTCTTTGCGCCTGTGGAACGGCTTGATCTCTTCCTGCATCTCCGCTGGGCTGCAGGACCAGCTCTCATGGAGGACACAGTTTTTTTTACCAGGGACAGTAAAGGATCCTGGCTGGTCCAGGTGCTGATCTAGTGGGCCGTAATGGGTGACTTTTCGTTTTCGAATGCATCCATCACCATGAGCTGTGCCATTTCCACCCTGGTGGTGAGCAATGGCAGCTGACTGAGATCATCAGCGCAGTTCTCTGTGCCCGGTCTGTGGTGGATTACATAGTTGTATGCCGACAGCGTGAGTGCCCACATTTGGATGTGGGCAGAGGCATTGGTGTTAATCCCCTTGCTCTCTGAGAATAGCGATATGAGTGGCTTATGGTCAGTTTCAGGCTCAAACTTGAGATCAAACAGATACTGGTGCAATTTCTTTACCTCATAAACACACGCCAGAGCTTCTTTTTCAATTTTGCTGTAGGCCTTTTTGGCCTTTGACAGACTCCTGGACACATAAGCGACAGGTTGCAAAATCCCCGATTCGTTAGCCTGTTGTAACATACACCCGACCCCGTATGACGACGCACCGCAAGCTAGCACTAATCGTTTACATTGGTTATACAGAACAAGCAGTTTGTTTGAACATAACAGATTTCAGGCTTTCTCAAAGGCAGCCTCTTGTGAATTTCCCCATACCCAGTCATCTCCCTTGCATAGTAGCACATGTAGGGGTTCTAGCAAGGTGCTTAATCCAGGTAGGAAATTACCGAAATAGTTGAGGAGTCCCAGGAACGACCGCAGCTACGTCATGTTCTGTGGTATCAGCTCGTTCTTGATGGCCTCTGTCTAGGCATCGGTGGGTCTGATGCTGTTTGCTGCGATTCTTCTTCTTAACAACTCGACCTCAGGCGCCAGGAAAATACACTTCGAGCATTTCAACCTGAGTCCCACGCGATCTAGCCGACTTAGAACCTCTTCCAGATTCTTCAAGTGTTCGATGGTGTCCCGACCTGTGACCAATATGTCACCCTGGAAAACCATGGTGCGTGGAACTGACTTTAGCAGGCTCTCCATGTTCCGTTGGAAAATTGCTGAACAGACATTTGTTACAGATGAACAGACCTTTGTGCATGTTGATGCAGGTGAGGCTTTTCGAAGATTCATAGAAAATAGGTGCAGGAGTAGGCCATTCGGCCCTTCTAGCCTGCACCACCATTCAATGAGTTCATGGCTGAACATGCAACTTCAGTACCCCATTCCTGCTTTCTCGCCATACCCCTTGATCCCCCTAGTAGTAAGGACTTCATCTAACTCCTTTTTGAATATATTTAATGAATTGGCCTCAACAACTTTCTGTGGTAGAGAATTCCACAGGTTCACCACTCTCTGGGTGAAGAAGTTTCTCCTCATCTCGGTCCTAAATGGCTTACCCCTTATCCTTAGACTGTGAACCCTGGTTCTGGACTTCCCCAACATTGGGAACATTCTTCCTGCATCTAACCTGTCTAAACCCATCAGAATTTTAAATGTTTCTATGAGGTCCCCTCTCATTCTTCTGAACTCCAGTGAATACAAGCCCAGTTGATCCAGTCTTTCTTGATAGGTCAGTCCCGCCATCCCGGGAATCAGTCTGGTGAACCTTCGCTGCACTCCCTCAATAGCAAGAATGTCCTTCCTCAGGTTAGGAGACCAAAACTGTACACAATACTCCAGGTGTGGCCTCGCCAAGGCCCTGTACAACTGTAGCAACACCTCCCTGTCCCTGTACTCAAATCCCCTCGCTATGAAGGCCAACATGCCATTTGCTTTCTTAACCGCCTGCTGTACCTGCATGCCAACCTTCAATGACTGATGTACCATGACACCCAGGTCTCGTTGCACCTCCCCTTTTCCTAATCTGTCACCATTCAGATAATAGTCTGTCGTTCTGTTTTTACCACCAAAGTGGATAACCTCACATTTATCCACATTATACTTCATCTGCCATGCATTTGCCCACTCACCTAACCTATCCCAGTCGCTCTGCAGCCTCATAGCATCCCCCTCGCAGCTCACACCGCCACCCAACTTAGTGTCATCCGCAAATTTGGAGATACTACATTTAATCCCCTCATCTAAATCATTAATGTACAGTGTAAACAGCTGGGGCCCCAGCACAGAACCTTGCGGTACCCCACTAGTCACTGCCTGCCATTCTGAAAAGTGCCCATTTACTCCTACTCTTTGCTTCCTGTCTGACAACCAGTTCTCAATCCATGTCAGCACACTACCCCCAATCCCATGTGCTTTAACTTTGCACATTAATCTCTTGTGTGGGACCTTGTCGAAAGCCTTCTGAAAGTCCAAATATACCACATCAACTGGTTCTCCTTTGTCCACTCTACTGGAAACATCCTCAAAAAATTCCAGAAGATTTGTCAAGCATGATTTCCCTTTCACAAATCCATGCTGACTTGGACCTATCATGTCACCTCTTTCCAAATACGCTGCTATGACATCCTTAATAATTGATTCCATCATTTTACCCACGACCGATGTCAGGCTGGCCGGTCTATAATTCCCTGTTTTCTTTCTCCCTCCTTTTTTAAAAAGTGGGGTTACATTGGCTACCCTCCACTCGATAGGAACTGATCCAGAGTCTATGGAATGTTGGAAAATGACTGTCAATGCATCTGCTATTTCCAAGGCCACCTCCTTAAGTACTCTGGGATGCAGTCCATCAGGCCCTGGGGATTTATCGGCCTTCAATCCCATCAATTTCCCCAACACAATTTCCCGACTAATAAGGATTTCCCTCAGTTCCTCCTCCTTACTAGACCCTCTGACCCCTTTTATATCCGGAAGGTTGTTTGTGTCCTCCTTAGTGAATACTGAACCAAAGTACTTGTTCAATTGGTCTGCCATTTCTTTGTTCCCCGTTATGACTTCCCCTGATTCTGACTGCAGGGGACCTACATTTGTCTTTACTAACCTTTTTCTCTTTACATATCTATAGAAACTTCCTCCAGCTCCTGCGGCATATAGGCCGAGGTCAGATCCAACTTGGTGAACGTCTTTCCACCAGCCAGGGTCGCAATAGGTCATCTGTCTTGGGTAGCGGGTACTGGTCCTGAAGCGAAAAACCCCACAAATTCTAACCGTGCCATCACCTTTGAGTACTGGGACAATCGGACCGGCCCACTCGTTGAATTTCACCAGCGCGATGATGCCTTCTCACTGCAGCCTGTCCAGCTCAATTTCCACTTTCTCTCGCATCATATACGGTACCGCCCATGCCTTGTGGTGGATGGGTCGTGTACCAGGAACCAAATGGATCTGCACTTTCGCCCCCAAGAAGCTTCCAATGCCTGGTTCGAACAACAATGGAAATCTGCTCAGAACCTGGGCACATGAGGCGTCGTCGATGAACGAAAGCGCTCGGATGTCGTCCCAGTTCCAGCGGATTTTTCAGCGTCTGCTGAAAAGTGTGGGGCCATCCCCTGGCACGATCCCTAGTGGGAGTTCGTGCACTGCTCCATCATAGGAGATGCCATTAACAGGGATCAGTTCTTTGGTGTAAGTTCTTAGCTTGGTGTGAATGGAGCTGAGCTTGGGCTGTGTGCCTTGTTGCACAACAGCCTGTCGAAGGCCTTTTTTCTCATTATGGACTGACTCGTACCCATGTCCAGTTCCATGGATACTGGAATTTCATTCAGTTCAACTTTTAACATTATTGGTGGACATTTCGTGGTGAAGGTGTGTACCCGATACACTTCTGCCTCCTCAGTTCGAGTCTCTAGTTCAGCCTCATCCACCGTGGATCGATCTTCCTCTGCACCATGGTGGTTTTCAGGGTTTTCAGCTCGCCTGCACATTCGTTGGAGGTGTCCCATTGTTCTGCAACCATTGCACGCATAGTGCTTGAAGTGGCATTTATGGGCCCGATGATCACCTCCACAATGCCAACAAGGTGTTAAGTGTCTCGCATTAACGATTGATGGCAGACTCTGGATCATCTGAGGTCGTGCAGCAGCCGGATTGTATATTCTACCATGTATATTCCTGCTCGAAAATGATGTTACTTTGTGCACAGTACTGGTCAAACCTCTTTTTGCTGCAAAATTTGTTTGGTGTTATCGCTGGTGGACATAAATGCCTGGGCTATCGTTATGGCTTTGCTCAGATTCGGTGTTTCAACAGTCAATAGTTTGCGAAGGATTACCTCATGGCCAATGCCAAGCACAAAAAAGTCTCTCAGCATTTGTTCAAGGAATCCATCAAATTCGTAATGTCCTGCAAGGTACCTTAGTTCGGCGATGAAGCTCACCGCTTTCTGGCCTTCTGACCGTTGACACGTGCAGAACCGATAGCTCGCCATCAAAATGCTTGCCTTAGGATTTAGGTGGTCCTGGACCAGAGTACACAATTCTTCATAGGATTTGGTTGTTGGTTTCACCGGAGCTAGAAGATTCTTCATGAGGCTATTGGTTGTTGCCCCACAGATGATAAGGAGGATCGCCCTTCATTTGGCAACGTCTCATCCCCTTCCAGCTCGTTGGCCACGTAGTATTGGTCGAGTCTCTCCACGAAGGCCTCCCAAAAGTCGCCTTCTGAGAACTTCTCCAAGATACTAACTGTTCTTTGCATTTTTGCGCGGTTGTTCGTTACCTCGTCGCCAATTGTTATGCTCATAATAAAGGATGACACTGAGTACTGTAAGCAATGAGTAAGTGTGACCTTAGCTCCTTTAATTCGACTCCAGAGTGCAGGTACTGCGTGGGTGGCCTGCTTATATACAGTGCTCCCAAGGGATGCCGAGATCCCTTGGGACTCCAAGAGGTAGGCCCTCTGGTGGTGGTGTGATACAGGTTGCCAAGGGTTAAATACATAATACTGCGGTTATCCTTAGAGCAGAGAAGCTTCAGGGGAGATTAAATAGAGGTCATCAAAATCATGAGGGGTTTTGATAGAGTAAATAAGGAGAAACTTTCCACTGACAGGAGGGTCAGCAACCAGAGCACACAGATTTAAGGTAATTGGCAAAAGAACCAAAGGATGGATGAGAAGAATTTTTTTATGCAACGAGTGGTCATGATCTGGAATGCACTGCATGAAAGGGAGGTGGTGTAGGGGGTGGTGTGTGGGTCAGCTTCACCTCTGACTTTTTAAGTGGTTTCGAGTCGCTCCCACTCCCTGGTTCTCGAACCTGGATTTATTAATCAGGGTATGATAAAGTACAGCAGACAACTGTTTTGTACAAAGAAGGTTTGCGTTTTATTCATGAAAGCAAATAACACAAATACACTCCAATAAAACTGTAAAATCTTACAAAAAAAGTTCTAAACAATGGGGAATACTTTATTACAGGTAACAAATACAACAGAAATACCTCCCATCTCCCACTTACTCTCTAACTAGGTTAAACTCTAGGGCTCCAGAGATTTATGCTCACCAGATCCTTCCTTTGACAGCTAGGGCTGTTTCGCGGTTTCGGGTTTCTTTGTTTATAGCCGGTTTGCCTTGCTGTACCCTGGACATGCTGGAAGACCTCTGCTGCGTATTGAAGCCAGATGGGGTGAGTCCGCTGATGCGGTTAGACACGTTTTGGATTTATCTCTGGTAAGTACCCAATTTTCTTTGTTATCAATAGGGTTTTAATTTCTTCAGGTAATTTTTACCCGCTGGATAGTCTAGGCACAAATTGCAGAGTGGAAAACTTGCGTGGACCCCGGTTTTCTTGGTGGTTGATTTTCCTGGTTGGTTTTGTTGGTCGCGATGGTCCGGTTGATGTCTGTTACCAAGTCAGTTGGGATTGATGTTCCACTGATTGGTTTTTTTGAAGTTCTTTTCTCCGATGTCACGATGTTTCTGCCTGTGTTTTCTCACCGTGTGCTCGCGATCTTGATCTTGTTGTTCTGAAGTGATAGTCAGAAAGTTCTCCTTTTTTGATACGATAGACCCTCATTTATACTCTGAGAGTCTGCTTAATCTTCGCGCCAAATCTAACGTTTCATTTGTTTTGTTGCTACCCATTGATTTTAAGTGGTCTTCTTTGTTTATGTTTTGGTGGGCTAGCTAACTGAAACTTGATTAAATGTTTTAATCTGGCATTGATAGACTTTGGGATTGCGATACTCCTTATTTATGAGCTGATGAGTTCTTGTCCAGTGTAATATCACTGCTTTGGCTTCGGGAAGCCTGGGCTGAGCCAGATATTTCCATGCATGTCGAAATGGTGTTGGAATATGTATGTTCTGTTTGGATCCTGTGGGTGGGGTGGATAATGTTTCTTCCTTGGTCAATTGTTTCAATGTTAATGTTTTCTGGGAGCCTGACTATGGTTAAACAGCTCCCCCAGACAAACTGATCAGCTGCAATATCCAAATTCTAAAGGTGAAGGTTGATCCCACCCCTCTGTCTCTGCAGCTTTTCCCCACAGGCCCAAACATGCCTTTTAAAATCACAAACTTGGTTAAGACTTGTAGATTTCTTCCATATGCATTTTAGGATCCCAAACGTTCTGTTTAATAGGCCCAAATCAAATTTCCTTTTCAGTGAGTCCAAACATTGGGGGGTTTCCACGAATGTTGAGATCTTACAGTCCCCCATTTGATACTCTTCGGCACAGAGTGTCATCCTAAGTGAACAAAATTCTTGGAACCCGAGAGCCAAAACCTTCCCCTGACATTTACCTAGCTAAGCCACTTTTGTACATTCCCCTTTGAAATGTATTGCTATTTACAGGTAAATTCAGTCATTCCAATTACATTACAGCATAGAGGGGGCTCCAACGCCCCTCCATTACTCCAGTTTCACAAAAAATACACAGTAAAACACACATAGTACAACACTTGACCTCTGCGTTTTTACAGCAGGTGGAATCTGAACTGGACATCACCATGTGACTGCGATTTTACTGCAGTATTCTATCATATTTTGTGTTTCCCTCCCTGATACAATCCTCAAGTTCAGCTAGGGCTTGTCCAGCACCCCCTGGTGCCGGGATCGACAACTTTTGCCCCTCACCCTGCAGGTAGTACACCATAAATAAAGAATAATCACGAGCTGGCAGATAACTAAAACGTGGGAAGCTATTCTGATCCAGGGAGGGACGAGGGACCTCTATATTTTTGACAATATCCCACCAGGGTGGAACGGTGATATCCGAAATTTCGCCCCCTATCTCAACTGTCTTTTGTTCTAGAGTATAAAAATGTTTCTGTGATACTTCTAAGCTTTTAGTAATGCGATAAGATGTTCGGGTAGAGGGGGGATTTCATATCCAAAATGTGCAACGTAATCTTGTAAATTTGTGAAATTGTTATTTACAGTGAGGTGAATAGTGGAGGGTTCAGGAACGGGAACAATCTGTTCTTGGGCCACTTGAACTTCCGCCTCGGGTTTAAAACAAAAACTGCTTTCACTCACCGGACACCAAATGTGTTGTCCATGTTGGTAGTGGGGCACACTGGTGGTGACACAATATGTCCCACCCTCTATGTATGCTACCTGTGGAGGAACATAGTCTTGTGCCATTACCTCCATGGTACAGTTGATAGGCTGTGCGCCAGCAGCTTTAAACCCGCACTGTGGTTTGGAGTAGGTGTTCAAGTGCTGGGGGGACAGTATTACGTGTGCGCCCCGGCTCCAGTACCCAGAGAGGTCAGTACCTGTCATAGCGTGCTCCCACTTTATGACATACGGTGGGACCGCTGTGAAATGAACATGCGCCTCCTTGAATGATCCCAATATTCTCCACCCTGTACAGTGGCGCGGGTCGGGCTGTCCCACCCATAACCGGCATCCTTACAACTATCCCCATGATGATATGGCTAGACCGCCCACAATCTACTGGGACAAGGTAGGCTTCAGAAGCTAGACGGAGCTGACACGGACTCAAAGAATTGCTATACGGGTGGAGGGCTGCGAGGGGCTTGTTGCTGATCCAAGAGGGGACTTGGCCTTGCTTTAGATCCTCTAGGTTGCTGCAGCCCTCACCCAGCAACCATGCCCCATACAGCACCTCATTCCTCGCAACCTGATCCGAGGCGTTCCTATCCTCCCGTATAAGTGCATTTATTGTTTTTGCGTGTCTTTCCAGCTCAGCAATACTCTCTTTTAAATGAACTATCATAGCCTGGTCCTCGTGTAGCTCTGAGCCTACCACTGTGTTCTCTGCCCTTAGGATCTTCCGTAGTTGGTTTTTTAAACCATTTATTTGCATTTGCAGTTCCATATCATCCATGCTATTTATCACAGAGGATCCTGTATTATATGCTGTAAAAATATCGTTCCAGGTTCCCCTCCTTTGTCTCCCCGTGCCCATAGTGTTCTCAGCGTATAGTGTGTATAAATCTGCTTTTTCTACTTTGCCAAAATCTAATTCGTAAAATTTCCTGAACATTTCTCTGAGTAGGGCCTGGTATAGCTGCTTTGTCTCCTTCAGGCACCATGCAAATAAGTGTACTTCTGTAAGGTTTAAGATGACTGAAGCTACTGCATAGTGTACCCCTTGGTACAATACCTTTTCGGTCGGTACCAACACTAACCCATTCCCTGGTCCCTTGGTGGTGGTAGGACACCTCTCTATCACTGTCCGTGCTGTCGGGGTCGTGGGCAGGGGCTTTCTGGTGCGTGCTACGAGTTCTGTGGCACTGACTGGGATCGGGGATGTGGGATCATCCACTTAGGACTGGTCTTTGGTCAGGGACTCCCAGGTGTCGGTGGGGATGTTGCGCTTTATCGGGGAGGCTTTGAGGGTGTCCTTGTAACGTTTCCTCTGACCACCTTTGGCTCATTTGCTGTGAAGGAGTTCCAAGTAGAGCGCTTGTTTTGGGAGTCTTGTGTCGGGCATGCGGACAATGTGGCCCATCCAGCGGAGCTGGTCAAGTGTGGTCAGTGCTTCAATGCTGGGGATGTTGGCCTGGTCGAGGACGCTAACGTTGGTGCGTCTGTCCTCCCAGGGGATTGGCAGGATCTTGCGGAGGTATATATAGCACCATTAACGTAGTGAAATGTCCCAAGGCACTTCACAGGAGTTTTATGCGATGAAAATTTGACACAGAGGCGCATAAGGAAAAATTAGGGCAGGCTTGGTCACAGAGGTCGGTTTTAAGGAGCGTCTGGAAGGAGGAAAGTGAGGTAGAGAGGCAGAGAGGTTTAGGCAGGCAGTTCCAGAGCTTGGGGCCCAGGCAACAGAAGGCACAGCCACCGATGGTGGAGCGATTATAATCAGAGATGCTCTGGAGGGCAGAATTAGAGGAGTGCAGACATCTCTGGTTGTGGAGCTGGAGGGGGTTACACAGATTGGGAGGGGTGCAGGGGCTGGAGGAGGTTACAGGGATAGGGAGGGGTGTAGGGGCTGGATGACGTTACAGAGATAGGGAGGGGTATAGGGGCTGGAGGAGATTATTTAGATAGGGAGGGGTGTAGGGGTTGGAGGAGATTACAGAGATAGGGAGGGGTGTAGGAGCTGGAGGAGGTTACAGAGATATGGAGGGGTGTAGGGGCTGGATGACGTTACAGAGATAGGGAGGGGTGTAGGGCCATGGAGGGATTTGAAAATAAGAATGAGAATTTTGAAATCGAGGCGTTGCTTAACCGATCTTTGTCCATGGACCCCCAAGTCCCTTTGGACCTGCATTGTATTTAGCTTTTTACCATTTAGAAATTACCCTGTTCTGTCAGTTTTAATTCAAACGTGGACAATCTTACGTTTGCCTGCATTGAACTGCAGTTGCCACAGTGTTGCCCATTGACGTAATCTGGCGATATCCCTTTGTCCTTTGGACCCCAGCCATCCTGGCCAACTCCCCTCGTGGAAGTAGGCGGCGACCTCCTCCACGCCTGGTGTACCACCTCCAGAAGTAACGGTGGGTACTCTTCCTCCTGAGCACCAAAAGATACAAGATTCTTCGATGTCACCTCTGTGACCTGTACTCGCCCCCATTAGGGCGAGCAGGAGCAAGGTCCCTCTCATCATTCGGTTCCTTCCATGTAGGGACACAAAATAGTTAGCCTTGCCCGTGAGAAAAACAGGTGATCCAGTTCTACAATCTAACTTAAACTCTAAAATTTGTTTTTTTTATAAACAAAAAATTCCAACTAAAATACTAAAACTTAAACTAAAAGAACAATCCTGGAAAAGCTATGTACCCGCCATCTGTCTCCGGGCGGCCAGGCTAATTCCTGTTCGGCCTCTGTCTGTGCAGCCTCTGGGCAGCTTGTACGCCTGGGTGTAAGCTGGCCTGTATCGCAGGACCTGGAGAGTTCTTCTTAATGTAACTGGGGGTTTCCCCGAGTCCCAGATGATCGGGGGAATGGCCCCTCCAGTACTACAGCACACTACCCCCTTCTGTGTAGCTGCTGAGTCTATGTCCTGCCCTGTGGGTTCCGTGCAGCCTGAGGCCGCAGGCTGGAGACCCTTGTCGTTCTCTTGGCCCACCGCTACCTCTCCTGTGAGTCCCTCACCGTTGAAGGCTGCAAGCTGGGGATCTCTATCCCTAGAATGATCCTTGACCTTGGGCATTCTTTTACAGGCTGCAACTCTCCCGGGGCTGAACCACTGAAACTGGGGTGCTGGTGACCACGGTGTCTTTGGCCGTGGTGTATAGGGAATCCTTATTAGGGCTCCGGCTACTGGGGCTGCGTCCGAGTCCCAAACAATTGGTGGGATAGCCCCTCCAGTAATACAATTCACCGCCCCCATCTGTACGGTCTGTGAGTCTGCAATGTTCCCTGTAGGCCTTCCACAGTCGGAGGCTGCTGGCTGAGGATCCCTGTCCTGAAACCCCACTAAGCTGTATGGGACCCCGTTAGACAGAGGTGAGGTGGCGGGGTTATCTGCATTGACGAGGGTGCTTGACACTCCGGCATCCAGCAGATAAGTCCCCTTCACCTTCTCCACCTCCATCTGAACACACGGTCTCTTCCATGTATCATACTCAAGTAGACACAGGAAGACAGGTTGTGCTGGTTCTAGTCATTGCTCGGTGTGGTATGGGGCGGATGGGGTTTCCCTCCCGATGGCCGTAGCTACCTTCCCTGGGCTGCCCAATACGGAGCGGAGCGCAGCCACGAACTCCTCGAAGGAAGAGGGAGAGTTCTGCGCTCTGGGTCTGGGCCCAGCCTTTTGGGTAGGTGCTGGGGGTCCCTTAGCTACATTATCCTTCCAATGGTTCCTGCAATCCTTTCTCCAATGCCCACTTTTCCCGCACCCAAAGCAGTTACGCTTGGTGTCGGAAGAGGTACCCCCTTCCTGGTGCCATTCCCACTTTGTCTGGTGGGGGCCTTCAATCATGTACCCTCCCCTTGGGTGGGTCCTCCTCTGTCCCTCGGCCGCTCCTAAAAGCCAGGGTTAGGTGCCTAATCACTGACTCTTCGGTGGTGTTGGGATCCCTAGGATCGAACCACAGCTCGGCTTTGGCCTTCACCAATGGCAAACTGTTTGCCACCTGGCTCTGGATCAAGTGATCCCGGTCAAGAGTTCCACTGCAGGCACTCTCATAGATGGGCCACAGCCTGTCTGCGAAAGCTTGTGAGGTTTCCCCTGCCTGTTGCATCATCTTCTCCACTCGGGAGAAGGGTCTCCCGTCATTTAGGCCCACAACTTCCAAGACTTCTTTCTTGACAGTAGCGTATGTACTCTTCCCTCTCTTGCTTTCCGCAGAGAGAGACTGGTATACTCTACTGTCTAGAGAGAATAGGAGCATTTTTGCCATTTCGGAGTCATCGCACCCATTGATGCCTGCTGCTTGGTCCACTTCCATAAAGTGAACCGAAGGGTTCCCTTTATGGGTGAGCTTGTCCAGGTGGGCTACCATGGTTCTAAGCTGCTGGGTGCTGTGGGGAACCACGAAGTTACTTTCGAGGGGCCCTGCTGCCTCACCGAGAGTGGGCACACCGTACTTCTGCTGCCGTACCAGGCACATCGGCCTCGGTCCCGGTCCTTGTCGTACTGGTGTCGCTCCCACCTCTCCCTCCTGCCAAGCCGACTCACAACCCGACGCCACAGGTGGTGGTGCACCGTCTCCGTCTGCCCCACAAACTGTTCTCCCCTCCTGCTGCCTGACCGGGCTAAGCCCGGCGCCACAGGTACTGGTCGAACAGTTCTCCCCCTGCTCTTCCAGGTCTGTCCGAGCTGTACTCGGATTTATTAGGCAGAACATGCCTTTGGCCTTGGAAAGAGCAAGGTTCAGACTCTCAATTTGCTTTTGGCAGGGACCGTGGTCTCCAGTCTCGAACCCTCTGCTGCTTGCTACCTTATAAACGGCCTGTACATCCCTTAACTTCTTCTCCTGCTCTTTAATTATCCTGGTGAGGCGGGCGTTTCCTCCCCACAACACCAGTTCTTGACCCTTCGGTGACCTGGCACCGAAGGTAATCCTGGCGGTTTCTATGTGTTTCCACTAACCGTAATTTCCCTTGCTTTTGCTTGCCTAACTCCTCAAATAATCTCTCTCCCTTGATAGCTCTGGCACTCGAGTGTTCCACGGACGCCCTGAGGTCTGCCTCCAGCGACTCGACTTTTTTGTCCAATTGTTGGACCTATCGCTGTAGGCAGACTAACCATATTGCTTTCTCCACAGAGCGCTTATGGTCCTTACTCTCAGGCCATTTGTGGCAGCGTCCACAGGATGCTCAGCGCGCAATAGGTTCAGCACCCATTTCTTTGTTATATTGACTTTCTTGAATATGTAAGAGGAAATTCTCTCTTCCATTTTGCTTCTTTCCTCAAAAACAGTGCCTACTGCATCATACCCCTTTGACCAAGCTCCTACCTGGCTCGCCGTTCTGTAGGGGGTGGTGTATGGGTCAGCTTCACCTCTGACTTTCTAAGTGGTTTCGAGTCGCTCCCACACCCTGATTCTCGACCTTGGATTTATTAATCAGGGTATGATAAAGTACAGCAAACAACTGTTTTGTACAAAAAAGGTTTGGGTTTTATTCAAGAAAGCAAATAACACAAATATACTCCAATAAAACTATAAAATCTTACAAAAAAGGTTCTAAACCATGGGGAATACTTGGTAATAAACACAACAGAAATACCTCCCACCTCCCACTTACTCTCCAACTAGGTCAAACTCTAGGGCTCCAGGGATTTATGCTCACCAGATCCTTCCTTTGACAGCTAGGGCTGTTTTGCAGTTTCCGGGTTCCTTGTTTATAGCCGGTTTGCCTTGCTGTACCCTGGACATGCTGGAAGACCTCTGCTGCGTATTGAAGCCAGTTGGGGTGAGTCCGCTGATGCGGTTAGACGCGTTTTGGATTTATCTCTGGTAAGTACCCAATTTTCTTTATCAATAGGGTTTTAAGTTCTTTACGTAATTTTTACCCGCTGGATAGTCTCGGCACAAATTGTGGAGTGGAAAACTTGCGTGGACCCCGGTTTTCTTGATGGTTGATTTCCCTGGTTGGTTTTGTTGGTTGCAGTGGTTCGGTTGATGTCTGTTACCAAGTCAGTTGGCATTGATGTTTCACTGATTGGTTTTTTTGAAGTTCTTTTCTCCGATGTCACGATGTTTCTTCCTGTGTTTTCTCACCGTGTGCTCTCGATCTTGATCTTGTTGTTCCGAAGTTCTCTTTTTTTGGTACGATGGACCCTCATTTATACTCTGAGAGGCTGCTTAATCTTCGTGCCAACTCTAATGTTTCTTTTGTATAAGTTTTGCTGCCCATTGATTTTAAGTGGTCTTCTTTGTTTAAGTTTTGGTGGGCTAGCTAACTGAAACTTGATTAAATGTTTTAATCTGGCGTTGATAGACTTTGGGATCGCGGTACTCCTTATTTATGAGCTGATAAGATCTTGTCCATTGCTTTGGCTTCGGGAAGTCTGGGCTGAGCCAGATATTTCCATGTATGTCGAAATGGTGTTGGAATATGTATGTTCTGTTTGGGTCCTGTGGGTGGGGTGGATAATGTTTCTTCCTGGGTTGATTGTTTAAATGCTAATGTTTTCTGGGAGCCTGACTATGGTTAAACAGTTCCCCCAGACAAACTGATCAGCTGCAATATCCAAATTCTAAAGGTGAAGGTTGATCCCACCCCTCTGTCTCTACAGCTTTTCCCCACATGCCCAAACATGCCTTTTAAAATCACAAACTTGGTTAAGACTTGTAGATTTCTTCCAAATGCATTTTAGGATCCCAAACGTTCTGTTTAATAGGCCCAAATCAAATTTCCTTTTCAGTGAGTCCAAACACTGGAGGGTTTCCATGAATTTTGGAATCTTACAGTGGATGCAGATTCAATAGTAACTTTCAAAAGGGAATTGGATAAATACTTGAAAAGAAGAAACTTGCAGGGCTATGAATAAGGAGCAGGGGAGTGGGACTGAAAGAGCTAGCACAGGTACGATGGGCCAAATGACTTCCTTCTGTGTTGCAAGATTCTTATTGGCCCTCTGCCCTTTTATTAGCAGATGGGCATTGTTCAGATGGCATTGAGTGGGCATTGAAATTACTGCCAAGTGGATTCAACCAGTGTTGTCCAATAGAAATTGTTGACTGACCACAGGTGTTGCTACGGGCAGAACCATTTTATCCACATGCACTAATTTAAGTAGAAAACTCCTTACGCATAAATTAGGTAAATGTCCTTCTCTTGTGTACATTTACTTAACAAACATCTCCCACCATTCAGTAACCAAAGGAGTAAAGCCGTCACAACAATGAAAAAACACTCGCTTTTTAGCTAGAAATGCACAAAAAGTTTGAAGTTCACACCTTGCGAATTGAGATGCAACTGGAGGCAAAAGGACTCATTTTGTGGGGCTATGTTCCATGCTTCAATGATACCTGAAATATGTCCAACCCCATCTTTGGTCATGCAGTTTTTCAGGCATCCCTGGCGGCCACCTAAAACAGGCATAAGGCTCCCTGCACATGTTAATGAGGGGTCTAATGCTGAGAGTTGCTAATTCTCCAATATTGGCCTGGAGTTTCCAGGAATTGAAAATTTATCTCCAGGACACTGCTGCGAGCAATCCAGGAGAAAGATCCAAGGGCCCGCCCCTCCCTCGTCATCATTGTAGCCAGTCCTTCGAAATTAAGGAAGACTTGCTTCCACTCTAAAAGTGAGTTCTCAGGTGGCTCTACAGTCCAATGCAGGAATTATAGTCTTTGTAACAGGTGGGGCAGACAGTGGTTGAAGGAAAGGGTGCGTGGGAAGTCTGGTTTGCCGCACGCTCCTGCCGCTGTCTGCGCTTGTTTTCTGCAAGCTCTCGCCGATGAGACCTAAGGTGCTCAACGCCCTCCCGGATGCTCTTCCTTCACTTTGGGTGGCTTTGGGCCAGGGATTCCGAGGTGCCGTTGGGGATGTTACACTTTATCAAGGAAGCTTTGAGGGTGGCCTTGAAGCATTTCCTCTGCCCACCTGGGGCTCGCTTGCCGTGTAGGAGTTTCATGTAGAGCACTTGCTTAGGGAGTCTCGTGTCAGGCATGCAGACGATGTGGCCCACTCAACGGAGATGGTTAAGTGTGGTCAGTGCTTCGATGCTGGGGATGTTGGCCCGAGCGAGAACTCTGACGTTGGTACGTCTATCCTCCCAATAGACTTGCAGGATCTTGCGGAGGCAGCGCTGGAGGTACTTCTCCAGCGCTTTGAGGTATCTGCTGTATATAGTCCATGTCTCTGAGCCATATAAGAGGGCGGGTATCACTACTGTCCTGTAGACCATAAGCTTGGTGCCAGATTTGAGATTGTGGTCTTCAAACACTCTCTTCCTCAGGCGACTGAAGGCCACACTGGCAGACTAGAGGCTGTGTTGGACCTCGTCATCGATGTCTGCCCTTGCTGATAGTAGACTCCCGAGGTATAAAAAATGGTCCACGTTGTCCAAGGCCAAGCCGGCCGGGCCGAGCCCATCCCTATCTCTGTAACCTCCTCCAGCCCTACAAATCTCCGAGATCTCTGCACTTTTCTAATTCTGGCCTCTTGTGCATCTTCCACTCCCTTCGCTCCACAATTTGTGGCCGTGCCTTCAGCTGCTTCGGCTTCAAGCTCTGGAATTCCCTCACTAAACTTCTCTGCCTCTACCCTTCTCTTCTTCTTTAAGACTGTTATGTATGCAACACCATTTAACCAGCATTCTACCGCCACCAGCGGGCGCATCTGTTGGAATTCCAAGGGATCCCAGCATCCCTTGGGAGCACTGTATATAAGCAGGCCTCCCAAGCTGTACCAGCACTCTGGAGTCAGAATAAGAGACTAAGGTCACATTTACTCCAGTCTACAGTACTCAGTCACATTGCTTTGTTCAAGACATAATAACTGGCGACGAGATAACGAACCATCATGCGAAAATGCAGAGAACTGTTGGTATCCTGGAGAAATTCTCAGAAGGTGACGATTGGGAAGCCTTCGTGCAGCAACTCAATCAATACTTCATGGCCAACGAGCTGGAAGGGAGTGTGAACGCTGCCAAACAAAGGGCGATCCTTCTCACTCTCTTTGGGGCAACAACCTATGCCCTCATGAAGAATCTTCTTGCTCCGCTGAAACCAACAACCAAATCGTATGAAGAGCTGTGTACGCTGGTCCGGGAGTATCTAAATCTGAAGGAGAGCGTTCTGATGGCAATGTATCGATTTTACATAAGTCAACGGTCTGAAGGCCAGGAAATGGCGAGCTATGTCGCCGGACTAAGGCGCTTTGCAGGATATTGCGTATTTGATGGAGTCCTGGAGCAAATGCTAAGATACTATTTTGTGCTTGGCATTGGCCATGAGGTTATCCTTTGCAAACTATTGACTGTTGAAACACCGAACCTGAGCCAAGCATTTATGTCCATCAGCGATAACACCAAACAAATTTTGCAGCAGAAAGATGCTTCAGCGAATACTGTACACAAAGTAACATCGTTTTCAGGCACAAATGAACGTACACGCCTGCAGCTGCACAACTTCAGATGACTCAGAGTCCGCCATCAAACGTTAATGCGAGGCAATTGACACCTTGTTGGCACTGCGGAGGTGATCATCGAGCTCATCGATGCCGCTTCAAACACTATGCGTGCAAAGGCTGTGGAACAATGGGACACCTACAGCGAATGTGCAGATGAGCTGCAAACCCTGCAAACCGCCACGTTTCAGAGGAAAACCGATCCATGGTGGATCAAACTGAACTAGAGACTCGAACCGAGGAGGCAGAAGTGTACGGGGTACACACCTTCATTACGAAATGTCCACCGATCATGCTAAAAGTTGAACTGATCGGAATTCCAGTATCCATGGAATTGGACATGGGTGCGAGTCAGTCTATCATGAGCAAAAAGGCCTTCGACAGGCTGTGGTGCAACAAGGCACAAAGGTCCAAGCTAAGCCCTATTCACACCAAGCTGAGAACGTACACTAAAGAGCTGATCCCAGTAATTGGCAGTGCAGCAGTAAAAGTCTCCTATGATGGAGCAGTGCATGAACTACCACGATGGATTGTACCAGGAAATGGCCCCACACTGTTCGACAGAAGCTGGCTGGGAAAAATCCGCTGGAACTGGGACGATATCCGAGCACTTTCGTTTGTTGACGATGCCCAGGTTCTGAGCAAGTTTCCATCGTTGTTTGAGCCAGGCATCGGAAATTACTCTGGGGCAAAGGTGCAGATCCACTTGATTCCCGGTACACGACCCATCCACCACAAGGCATGTGCGGTTATACATGATGCGAGAGAAAGTGGAGATCGAGCTGGACAGGTTGCAACGAGAGGGCATCATCGCGCCGGTTGAGTTCAACGAGTGGGCCAGTCCGATTGTTCCGGTTCTCAAGGGCGATGGCACGGTCAGAATTTGTGGGGACTATAAAGTAACGATTAACCATTTTTCGCTGCAGGACCAGTACCCGCTACCCAAGGCAGATGACCTATTTGTGACGATGGCAGGAGGGAAGACATTCATCAAGTTGGACCTGACCTCGGCCTGCATGACGCAGGAGCTGGCGGAATCTTCGAAAGGCCTCACCTGCATCAACATGCACAAAGGTCTGTTCATCGACAATAGATGCCCGTTTGGGATTCGGTCGGCCGCGGCTATTTTTCAAAGAAACATGGAGAGTCTGCTAAAGTCAGTTCCACACACTGTGGTTTTAAAGGACGACATATTGATCACAGGTAGGGACATCATCGAACACTTGCAGAACCTGGAAGAGGTTCTAAGTCGGCTAGATTGTGTGGGACTCAGGTTGAAACGCTCGAAGTGTGTTTTCCTGGCGCCAGAGGTCGAGTTCTTAGGGAGAAGAATCGCGGCAGATGGCATCAGACCCACTGACGCCAAGATGGAGGCCATCAAGAACGCGCCGAGACCACAGAACGTGACGGAGTTCCTGGGACTCCTCAATTATTTTGGTAATTTCCTACCCGGGTTAAGCACTTGCTAGAACCTCTACACATGTTGCTACACAAGGGAGATGTCTCGGTATGGGGGAAATCACAAATGATTGCTTTTGAGAAAGCCAGAAATCTGTTATTTTCAAACAAACTGCTTGTTCTGTATGACCCTTGTAAACGTTTAGTGCTAGCTTGTGATGCGTCTTCATACGGGGTCGGGTGTGTGTTACAACAAGCAAACGAATTGGGAACATTGCAACCGGTCGCTTATGCGTCCAGGAGTTTGTCCAAGGCCGAAAGGGCCTACAGCATGATTGAAAAAGAAGCTCTGGCATGTGTTTATGGGGTAAAAAAAATGCACCAGTATCTGTTGGGGTTAAGTTCGAGTTATAAACTGACCATAAGCTGCCCATATCGCTATTCTCAGAGAGCAAAGGAATTAACACCAATGCCTCTGCTTGCATCCAAAGATGGGGGCTCACGCTGCCTGCATATAACTATATAATGCACCACAGGCCAAGCACAGAGAACTGCGCTGACATCCTTAGTTGGCTACCATTGCCCACCACCGGGGTGGAAATGGCAAAGCCTGCAGACTTGCACTTGGTGATGGATGCATTTGAAAACGAAAAGCCACCCGTTATGGCCTGCCAGATCAGGACCTGGACCAGCCAGGATCCTTTACTGTCCCTTGTAAAAAACTGTGTCCTCCATGGGAGCTGGTCCAGTATCCCAGCGGAGATGCAAGAAGAGATCAAGCCGTTCCAGCGGCGCAAAGACAAAATGTCCATACAGGCGGATTGTCTTTTGTGGGGTAATCGCGTGGTTTTGCCTAAGAAAGGCAGGGAAATGTTCAAACGCGACCTACGCAGTACCCACCCAGGCATAGTAATGATGAAAGCTATAGCCAGATCCCATGTGTGGTGGTCCAGCATCGACTTAGATTTGGAGACTTGAGTGCACCAATGCAACACTTGCTCTCAACTGAGCAATGCACCCAGGGAGGCACCGCTAAGTTTGTGGTCATGGCCCTCCAAACCATGGTCTAGGATCCACGTTGACTTCACTGGCCCGTTTCTAGGCAAAATGTTCTTGGTTGTTGTGGATGCTTATTCAAAATGGATTGAGTGTGTAATAATGTCTGTAAGCATGTCCACTGCCACCATCGAAAACCTACGAGCCATGTTTGCCACACACAGCCTGCCTGATGTCCTTGTCAGCGACAATGGGCCGTGCTTCACCAGCGCTGAATTCAAGGAATTCATGACCTGCAATGGAATCAAGCACGTCACATCTGCTCCGTTCAAGCCCACATTGAATGGCCAGGCAGAATGGGCAGTCCAAACCATCAAGCAAAGCTTGAAACACATGTCGGAAAGCTCCCTGCAGACCCGCCTGTCCAGAGTCCTGCTCAGCTACCGCACTAGACTCCACTTGCTCACCGGAATTCCCCCTGCCGAACTGCTCATGAAAAGGGCACTCAAAACAAGGCTCTCTCTAGTCCACCCTGATCTCCATGATCATGTCGGGGGCAGGCGGCATCAATAAGGCATGTACCATGATCGCGCAAATTTGTCACGCGATATTGAAGTGAATGACCCTATATTTGTACTCAACTATGGGCATGGTCCTAAATGGCTTGCTGACACTGTTGTAGCCAAAGAAGGGAGCAGGATGTTTGAGGTCAAACTCGCAAATGGACTAACTTGCAGAAAGCATTTGGACCAAACCAAACTGCGATTTACAGACAGCCACGAGCAACCTAAAGAGGACACCACCAACTTCGACCCTCCGACACACACACACACGTGGCAACCGACATCACGGTTGACCACGAAGCTGAACTCATCATCCCCAGCAGCCCAGCAAGGCCGGCTGTGCAGCAGCCCAGTGAAGGCCCAACAACTCACCTGCATCTGTGTTTGTACCGAGACGATCGACTAGGGAGCGGAAAGCCCCAGATCGTCTCACCCTGTAAATAAGTGTACTACTGACTTTGTGGGGGAGTGATGTTATGTATGCAACACCATATAACCAGCATTCTACCGACACCAGAGGGTGTATCTGTTGGAGTCCCAAGGGTTCCCAGTATCCCTTGGGAGCACTGTATATAAGCAGGCCTCTCATGCTGTACCAACACTTTGGAGTTAGAATAAAGAGACTAAGGTCACACTTACTCAAGTCTATAGTACTCAGTCACGTTGCTTTGTTCGAGACATAACAAAGACGCTCTTTAAAACCTACCCCTTTGACCAAGCTTTTTGCCACCCATCCTAATATCTCCTTATGTGGCTCGCTATCAATTCTTGTTTGATAATGCTCCTGTGAAGCGCCTTGGGATGTTTTACTACATTAAAAGTGCTATATAAATACAAGTTGTTGTTGTTGTTCAGGTGGATGTGGGGTGAGATAATTATAAATCAGCTTAATAACCAAATATTAACCACCGAACCTGTTATGTATGTGAACCTCACCTGTGTGCAAGACTTGCCACTCGGGGGCACACATGTGGGAGACCTATGGGTCACTTGTGCACTCTGGAGCAAGCAGGTATAAAAGGAAGTCCACCACGCTGCTGTCTCACTTTGGAGTTATATTAAAGAGACCAAGGTCACAATGGTTTGAGCCTACAACACAGTCTTGTGGAGTTATTCTGAACTTAACAACTGGCAACGAGTTACAGATCACAAACTTTCACACGGAAATAGCTGCCATTTGTATTCTTGAGAGATTTGTTGAGGGTGATGATTGGGAAGCCTTCGTTGAGCGGCTCGACCAATACTTCGTGGCGAACGAGCTGGACACGGCTGAGACGGAGACCAAGCGCAGGGCGTTTCCCCTCACCGTATGTGGGTCGTCGGTATATGGCCTCCTCAAAGATCTACTGGTCCCAGACAAACCAACGGACAAGACTTACACAGAACTGTGTGCGCTGGCTCGAGAACACCTCCAGCCGAAGGAGGACATCTTAATGGCCAGGTATCACTTTTACACGCACCATCGCTCCGAGGGCCAGAACGTGGCGAGCTTTGTCACCGACCTAAGACACCTTGCGGGACAGTGCGAATTTGCGGGACATTTTCGTGCTCGGAATTGGCCACGAGGCCATCCTCCGCAAACTCCTGTCTGCCGAATCCTTAGATCTGAGCAAGGCCATCACGATAGCCCAGGCCTTCATATCCACGAGCGACAACATGAAACAGATATCTTCACAGAACTGAAGCTCACCGGCAAGTACTGTGCATAAAATAATGCCTTCAGCAGGCAGAACTCCACATGGTGGGGCCCACACGACCGCAGAGGCCAGGCCTAGGGTGACTCAGAGGCCACTGGGGAGTGTAAATGTGAATCCATTAACACCATGCTGGCTCTGCGGGGGCAGTCACAGAGCGCATCAGTGTCGATTCAAGCACTATGTGTGCAAGGGCTGTGGAACAATGGGGCACCTCCAGCGAATGTGCAAGCGACCTCAGACTCACCACGTGGCAGAATCAGCAGAGAGCGACCGAACCAGCGCGGATCACGCTGAACGAGCAGGAGAGGCTACTCAACCTGAGGATGAGGAGGAAGTGTATGGGGTACGCACCTTCACCACCAAAAGCCCTCCGATAATGTTAAAAGTCAAACTTAACGGCATTCCAGTCTCCATGGAATTGGACACGGGGGCGAGTCAATCGATCATGAGCCAGAAGGCTTTTGAGAAACTGTGGAGTACAAGGCACAGAGGCCAAAACTGAGCCCGATTCACACTACACTGCACGCATACACCAAAGAACTCATACCTGTTATCGGCAGTGCGACAGTGAAAGTATCGTATGACGGATGGTGCATGATTTACCACTATGGATTGTACCAGGCGATGGCAGGAGCTGGCTAGGCAAGATCCGGTGGAACTGTGATGACATCAAAGCACTGTCCTTGTTGGACGACGCCCCGTGCGCCCAGGTGCTAAACAAATTCCCAGTGTTATTTGAGCCAGACATCGGCAACTTCACAGGCGCCAAGGTGCAGATCCATCTTGTTCCTGGGGCACGGCCCGTTCATCACAAGACCCGAGCAGTCCCATATATGATGCGATAGAAAGTCGAAATCGAGCTGGACAGACTTCAACGAGAGGGAATCATATCGCCAGTCGAGTTCAACGAGTGGGCCAGTCCAATCGTGCCGGTACTAAAGAGCGACGGGACGGTCAGAATCTGTGGGGACTACAAGGTGCTGATCAACCGAGTCTCGTTACAGGACCAGTACCCGCTACCCAAAGCTGAGGACTTATCGCAATGTTAACAGGGGGAAAGTCGTTCACCAAGCTAGACCTAACCTCCGCTTACATGACACAGGAGCTGGCTGAACCGTCAAAGAAATTGACGTGCATCAACACGCACAAAGGACAGTTCATATACCACAGATGCCCCTTTGGGATTCGCTCAGCAGCGGCCATCTTCCAGAGGAACATGGAGAGTCTGCTGAAATCGGTTCCATGCACCGTGGTGTTCCAAGACGACATCTTAATCACTGGTCGCAACACCACCGAACACTTGCACAACCTGGGACTCAGGCTGAAATGCTGCAAGTGTGTTTTCTTGGCGCCAGAGATCGAATTTCTGGGGAGAAAGATTGCGGCGGACAGCATCAGACCCACGGACTCCAAGACGGAGGCCATCAAGAATGCACCCAGACCACAGAATGTGACGGAGCTGCGTTCATTCCTGGGATTTCTCAACTACTTTGGTAACTTTCTACCGGGGTTGAGCACTCTGCTGGAACCTTTGCATTTATTGCTACACAAAGGTGACGACTGGGTTTGGGGTAAATCTCAAGAGACAACCTTTAATAAGGCCAGAAACCTGCTATGCTCTAACAAGTTACTTGTATTGTATGACCCATGTAAACGCTTAGTACTAGCATGTGATGTGTCATCGTATGGGGTCGGTTGTGTGTTACAGCAAGCAAATGTGTCAGGCAAACTGCAACCGGTCGCATAAGCATCCAGAAGTTTATCCAAGGCTGAAAGAGCCTACAGTATGGTTGAGAAAGAAGCGTTGGCTTGTAGACGGGGTTAAGAAAATGCACCAGTATCTATTTGGTCTCCGGTTCGAGCTCGAAACGGACCACAAACCGCTTACTTTACTGCCATCAGAAAGCAAAGGTATTAACACCAATGCTTTGTCCCGCATCCAAAGATGGGCACTGGCATTGTCTGCGTATGACGATGTAATCCGCCACAGACCAGGCTCTGAGAACTGTGCTGATGCCCTCAGTCGGCTGCCATTGCCCATCACCGGGGTGGAAATGGAGCAACCCGCAGACTTGCTTTTGGTAATGGATGCTTTTGAGAGCAAAGAGTCACCCATTACGGCTCGCCAGATCAGGACCTGGACCAGCCAAGACCCCCTACTATCACTAGTAAAAAGATGCATCCTCAATGGGAGCTGGTCAGGGCTTCCCGGGGAAATGCAAAATGAAACTAAGCCTTTTCACTGACGCAAGGACAAACTGTCAGTCCAGTCATAGAAACATAGAAAATAGGTGCAGGAGTAGGCCATTCGGCCCTTCGAGCCTGCACCGCCATTCAATAAGATCATGGCTGAACATGCAACTTCAGTACCCCATTCCTGCTTTCTCGCCATACCCCTTGATCCCCCTAGTAGTAAGGACTACATCTAACTCCTTTTTGAATATATTTATTGAATTGGCCTCAACAACTTTCTGTGGTAGAGAATTCCACAGGTTCACCACTCTCTGGGTGAAGAGGTTTCTCCTCATCTCGCTCCTAAATGGCTTACCCCTTATCTTTAGACTGTGACCCCTGGTTCTGGACTTCCCCAACATTGGGAACATGCTTCCTGCATCTAACCTGTCAAAACCTGTCAGAATTTTAAATGTTTCTATGAGATCCCCTCTCATTCTTCTGAACTCCAGTGAATACAAGCCCAGTTGATCCAGTCTTTCTTGATATGTCAGTCCCGCCATCCCGGGAATCAGTCTGGTGAACCTTCGCTGCACTCCCTCAATAGCAAGAATGTCCTTCCTCAAGTTAGGAGACCAAAACTGTGCACAATACTCCAGGTGTGGCCTCACCAAGGCCCTGTACAACTGTAGTAACACCTCCCTGCCTCTGTACTCAAATCCTTTCGCTCTGAAGGCCAACATGCCATTTGCTTTCTTAACCGGATTATCTCCTATCGCGTGATTTTGCCAAAAAGGGCGTTTATACGCAACCTACACAGTACCCACCTAGGCATAGTCATGATGAAGGCTATCGCCAGGTCGCACGTCTAGTGGCCTGGCATTGACTACGAATTAGGGTCATGCGTACACCAATGCAACACTTGCTCACAGCTAAGCAACTCACCCAGGGAGGCCCCCCTGAGCCTGTGGTCATGGCCCTCCAAACCGTGGTCCAGGGTCCACGTAGATTTCGCTGGCCCCTTTCTAGGGAAGATGTGTCTAGTAGCTGTGGACACTTACTCTAAATGGATTGAATGTATAATAATATCATCATGTATGTCCACTGCCACCATTGAAAGCCTCAGGGCTATGTTCGCCACCCATGGTTTGCTTGACATCCTTGTCAGTGACAATGGACAATGTTTCACCAGCTCGGAATTCAAAAAGTTCATGACCCGCAATGGCATTAAGCATGTCAAGTCTGCCCCATTTAAGCACGCCAAGTGGAACGGGCAGTCCAAACAATCAACCAAAGCTTGAGACGCGTAACGGACGGTTCCTTGCAGACCCTGTTATCTAGGATCCTGCTTAGCTACCGGACGCGCCATCACTCGCTCACCGGGGTTCCCCCTGCAGAGTTGTTAATGAAGAAAGCACTCAAAACCAGGCTCCCCTTAGTCCACCCGGATTTCAATGATCACGTAGAAACCCGGCGACACAGGCATAACATGTACCATGATCGCGCGGCGGCCTCGCGTGACATTGAGGTCAATGATCCGATGTTTGTTCTAAATTACGGTCATGGTCCCAAGTGGATTGTTTGCACTGTCTTCGCGAAGGAGGGGAGTAGAGTGTTGTGAAATTGTTGAATGGGAAAACGCGTAGAAAGCACCTGGATCAGATCAAACTGCGATTCACGGACAACCAAGAACAGTTTGAAGAAGATCCTACCATCTATGATCCATCAACACACCCCCAACCAGCAATTGACCTCGCTGTCAACCACGAAGTTGAACCCACCATGCCCGACAGTCCCATCAGACCAGCCGCGCGGCCGTGCAGCAATGATCCGACCAACTCACCCATGCCAGAATTTCAACTCAGGCGATCGACCTGGGAATGCAGACTGCCAGATCACCTCAACCTGTAAATAAATTGTACTCAAGACTTTGGGGGGGAAGTGATGTTATGTATGTAAACCTCACCTATGTGCAAGACTTGCCACTAGGGGGCACACCTGTGGGAGACCTATGTGTACCCTGGAGCAAGCAGGTATAAAAGGCAGTCCACCATGCTGCTGCCTCACTTTGGAGTTATATTAAAGAGACCAAGGTGACAATGGTTTGAGCTTACAGCACAGTCTCATGGAGTTATTCTGAACTTAACAGAACCTTTGCCAAGAACTCCAAGAAGGTGTTGGGGAAAAACGGCTATATTGAATAGCAGAAGATGATTACGTTGTCAATAAGTGTTTGAAGCACAAAGTGACCAGCACCACAAAAAATGAGGATATCAAAGTGCCCTTTCTCCTGGTGAATTTTGTTTTCAAACTTTGCGTGATTTGAACCCATAGGTCACAGAAGCTGCAAGAGGTGGAACCCATCACTTTGCTGTAGTTAGGTGTGGGTTTGCTCGGTTTCAAGCTGCAAGAAGTTGCAGTCAGTAACTGAGTAGCATTGATATTAAACTGGTCAACCCTAATGTTATACTGCCACAAACTGAAACATAAATTGGTCCCAGAGCAGCACAGTAGTTAATAAGATCTTTACAGCACACAGGAGGTACGATCACTGCAATGAATACCTTCAAGAAACATCTATTATGCTGCAGTGCTGGATCAGTACTGCAGCATAATGTCCCATACATAAGCCACACCTCTTTTGGGGGGAACAAAGTAAACATTAGATCAAGTGCCCCCCGATCTGGGGGACACTCCAACTCTTAACTGCCCCTTTATTTTTTTTTAATGTTTTTTGTTTTTTTTTTGTTATTTTTGTGATTTTTTTGGGGGGGCATTAAAACCATATATTACATTAGCCACATGTGGATAATTGGGAATCCAGATGTGTCTAATTATATATCTGATTGGTAAATAAACAATGATCATCATTGCATCTGTGACCTCAATACTCAGATTCATGGACATGTGATCTTTAATCTGTTTAGTGTGTTGGTTGGTAAAATGCTAAGATGAAAAGCAGGTGTTTTTCGATCCTTGTGAGTGCTTTACTTTCTTGGTTGCCGAATGGTGGTAGATGTTTGTTAAATAAGCATATCAGTGTGAAGTACATTTACCTGTATTGTGTGTGTATGTGTAAGGTACAAAAAGAAAGCAAGTGGTAAAGAGAGAGAGAAAGAGAGAGAGAGAAAGAGAAAGAGATAAAGACAAAGAGAAAGAAAGAAAGAACTTACATTTCTATAGTCCCTTTCGCAACCTCAGGACATCCCAGAGCACTTTACAACCAATGAAATACTTATGAAGTGTAGTCACTGTTGTAATGTAGGAAACGCAGCAGCCAATTTATGCACAGCAACGTTCCACAAACAGAACTGTGATACTGAATAGATAAACTGGTTTTAGTGATGTTGGTGGAGGGATAAATATTGGCCAAGACACCAGGGTGACTTTTTCTGCTCTTCTTTGAATCGTGCCATGGGATCTCTTACTTGCACCGAGAGGTCAGAGAGGACCTCGGTTTATCGTTTCATCTGAAAGACAGTGTAGCACTCCCACACCCCCAGTACTGCCCCACCAAAAGTGCAACATTCCCCCAGTACTGCCCCACCAAAAGTGCAACATTCCCCCAGTACTGCCCACCAAAAGTGCAGTGCTCCCCCAGTACTGCCCATCCAACAGTGTAGCGCTCCCCCAGTACTGCCCCACCAAAAATGCAACATTCCCCCAGTACTGCCCCTCCGACAGTGCAGTGCTCCCCCAGTACTGCCCATCCAACAGTGTAGCGCTCCCCCAGTACTGCCCCACCAAAAATGCAACATTCCCCCAGTACTGCCCCACCAAAAGTGCAACATTCCCCCAGTACTGCCCCACTGACAATGCAGTGCTCCCTCAGTACTGCCCCTCTGACAGTGCAGCACTCCCTCAGTACTGTCCCTACAACAATGCAGCGCTCCCTCTGTACTGCCCCGACAATAATACAGCGCTTCCTCAGAAATGCCCCTCCGACACTGCAGCGCTCCCTCAGTACTGCCCCTCCGACAGTACAGTGCTCCCTCAGTGCTGTCCCTCCGACAGTGCAGTGCTGCCTCAGTACTGTCCCTCTGACAGTACAATGCTCCCTCAGTACTGCCCCTCCGACAGTGCAGTGCTCCCTCAGTACTGCCCCTCTGACAGTGCAGCACTCCCTCAGTACTGCCCCACTGACAGCGCAGCACTCCCACAGTAATGCCCCTCTGACAGTGCAGCACTCCCACAGTACTGCCCCTACAACAACGCAGCGCTCCCTCTATACTGCCCCACAACAGTGCAGTGCTGCCTCAGTACTAGCCCTCCGACAGTGCAGCGCTGCCTCAGTACTGTCCCTCTGACAGTGCAGCGCTCCCTCAGTACTGCCCCTCTGACAGTGCAGCGCTCCCTCAGTACTGCCACTCTGTCAGTGCAGCGCACCCTCAGTACTGCCCCTACAACAACGCAGCGCTCCCTCTATACTGCTCATCTGACAGTGTAGCGCTCCCTCAGTACTCCCCCTACAATAATGCAGCACTCCCTCAGTTCTGTCCTTCTCCGACAGTGCAGCACTCCCCCAGTACTGCCCTTCCATCAGAGCAGCGCTCCCTCAGTACTGCTCCTCCAAAAATGCAGTGCTCCCTCAGTACTGCCCCTCAATAGTGCAGCATTCCCTCAGTACTCACTCTCTGACAGTACCATCCTCTATCAAAACTGCCCCTCTGACAGTGCAGTGCTACCTCAGTACTGCCCCTCCAACAGTGCAGCACTCCCTCTGTACTGCCCCTCTGACAGTGCAGCAGTCCCACAATACTGCCCCTCTGACAGTGCAGCACTCCCCCAATACTGCCCTTCCATCAGTGCAGCACTCCCTCAGTACTGCCCCTAAAACAATGCAGCGCTCCCTCTGTACTGTCTCTACAACAACGCAGCGCTCCCTCAGTACTGCCCCTCCGACAGTGCAGTATTCCCTCAGTGCTGCCACTCTGGCAGTGCAGCGCTCCCTCAGTACTGCCCCTCCAACAGTGCAGCGCACCCTCAGTACTGACCCTCCGACAGTGCAGCACTTTCTCAGTACTGCACTGGGAGTGTCAGCCTAGATTTTGTGCAGTCATCTCTGGATTGGACTTGAACCCAAAATCGTCTGACTCAGAGGTGGGAGTGCTACCCACTGAGACACGGCTCACACTACTAAAACTAGTGCATGTGGCCAAAATGGTGTTGCTATAGTCATACCTGTGGCTGCTCAATGATTTCTATTGGACAACACGGGGATAAAAGATGAAAATGTTTCCACTTTGTGACCAGCCGAGAAAACCGTCTCCTCTTGTCAAGCCGCAGCAACAAGCTGTAAATGTCAAGAAAATTATGGTTTATATAAATGAATGGATTTTACCACCAATTTTCAAGCAGTTTTCGGAAGCAAAACTGAGCAAAATAGGGCATTAAAGCCTACTTAAAAAATTGCACCAGAATTATCCTCTGAGAAAACCACTTGTTCAGTACCCGCCTCATCACATTTAAGTGGGGTTGGGGAATCTTACATTTCTTTTTTATTCATTCTCAGGATGTGGGTGTTACTGGCAAAACTGGCATTTATTGTCCTTCGCTAGCATAACTGGATGGCTTGCAGTTAAGAGTCAACCACCGCGGTGTGGGACTGGAGTCACAAATAGACCCAGACCGGGTAAGGACGGCAGGTTTCCTTCCCGAAAGAACATTCGTGAACCAGTTGGGATTTTACGACAATCCGACAGCTTCAGGGTCACTTTCACTGATAAAAATATTTCCAAATGATTCAAATTCTCAGACTACTGTGGTGCAGTTTGAACTCATGTTATTTGGCTTATTAGTCCAGGGCGTGGAGGCCCCGACCTGCGTGAGAACACTAGCGGGGCCATAAAAGGAGCGGTGAGCAGCGGCCCGGGAGCAGCGTGGAGGCCCCGGGAGCGGCGTGGAGGCCCCGGGAGCGGCGTGGAGGCATGCCACTTCAGAGAGCAGCACAAGCTGGTGCAGGAGGGCGACGGCAGCGAAGAGTGATGTCATCAAGGTCCAGGTTGGTGATTGGAGCATGGGCAGATACAGCAGGAGCGGCGAGAGACTGTGGAGGGATGTGATTGGGACGCAGGAGAGGCGCGCGTTCGCGGCCAGAGGTTCCAGGGGCAGCACGGGCCAGTCCACACTGCGATATGTGTGAGCGCTCGGTCTGTGCAGCAGAGCTGGTCTCCAGTCGTCTTGGTTAATCCTTGCCACTGGACCAAGACCTAACTCTGTCAAGCCCGTGTGGTGGCTGGTGTGCAACGGCCACCACACGTTAAAAAAATCCACGCACAGGCAGCTTCCACCCTTCAAGATGTAGTTCGGGATCTGGAATATTAGGTCCTTCATTGAAACGCCTGTAAACTCATCCCTTTTTGGCATGGAAGCAGGTTATTCTCGTTTCGAGGGATTGCCGAAGATGATGAGACTTTCCACTTTTGTGCAGGTTGGCCAAAAATGGGCGTTATTTCCAGCGTGGGCGGTAAAAATGGATTTTGAGATCGCCAGATTATCACCCATTTTTAAAACCCCAACTTTCCATTTTATAAAATGGACATTACCGCGAGCGATATGAAATGGGTGTTAGCATTAAATTTTTTTGACCTTCTGCCATAAAGTGTCGGCGTCCATAGCAATGGCATGGCAACGGTTGTTTCCCGCGTTTCAGGAGGTCAGATGTCATCATTACATGCGCAGAAGAGGAGAGGGAGAGAGAAGGAACAGAGAGGAACTGAAAGCCTGATGTGGTGTGTGCTTATTTTGGCTGTTTTGGGAGGGAGGAGGGAGATTTTCCAGCAGCAAAAAGAATTCCGAGGACAAATAACGTTGTTCCCACCGAGTATTTTGCGGAAAATTTATTATTACAATGGAAGGGATGGAGGAGGTGACACAGCACGCTGTGGAGACTGATGCTGGCGAAAGCAGTGAGGTGGGAGAGGAACAATTGGGAGGACGAAAAAGAGCGAGGAGATTCTCGGCCGAGGCAAATGCAGGAGGTAGAGTCATGCTGGGGTCAATTGACTCAGGGTGGGCATGGGAAACCCACCCCAAAGATCTACCAGAGATATGGACCAACAGAGCCGAGGTGGTCTCGTCGGTGACCAACGAGGTGTGTGAGGGCAACCAATGCCGCAAGCACTGGAACGACCTTGTTGGATTTGCCAGAGTAAGTATTACATTTATCTACATGTACTTATATATTTATATAATTTGAATTGTAAGTGTAATGAGTGATTAAAATCAGATGTGATGTCTTGCACTTATGCCGGGAATGTTTTACTCGAAGCCTGCATTCAGGGTGTACGTCTTTAGGTAAAGAATGATAATTTTCATAATAATCATGATTACATCTGTCGGTTATGTGTTGGATCAGTCTCTGTGACAGTACCAAGCAATGATCTCACACAATGCCATCTGGTGGTGCTGGTGTTACCTTTTACAGAAGAAGCTTTCGAGGAATAGGGCCGAGCAGAGGCGAACGGGTGGGGGGTCACCAGTCATCATCAACCTCACTGACATCGAGGAGCGGGTGCTGGCACTAGTGAGGACCCACCCCCGGTCGGTCACACAAGCAGCTGCAGAACCTGAAGTGATGCCATGTGAGTAAAGTACACACCATTGCTTGATGTAAAGTCAATAGATGCCACACCCACTCATATCCAACCAATAATATATGATAGATGAATGATAAAAGTGTTCTCTAAATAATGATGGCCTCATGAAAATCATTGCAATGCAGAATTTGGTGATGGTCAAGGATGGTGATGTCTGTGATGATTTTGATAGCGGGGTTGCTTTTGTCATGCATATGTTGTGTGTAGCACTGGAATCACCTTGTGACCCTAGCACTCTCTTCTCCTCTAATAACCTTATTTATGTTTTGTAGCTCAGCCAGCAGCGTGGCCCCATGCAATACCACTGAGCCAAGAAGGTGGGGACACAGGGTCGGACTCGCCGGATGATCCTCCCTCTGGTGCTGAGGAGCACCGATTCTCGCCCGTGGATCTGCTGGGTCCCTTCTCAACGGATGACAGTGCCGACTTTGAGGAGCCTGCATCGCCAAGCTCCATAATCCATTCGACACCGATGATACCTAGTGCTCCTGCAGCCATTCCCACCTCCACCGTGGAGGTACCGGGCCCAAGCACCTTGCCACAGGGCACCCCAGGTGTCTCCAGGACGGCGCCGACCAAGCAGAGGTAGGTTCGACGCGGCAGGTCTGCTCCACAAGCGGCAGATCTGAGCGGGGACATGGTACACTTGTCCAGGAGGAGTGTTGACATAGGTCAGCAGATCCTCCGACAATGGGGGGCATAGCCCATCAGCTGGCCAGCATGTCCGCCACCATGATGGAGTACGTGCCGCAGATGGTGGAGGCCTGGAGGTGATGGCCAGGAACACTGGTGGCAGAGGCCTCCCAGTGGTCCCGGAGCGTGGCACTGCACCCAAAGGTGCCGCACCCCCATTGCCAATGACACATGACAGCCAGGAGGAAGATCATGCTTCTGGCTTGGAGCACGTTCCCACATCGGGACCGTCCTCTCCCGTATCCGTCCAACCAATGGTTCGGCCGTCATCCCCCACAATGAAGCAGCGTCTGAGGAGCTCCTCAGCCAGGTGGCTTGGAGTCAGGAGGGGAAAGGGAAGGGGTAGAGGTGGGGAGGAGAAGCGGGGGGTGGGGGGAAGGAAAGTGAGGTGCAAGGCTGCAGGTGTTGTCTGGGGCATATTTTTATGTTGTTGGTGCTATTTTGTTGGGAGGTTTGGGGGAATCGGGGAGGGGGCTACCTTGTCGTTTTGCATTTGTGTTCTGTATTGTTGGAAATGTTGACCATTTGATTGATCTAAATATTATAAATTTGTTATAGGGTGGGGTGGGGTGTTGTTGACAGTTATACTTATGATTTCATACAAATCTTCTCATTAAATGTTTTTTATTTAACATAACCTTGTTGTGCATTGCCTCAGATAGCTGCAACGTTACACACTGGTGATTCCTTAACATGAAAGGGGATAATTAAATTTAATATGAATCAACTTAAACTTTAACTGTCACAAAGGTGATGCCCACCATTGATGTATGAGCTGCAGACACAGCAGTGATGCAGCTTTGTAAATACCACCAACATTATTTCAAGCTGCTGACGTAAGAATCTTGCAGCTATGTAGCCACCACAGGTCCATTCCTGTGGTCTAGAGGGGGGCCGAGGCATGGTTTCATCGTCAGCCTGATTGTCTGGCCCGAGGTCAGCATCCACCTCCTCATCCTCCTCTTCCTCTCTCTCCAGAGGTGGACTGTCAGTCCCTTCTGGCAATTCTTGTCCCCTCCTGATAGCCAAATTGTGCAGTATGGAGCACACCACCACGAATTGAGCTACCTGCTCAGGGTGGTATTGTAATTCACCTCCTGAGTGGTCCAGGCATCTAAAGCACTGCTTAAGCACTCCAATGGTTTTCTCGACGATATTGCGTGTGACTCTGTGGTTCTCTTCGCTTCTCGGCTTCTGTCTGGGTGTTACGCAGGGGGGTCATCAGCCAGGTGGAGACGCCATATCCTTTGTCACCAAGCATCCAGCATTGACCTTGTGGCTGCCTGGTAAACATGTCAGATACAGCGCTCTCACGCAGGATGTAAGCATCATGGATGCTGCGCGGAAATTTAGCATTCACTGCCATTATAATTTTCTGCTGGTCGACAATGAATTGCACATTCAGGAAGTGGAATCTCTTTCGGTTCCAAAAAGCCTCTGCATCCTGAAAAGGTGCCCGCATGGCGATGTGCATACAGTCTATTGCTCCCTGCACCTTGGGGAAGTTTGCAATTCGGTAGAATCCTAGTGCCCTCTCAGTCTGACTCCCTGGTCAAAGGGAAGCTGATAAAGTCCATTCTACAGGAGTACAGGGCTTCAGTTACCTGTCGAATGTGTGCCATGTTGAGACATACCGCAAATGTCGCCAGCTGAGGCCTGAAAGGAACCCGATGCGTAGAACGAAAATATCGCGGTGACCTTGACCTCGACGGACAGTGCGGTCCTGATGGTACTGGCATATCTCACTGATAATCTCTTTGTGGAAGCGCAGTCTCCTAAGGCACGTGTTATCAGACAAGTTCAGGTAAGACCGTTTCTCCCTCTAAGTGCGTGGGGTGTAAGGTCTGGTCCTCTTCATCAGTCTGGCATGTCTTAGACTGGACATATAATGCTGTTGAATATACCTTCTGCCATCTCTAGTCTGCAGCATGTGCATGGTCATCAAGGCAGGCTGCGAAATGACAGGCTCCATTCCAATAACTATCGGTATTAAACCTATTGTTCACAAACAATAATTTTTCCCATGAAGACACCTAAACTAAATTCCAGTTGTCCAAAGTATGATAAGAGGTTTGTTCAGATGTTCAAATCACCTTAAAAGCACTCCACAGTACCTGAAAACTCTCCAGAAGTTGCTTTTAAATGAAGCAACCTGTGATTTAGAAAATGGCGTCCATACCGCTGTGATTAGTCCAGGTGAGAGCAACTTTTTCACAGCGGTTTTTTCAGCGAAAATTATTTTCGGCGATATGTGTGTGAGGTGCCGAAAGTAACACTCGCTGATATTTTGGGCATTAGTTTCGGCAAATCTGATCTTCACGACAAAAAAAAGTGGGCGGGCAGTATTATTATTTCTTGCCGTTAAGTACATGCCAAAAGTTACACTGGGCGATAAGTGATTGATACATGGGCGTTAGTTTCCATTTTGTGCCTGAATGAGCGATAACTGGGCAATCTGGGCGTTACACCTCATCTCAGTGTTAAAATGGACGTTAAGTGGGTGGTGTCGATACAAAAAAAGTGGAAAGTCCAGCCCCAGGGCTCTGCAGTACCAGTCCATTAACATAACCACTACACTACCACACCCATATAACGTAAGCTATTCACAGGTCCAGGATAAGGGTGGTCGATCAGGCTGCCTGCTTCTCTGGACAAAGGCTGAAACAAAATGAGCCCCCACTATGCAGCCACTTACCTGCTGGTCAGATTACCTGCTTTCCCCGTTGGGCTTGTTCCCAGCAAAGGTCCTTGTAATGTATTTGCTTCATGGGTTCTTTGCTTAAGCATTCACAGCAACACATTGCTATTAAGAACTATTTGGGTCATTAACAAAGGTTCAACAATCACACTACACATTACCAGTTCATCCACTAGACCCACAACTCCATGCTTCATCGTGGATCCCCTACACCCAACTGACTGGGCTTTTATTGAGTCTTGTGCACATCACGTGACTGACTAAGCCACTCACAATTCATGCTCTACAACTATTTTAGTTTACCTATAAAAGGGGCACTAAAACCGTCAAATAACTCCTCTGGATGGCAAGATGGTGCGCCATGGCGTGTCCGGACGGCAGACGAGGATGGCAAGGTGGAGAGTGTGCAAGAGCAGCAGAACTGAAAGGCACGGAGGAGATTTCCCGGAGGAAGCTTAAGTTGTGAGGTGCCGGTTCCCAAGGGAGGTTTCAGGGCTTGGCGCCGATGAAGAATTCCGTCCGGATGGGGGTCAGTTCGGACGGGATGCAACAGCTCTACAACTATTTTAAGTTGATCTGTAAATTAGGTTGATCTGTAAATCAAGTGCCCCCTGATTAAACGGGGCACTAAAACCGACACATTAAACAAATGGAAGAGAAATTTGGCATTAGGGGTACCAGCGGGACAAGGGTTAAAGTGCTGGTTCCTGCACCGACCCATAAGGAGGTAAAAGGCCTCTCTTCGGCCTTGTACCAAGGCTCCAGAAGTTATCAATTCAATAATATTGCGACAGAATACGATGTGAAAACCTAAACAGACATTGATAAGACCTTGTGAAGAGTCTTGAGGCAGACTCACGGGCACCAAGGAGAATCAACAAATTCTGACCTAATGAAGTCATTCTAGTCACGGCCTAAGGTGGTCACAAGGATCTTGGCCTGTCAATCCAAAGTAGCACGAATAAGGTAGTCCAATTAGAGAAGTAGCACTGATAAGGTAGTCCAATTAGAGATCTAGGGCATTCTTACCAGAGAACGGAGGGGTTTTTGAAATGTATAAAAGTTGTATGATTGTGCTGTTCGGAAAGCATCTCCACTCACAGGCGGCTGTGATGACAGGTGTTCCCGGACGTTCGTAATAAAAGATCGTTATACCTTGCCATTCATCTCTGTCTGCTAACTCCGGGGGCTGTTACGCGGGTTGGGGCGAGTGTCGACCCTCTATATCAGGGGGCCCGCTCGTGGGAAGAGAAGCCTTCCCATTTTCCCCTTACACAAATAAAACTTTGGACGGTAACTTAAATCAAATTAAAATTTGGTTGCTGGGGGTGATGATGCACTCCAGTCCCTCCGGCGCCCATCTCTCGCGGAAGGCTGCAAGCATACCGGTGGACACCACGTGCTCCATCTCCAGGGACACCCTGGCTCAGATGTAACCGTGGAAGAGAGGCAGGCAGTCGGGCTGAATGGCCCCCTCAACTGCCTGCTGCCTGGACCGGCTGATGGCCCCTTTGGCCATGCCCAGGAGCAGTCCCACGAGGAGGCCTTCCGACCTGCTCGCTCCCCTCTGCACAGGGTGCCCAAAGATCAGGAGTGTGGGACTGAAGTGCAACCAGAATTTGAGGAGCAGCCCCTTCAAATCATGGAATAGGGGCTGCAACCTCACACATTCAACATATACATGGAACACGGACTCTCTAGACCGCAGAAATTACAGGCGGCCTGGGAGTCCGTGAACCGACTTAAAAACTCTTGCACTGGACTGCTCCGTGCAACACCCTCCAGGCCAAGTCCCAATAAATAGTGGGAGGACTCCTGTGTAGAGTGCACTCCATTGGGGACCCCCACCTCCTCCGGGCGGCAAGATGGTGTGCCGTGGCATGTCCGGACGGCAGACGAGGATGGCAAGGTGGAGAGTGTGCAAGAGTAGCCCGTACAGAAAACCCCTCCACGCAGAACTGACAGGGACGGAGGGGATTTCCCGGAGGAAGCTCAAGTTGTGAGGCGTCAGCTCCCAAGGGAGGTTTCGGGCCTTGGCACCGATGAGGAATTGCATCCGGACGGGGGTCAGTTCGGATGGGATACAACAGCTCTACAACTATTTTTGTAAAACAATAATCAACTGCCCCTTATTAAAGGGGCACTAAAACTGACAAATTAACCAATAAAACTTTTTAAACAATAATCAGTCAAATTAAAATTTGGTTGCCGGGGGTGATGATGCACTCCAGTCCCTCCGGTGCACACCTCTCGTGGAAGGCCGCGAGCGTACCGGTGGACACCACGTGCTCCATCTCCAGGGACACCCTGGCTCGAATGTATCCACGAAAGAGAGGCAGGCAGTCGGGCTGAATGACCCCCTCGACCGCCCACTGCCTGGACCGGTTAATGGCCCCCTTGGCCGTGCCCAGGAGAAGTCCTACGAGGAGGCCTTCCGACCTGCCCGCTCCCCTGTGCACAGGATGCCCAAAGATCAGGAGTGTGGGACTGAAGTGCAACCAGAATTTGAGGAGCAGCCCCTTCAAATAATGGAAGAGGGGCTGCAACCTCACACATTCAATGTAAGTATGGAACATGGACTCCTCTAGAGCGCAGAAATTACAGGCGGCCTAGGAGCCCGTGAACCGACTTAAAAACCTATTGCATGGGACTGTTCCGTGCAACACCCTCCAGGCCAAGCCCCAATAAATAAAGGGAGGACTCCCGCATAGAGAACACTCTATTGGCGACCCCCGCCTCCTCCGGACGACAAGATGGTGCGCCATGGCGTGTCTGGACGGCAGACGAGGATGGCAAAGTGGAGAGTGTGCAAGAGCAGCCCGTACAGGAATTGTCATGTATGCAAACATGTTTACTGCTTGTACTATTACATATGATGTGCCACCAGAGGGCACTACTATGGGAAACTTGTACACCAGTTGTATGGTCACTAAAGTGTGCCAGGCCTAGTAAAAAAGGCAGGCCACCATGTATGAGCCTCACTCTGGAGATACATTAAATGGACTAAGGTCACTACAGTTCAAGTACAATACATTGCCATGTGGAGTCATTATCATAGAAACAAAGAAGCATAAAAAGTAGGTGCAGGAGTAGGCCGTTCGGCCCTTCGAACCTGCATCTCCATTCAATATGATCATGGCTCATCATGCAACTTCAGTTCCCCATTCCTGCTTTCTCTCCATACCCCTTGATCCTTTTAGCCGTAAGGGCCACATCTAACTCCCTTTTGAATATATCTAATGAACTGGCCTCAACAACTTTCTGTGGTAGAGAATTCCACAGGTTCACAATTCTCTGAGTGAAGAAGTTTCTCTTCATCTCGGTCCTAAATGGTTTACCCCTTATCCTTAGACTGTGACCCCTGGTTCTGGACTTCCGCAACATCAGGAACATTCTTCCTGCATCTAACCTGTTCAATCCCGTCAGAATTTTATACGTTTCTATGAGATCCCCTCTCATTCTTTTAAATTCCAGTGAATATAAGCCTAGTCGATCCAATCTTTCTTCATATGTCAGTTCTGCCATCCCAGGAATCAGTCTGGTGAACCTTCGCTGCACTCCCTCAATAGCAAGAATGTCCTTCCTCAGATTAGGAGACAAAAACTGCACACAATACTCAAGGTGTGGTCTCACCAAGGCCCTGTACAACTGCAGTAAGACCTCCCTGCTCCTCTACTCAAATCCCCTCACTATGAAGGTCAGCATGCCATTTGCTTTCTTTACTGCTTGCTGTACCTGCATGCCTACCTTCAACGACTGATGTACCATGACACCCAGGTCTCATGGCACCTCCCCTTTTACTAATCTGTCACCATTCAGATAATAATCTGCCTTCCTGTTTTTGCCACCAAAGTGGATAACCTCACACTTATCCACAGATAACCTCACACTTATCAGAGCATCAAAAGACATAACAAGAATTCCCTCCGCGCAGAACTGAAAGGCACGGAGGGGATTTCCCGGAGGAGGCTCAAGTTGTGAGGCGCCGGCTCCCGAGTGAAGTTTCGGGGCTTGGCGGCGATGAGGAATTCCGTCCGGATGGGGGTCGGTTCTCAAAGGTGCATACATTACAGTCCAAAGCAGCTCTCAATAAGCATTCGAATGAGCTCAATCATAAGGTTGTGGAGGGCGACTTATTATGAAAACCTGGATTGTGCCGCGAGCAGAAATTCTTTCCTCCTGATGCCACGACCTCCATTTATGGCAGAAAGATGGGTGCCCTGGTGTGGTTAAAAAAACAAGAACCCCACAATTTGGCAGCTGGAGTATAATGTTGGAAAGTGTGAGGTCATACACTTTGGCAGAAAAAATCAAAGAGCAAGTTATTATTTAAATGGAGAAAAATTGCAAAGTGCCGCAGTACAACGGGACCTGGGGGTACCTGTGCATGAAACACAAAAGGATAATTTGCAGGTACAGCAAGTGATCAGGAAGGCCAATGGTATCTTGGCCTTTATTGCAAAGGCGATGGAGTATAAAAGCAGGGAAGTCTTGCTACAGCTATATAAGGTATTGGTGAGGCCACACCTGGAATACTGCGTGCAGTTTTGGTTTCCATGTTTACGAGAGGGTATACTTGCTTTGGAGGCAGTTCAGAGAAGGTTCACTAGGTTGATTGCGGGGATGAGGGGGTTGACTTATGAGGAAAGATTGAGTAGGTTGGGCCTCTATTCATTGGAATTACGAAGAATGAATGAGAGGTGATCTTATCGAAACGTATAAGATTATGAGGGGGCTTGACAAGGTGGATGCAGAGAGAATGTTTCCACTAATGGGGGAGTCTAGAACTAGAGGGCATGATCTTAGAATAAGGGGCCACCCATTTAAAACAGAGATGAGGAGAATTTTCTTCTCTCAGGAGGGTTGTAAATCTATGGAATTCGCTGCCTCAGAGAGCTGTGGAAGCTGGGACATTGAATAAATTTAAGACAGAAATAGACAGTTTCTTAAATGATAAGGGGATAAGGGGTTATGGGGTTATGGGGAACGGGCGGGGAAGTGGAGCTGAGTCCATGATCAGATCAGCCATGATCTTATTGAATGGTGAAGCAGGCTCGAGGGGCCTACTCCTGTTCCTATTTCCTATGTTCTTATGTTCTTATAATGTAACAAGTTCCAGCAGTTGAAGCTTAGCTCAATTTCAGTGTTGGGAGATGGTCAGGTTCATGATCAAGGCCAAGGTCAATTAATGCAAGAACATTTTACATTCTTTTTAAAACCTGTTCCTCACAGACTGAAATAGAATAACTTGAAATTTTGCATATTTTCCCAGACAATATAAACCAAATGGTACAATTTTAAAGGGGGTGCAGGAACAGAAAGATCTGAGGGTTCACGTACACAAGTCTTTAAGGAGGGACTATTTAAAGAGAGATCTACTTGCATTGGAGGCAATTCAGAGAAGGTTCACGAGGTTGATTCCTGAGATGAAGGAGTTGTATTATGAAGAAAGTTTGAGCAGGTTGGACCTATACTCACTGGAGTTTAGAAAAATGAGAGGTGATCTTATTGAAATGTATAAGATTCTGAGAGGGCTTGACAGGGTAGATGCAGAGAGGATGTTTCCCCTCGTGGGGGAATCTAGAACTAGGGGACATAGTTTCAGAATAAGGGGTCGCCCATTTAAAATGGAAATGAGGAGGAATTTCTTCTCTCATAAGGTCGTGAATCATTGGAATTCTATGCCCCAGAGAGCTGTGGAGGCTGGGTCATTGAATATATTTAAGGTGGAGATAGAAAAAATTTTGAATGATAAGGGAGTCAAGAGTTATGGGGAGCGGGCAGGGAAGTAGAGTTGAGGCCAAGATCAGATGAGCTAAGATCTTATTAAATGGTGGAGCAGGCTCGAGGGGCCAAATGGCCTACTCCTGCTCCTGTTTCTTATGTTCTTATGTTTTTGAAAGTGTCAGGACAAGTTGAGAAGGCTGTTAAAAAGCATATGGGACCCTTGGCTTTATTAATAGAGACATAGAGTACAAAAGCAAGGAGGTTATGCTAAACTTTTATAAAACACTGGGTTCGGCCCCAGCTGGAGTATTGTGGCCAATTCTGGGCACCACACTTTAGGAAGGATGTTAAGGCCTTCGAGAGGGTGCAGAGTAGATTTACTAGAATGGTACCAGGGATGAGAGATTTCAATTATGTGCAAGACTGGAGAAACAGTGGCTGGTCTCCTTCGAGCAGAGAAGGTTAAAGCGAGAATTGAAAGAGGTGTTCAAAATCATGAATGGTTAAAGTAGAGTAACAAGGAGAAACCATTTCCAGCGGCAGAGGGCACAGAATTAAGATGATTGGCAAAAGAACTAAAGGAGACATGTGGAAACATTATTTTATGCAGCAAGTTGTTATGATGTGGCATGCACAGCCTGAAAGGCTGGTGGAAGCAGATTCAATAGTAACTTTCAAAAGGAAATTGGATAAATACTTGAACAGTAAAAAATTGCAGGGCTATGGGGGAAAGAGCAGGGGAGTGAGACGAATTGGATAGCTCTTTCACAGAGCCAGCACAGGCAGGATGGGCCAAATGGTATCCTTCTTTGCTGTAAAATTCTGTGATTCTATGAGTTGGATATAGGATGGGATTCTTTAGTTCCCAAAGCTCCCTCACTTTGTGATTTCATTATTCATCTGGTGGGCCTTAATTCCACACTCCACTGCCAAACACAATATGTTCGTAGTGTCATGCCTCATTGAACCGCTATTAGAAACAGCATTAATGTCAATGCTAATAGCAATAATTAAACTCTGGCTTTTATCTTTTACTTTCATCAGCTGAACTAGACACAGGAATCTAAGACAGAATGCAGGGTTAAAGACTGCGCAGCAAAGGTTCAGTTAACAGTACTGACTTCATCCGAACTCAGTAGCTGTGCAATATAAATCACCTTTTGACATGTTAGCTTTAATTCGACTCAGCCCTCAGTCAGATGTTTGATCACATGTGAACAAGGGATGCACTGTTTTCCCTGACACACTGCTTCATTCTGCAGTGAGCAAGTGCTGCGCGCAATGTCATGAGGTTGTCAAGAGAACAAGGTCAGTGAAACCTATTAGAAATGGTCCAGTGAGTAACTGGTGTTGGCTGGAAGGTGCTCTGTATGGCCGGCAGATGAGCACCTGCTCACAGCTGTGCAAATCCGCTAAAAAGATCTGCAACTCATTTATTCCAGGTCACATGAGTACAATATCGGAAAATCTACTGAACTGTTAACCATGGTCAAACTAAGGAGATACAACAAAAGTGTATACAGTGAATGGAAAGTGCTGGAGTTATCTATGATTCCTGTGAGTTACACATCAGAACACCTGTGGGTAGTGAGATTTGAATGTACAAATCAATTACAACAACTTGCATTTATATAGCGTCTTTAACGCAGTAAAACACCCCAAGGCGTTTCATGGGAGCGTTATCGAACAAAATTTGACACTGAGCCACATAAGGGGCCCGAACTTGGTGGAAGCCAAGGCCCGCCTAAGTAACACCCAATTGACAGCCGATGGCCGCTGAGAGACCGGGCGGTACTTTTCCAGGAAGATCCCTCCAAAAGAGGTTGCAGTACCGCCCGGTGGCAAAATAATGGTTTACGCCGTCAATCTGGGTGGCAGCGGGCGGGAGCTCTCAATCTCACCGGCAAATGTGCTTACCGCCCAAGTGCCGCCAAGGATAGTGTTGGGCCCAGGGAGGGTGGAGGACCTGCAAATAAAAACAATTACCAAAAAATAAATAAACACCGGAACACCTTCAGGCGACCCCATCCAGGTCCACACTGTAAAAAAAATGTTTTAAAGATGTTCACTAACCTTTTTTTGCAGTTCTTCGTACTTACCGTTGGGGTTAGACCGGCATCCATGCAACGGTCCTTCCCCCTGCTGGCACTAACTCCCGCCCGCACCAACCTGGCACCTTGACAGGCAGGAGGACACTTGCGCTACTTGGCCGCCAGCAGCCGTCAGCGGGCGGTTCCCGGCGGTACTCCCCTCCTGCCCGCTGCAGCCCGAGTGGAAACTAGCACAAAGGGAGACCGGAGGCAAAACTCGGCAGCAGTGGGCAGTAAGGCCACCAATATCGGGGCCAAGGAGAGAGTAGGACAGGTGACCAAAAAGCTTAGTTAAAGAGGTGGGTATTAAGGAGTGGTTTAGGAACGAAATTACAGAGCTTAACCTCGGCAACTGAAGGCACGGCTGCCAATAGTAGAGTGGTTAAACTCAGGGATGTGCAAGATGCCAGAATTGGAGGAGCGCAGAGATCTCGGAGGGTTGCAGTGCTGGAAGAGGTGAGAAAGATAGGGATTATTGTATCTGCAGCAGCGCACTAAGCCTCTCACTAAGTGGCTGACAATCACTGACTGACCTGATCTCTGCAACCTGTTGCTAATACTGTCGTTCAGTGCGTATGCCTCTCACACTTTTGGTCAAGTGACTCAGCTGGAAAGTCTGAGAAACTCAATGTAAAATTTAAAAGAAAGCAGAAACTTGCATTTATACAGCACCTTTCACCACCTCATGATGTCCCAAAGTGCTTTACTGCCAAAGATGTACTTTTGAAGTGTAATCACTGTGTAACTTGCAACCAGCATGATCTCACAAACAGCAATGATCAGATAATCTGTTTCCTAGTGAAGTACACAAAAGCCCTGCACTCTTTCAGCTATTTAGAGGCAACCCTTCTACATTTTGTATAAGCTGTGTTAAAATTGCTGTTCATACAGGTGGTCCCAATAATCCACCTTGATGGGACTTATTTGCAGTGCCAATATCTATCAGCAATTTCTTGGAACAGGTACCAAATTATTGCATATGCCGAGATAGACATTAGGTGCGAGTAGTAGCTTGCAAACGTTATGGCATTCAAACATACTTCCAGAGATTAGGGCTAGCTTAAAAGCCAAAGTGCATATTCATATATCATCCGAAGAAGCCTCAGTTTAACATCTCATTTGACAGACAGCACCTCCAACAGTACAGCACTCCCTCTGTACTGGCACGGCAGCCTGGATTTTGTACCCACATTTCTGCAGAGGGACTTGAACCCATGCCATTCTGCTTCAGAAGCGAGAGTGCTACCCACTGAACCCTGGCTAGAATCTAATAAATATAGCCCGGATTTTGTGCTCTCAATGGCACAGTGTATATCATCGTAAACCAGCAGAAAGGCTCCACACCGGTAAATAGTGGGGGCTTGTAAAAAGGGAACAGCAATAATCATGGGTGATTTTAACCTCCATATTGATTGGACAAATCAAATTGGTCTGGGTAGCCTTGAGGAAGAGTTCATAGAGTGCATTAGGGTCGGGTTCCTTGAGCAGTATGTAATGGAACCAACCAGGGGTCAGGCTATCTCAGATCTGGTCCTGTGTCATGAGACAGGATTATTAAACAATTTCCTAGTAAAGGATCCCCTTGGAATGAGTGATCATAGCATGATTGAATTTCAAATTGAGATGGAGGTTGACAAACCAGCGTACGAAGCTTAAATAAAGGAAACTATAAAGGTATGAGAACAAAGTTGGCTAAAGTGGACTGGGAAAATAAATTAAAGTATAGGACGGTTGATGAACAGTGGCGTACATTTAAGGAGATATTTCACAACTCTCAAGAGAAATATATTCCAGTGAGGAGGAAAGGGTGTAAAAGAAAAGATAGCCATCCGTGGCTAACTAAAGAAATAAAGGACAGTATCCAATTATAAACAAGGGCATGCAAAGTGGCCAAAACTAGTGGGAGGACAGAAGATTGGCAAGCTTTTAAAAGCCAGCAAAGAATGACTAAAAAAATGATTAGGAAAGAGAAAATAGACTATGAAAGTAAACTAGCACGAAATATAAAAACAGATAGCAAGAGTTTCTACAGGTATATAAAAAGGAAGAGTGGCTAAAGTAAATGTTGGTCCCTTATAGGACGAGACCGGGGAATTAGTAATGGGGAACTTGGAGGTGGCAGAAACTCTGAACAAATATTTTGTATCAGTCTTTACGGTAGAGGACACTAACAATATCCCAACAGTGGATAGTCAAGGGGCTATGGGGAGGGGGGGAGGAGGTGGTACTCAGTAAGATAATGGGGCTAAAGGCGGATAAATCCCTTGGACCTGATGGCTTGCATTCTAGGGTCTTAAGAGAAGTAGCAGCAGGGATAGTGGATACATTGGTTGCAATTTAACAAAATTCCCTGGATTCTGAGAAGGTCCCAGCAGATTGGAAAACTGCAAATGTAATGCCCCATTTAAAAAAGGAGTCAGGCAAAAAGCAGGAAACATAGAAACATAGAAACATAGAAAATAGGTGCAGGAGTAGGCCATTCGGCCCTTCTAGCCTGCACCGCCATTCAATGAGTTCATGGCTGAACATGCAACTTCAGTACCCCATTCCTGCTTTCTCACCATACCCCTTGATTCCCCTAGTAGTAAGGACTTCATCTAACTCCTTTTTGAATATATTTAGTGAATTGGCCTCAATAACTTTCTGTGGTAGAGAATTCCACAGGTTCACCACTCTCTGGGTGAAGAAATTCCTCCTCATCTCGGTCCTAAATGGCTTCCCCCTTATCCTTAGACTGTGTCCCCTGGTTCTGGACTTCCCCAACATTGGGAACATTCTTCCTGCATCTAACTTGTCTAACCCCGTCAGAATTTTAAACGTTTCTATGAGGTCCCCTCTCATTCTTCTGAACTCCAGTGAATACAAGCCCAGTTGATCCAGTCTTTCTTGATAGGTCAGTCCCGCCATCCCGGGAATCAGTCTGGTGAACCTTCGCTGCACTCCCTCAATAGCAAGAATGTCCTTCCTCAGGTTAGGAGACCAAAACTGTACACAATACTCCAGGTGTGGCCTCACCAAGGCCCTGTACAATTGTAGCAACACCTCCCTGCCCTTGTACTCAAATCCCCTCGCTATGAAGGCCAACATGCCATTTGCTTTCTTAACCGCCTGCTGTACCTGCATGCCAACCTTCAATGACTGATGTACCATGACACCCAGGTCTCTTTGCACCTGCCCTTTTCCTAATCTGTCACCATTCAGATAATAGTCTGTCTCTCTGTTTTTACCACCAAAGTGGATAACCTCACATTTATCCACATTATACTTCATCTGCCATGCATTTGCCCACTCACCTAACCTATCCAAGTCGCTCTGCAGCCTCATAGAATCCTCCTTGCAGCTCACACTGCCACCCAACTTAGTGTCATCCGCAAATTTGGAGATACTACATTTAATCCCCTCGTCTAAATCGTTAATGTACAGTGTAAACAGCTGGGGCCCCAGCACAGAACCTTGCGGTACCCCACTAGTCACTGCCTGCCATTCTGAAAAGTCCCCATTTACTCCTACTCTTTGCTTCCTGTCTGACAACCAGTTCTCAATCCATGTCAGCACACTACCCCCAATCCCATGTGCTTTAACTTTACACATTAATCTCTTGTGTGGGACCTTGTCGAAAGCCTTCTGAAAGTCCAAATATACCACATCAACTGGTTCTCCCTTGTCCACTCTACTGGAAACATCCTCAAAAAATTCCAGAAGATTTGTCAAGCATGATTTCCCTTTCACAAATCCATGCTGACTTGGACCTATCATATTACCTCTTTCCAAATGCACTGCGATGACATCCTTAATAATTGATTCCATCATTTTACCCACTACCGATGTCAGGCTGACCGGTCTGTAATTCCCTGTTTTCTCTCTCGCTCCTTTTTTAAAAAGTGGGGTTACATTGGCTACCCTCCACTCCATGGGAACTGATCCAGAGTCAATGGAATGTTGGAAAATGACTGTCAATGCATCCACTATTTCCAAGGCCACTTCCTTAAGTACTCTGGGATGCAGTCCATCAGGCCCTGGGGATTTATCGGCCTTCAATCCCATCAATTTCCCCAACACAATTTCCCGACTAATAAGGATTTCCCTCAGTTCCTCCTCCTTACTAGACCCTCCGACCCCTTTTATATCCGGATGGTTGTTCGTGTCCTCCTCAGTGAATACCGAACCAAAGTACTTGTTCAATTGGTCCGCCATTTCTTTGTTCCCCGTTATGACTTCCCCTGATTCTGACTGCAGGGGACCTACGTTTGTCTTTACTAACCTTTTTCTCTTTACATATCTATAGAAACTTTTGCAATCCGTCTTAATGTTCCCTGCAAGCTTCTTCTCATACTCCATTTTCCCTGCCCTAATCAAACCCTTTGTCCTCCTCTGCTGAATTCTAAATTTCTCCCAGTCCCCGGGTTCTCTGCTATTTCTGGCCAATTTGTATGCCACTTCCTTGGCTTTAATGCTATCCCTGATTTCCCTTGATAGCCACGGTTGAGCCACCTTCCCTTTTTTATTTTTACAACAGACAGGAATGTACAATTGTTGTAGTTCATCCATGCGGTCTCTAAATGTCTGCCATTGCCCATCCACAGTCAACCCCTTCAGTATCATTCGCCAATCTATCCTAGCCAATTCACGCCTCATACCTTCAAAGTTACCCTTCTTTAAGTTCTGGACCATGGTCTCTGAATTAACTGTTTCATTCTCCATCCTAATGCAGAATTCCACCATATTATGGTCACTCTTCCCCAAGGGGCCTCGCACAACGAGATTGCTAATTAATCCTCACTCATTACACAACACCCAGTCTAAGATGGCCTCCCCCCTAGTTGGTTCCTCGACATATTGGTCTAAAAAACCATCCCTTATGCACTCCAGGAAATCCTCCTCTACCGTATTGCTTCCAGTTTGGTTAACCCAATCTATGTGCATATTAAAGTCACCCATTATAACTGCTGCACCTTTATTGCACGCACCCCTAATTTCCTGTTTGATGCCCTCCCCAACATCACTACTACTGTTTGGAGGTCTGTACACAACTCCCACTAACGTTTTTTGTCCTTTGGTATTCTGCAGCTCTACCCATATAGATTCCACATCATCCAAGCTAATATCCTTCCGAACTATTGCCTTAATTTGCTCCTTAACCAGCAATGCTACCCCACCTCCTTTTCCTTTTATTCTATCTTTCCTGAATGTTGAATACCCCTGGATGTTGAGTTCCCAGCCCTGATCATCCTGGAGCCACGTCTCCGTAATCCCAATCACATCATATTTGTTAACATCTATTTGCACAGTTAATTCATCCACTTTATTGCGGATACTCCTTGCATTAAGACACAAAGCCTTCAGGCTTGTTTTTTTAACACCCTTTGTCCTTTTAGAATTTTGCTGTACAGTGGCCCTTTTTGTTCTCTGCCTATAGACCAGTTAACCTAACATCTGTGGTTGGGAAAATGTTGGAGTCTATTATTAAAGAAGCAGTAGCAGGACATTTGGAAAAACATTATTCGGTCAGGCAGAGTCAGCATGGATTTATGAAGGTGAAGTCATGTTTGACAAATTTGCTGGAATTCTTTGAGGATGTAATGAACAGGGTGGATAAAGGGGAACCAGTGGATGTGGTGTATTTGGACTTCCAGGCGGCATTTGACAAGGTGCCACATAAAAGGTGACTGCACAAGATAAAAGTTCATAGGGTTGGGGGTAATATATTAGCATGGATAGGGGATTGGCTAACTAACAGAAAACAGAGAGTCGGGATAAATGGTTCATTCTCGGGTTGGCAATCAGTAACTAGTGGGGTGCCGCAGGGATCAATGCTGGGACCCCAACTATTTACAATCTATATTAATGAATTGGAAGAAGGGACCGAGTGAATTGTAGCCAAGTTTGCTGATCATAAGAACATAACAACATAAGAATTAGGCCATCTAGCCCCTCGAGCCTGCTCCGCCATTCAACAAGATCATGGCTGATCTGGCCGTGGACTCAGCTCCACTTACCTGCTCGCTCCCCATAACCCTTAATTCCCTTATTGGTTAAAAATCTATTTATCTGTGATTTGAATACATTCAATGAGCTCGCCTCAACTGCTTCCTTGGGCAGAGAATTCCACAGATTCAGAACCCTCTGAGAGAAGAAATTCCTTCTCAACTCGGTTTTAAATTGGCTCCCCCGTATTTTGAGGCTGTGCCCCCTAGTTCTAGTCTCCCCGACTAGTGGAAACAACCTCTCTGCCTCTATCTTGTCCATCCCTTTCATTATTTTAAATGTTTCTATAAGATCACCCCTCATCCTTCTGAACTCCAATGAGTAAAGACCCAGTCTACTCAATCTGTCATCATAAGGTAACCCCCTCATCTCCAGAATCAGCCTAGTGAATCGTCTCTGTACCCACTCCAAAGCTAGTATATCCTTCCTTAACTAAGATGACCAAAACTGCACGCAGTACTCCAGGTGCGGCCTCACCAATACCCTGTACAATTGCAGCAGGACCTCCCTGCTTTTGTACTCCATCCCTCTCGCAATGAAGGCCAACATTCCATTCACCTTCCTGATTACCTGCTGCACCTGCAAACTAACTTTTTGGGATTCATGCAAGAGTTTCATGCACAAGGACCCCCAGGTCCTACTGCACCGCAGCATGTTGTAATTTCTCCCCATTCAAATAATATTCCCTTTTACTGTTTTCTTTCCCATGGTGGATGGTACATTTTCCGACATTGTATTCCATCTGCCAAACCTTAGCCCATTCGCTTAACCTATCTAAATCTCTTTGCAGCCTCTCTGTGTCCTCTACACAACCCGCTTTCCCACTAATCTTTGTGTCATCTGCAAATTTTGTTACACTACACTCCGTCCCCTCTTGCAGGTCATCTATGTATATTGTAAACAGTTGTGGTCCCAGCACCGATCCCTGTGACACACCACTAACCACCGATTTCCAACCCGAAAAGGACCCATTTATCCCGACTCTCTGCTTTCTGTTAGCCAGCTAATTCTCGATCCGTGCTAATACATTTCCTCTGACTCTGCGTACATTTATCTTCTGCAGTAACCTTTTGTGTGGCACCTTATCGAATGCCTTTTGGAAATCTAAATACACCACATCCATCGGTACACCTCTATCCACCATGCTCGTTATATCCTCAAAGAATTCTAGTAAATTAGTTAAACATGATTTCCCCTTCATGAATCCATGTTGCGTCTGCTTGAATGCACTATTCCTATCTAGATGTCCCGCTATTTCTTCCTTAATGATAGCTTCAAGCATTTTCCCCACTACAGATGTTAAACTAACTGGCCGAGAGTTACCTGCCTTTTGTCTGCCCCCTTTTTTAAACAGAGGCGTTACATTAGCTGCTTTCCAATCCGTTGGTACCTCCCCAGAGTCTAGAGAATTTTGGTAGATTATAACGAATGCATCTGCTATAACTTCCGCCATCTCTTTTAATACCCTGGGATGCATTTCATCAGGACCAGGGGACTTGTCTACCTTGAGTCCCATTAGCCTGTCCAGCACTACCCCCCATGTGATAGTGATTATCTCAAGGTCCTCCCTTCCCAGATTCCCGTAACCAGCAATTTTTGGCATGGTTTTTGTGTCTTCCACTGTGAAGACCGAAGCAAAATAACATTTCCCATTATTAAATCCCCCTTCTCATCTTCTAAGGGACCAACATTTACTTTAGTTACTCTTTTCCGTTTTATATATCGGTAAAAGCTTTTACTATCTGTTTTTACGTTTTGCGCAAGTTTACTTTCGTAATCTATCTTTTCTTTATTGCTTTCTTAGTCATTCTTTGCTGTCGTTTAAAATTTTCCCAATCTTCTAGTTTCCCACTAAACTTGGCCACCTTATACGCATTGGTTTTTAATTTGATACTCTCCTTTATTTCCTTGGTTATCCATGGCTGGTTATCCTTTCTCTTACCGCCCTTCTTTTTCACTGGAATATATTTTTGTTGAGCACTATGAAAGAGCTCCTTAAAAGTCCTCCACTGTTCCTCAATTGTGCCACCGTTTAGTCTGTGTTTCCAGTCTACTTTAGCCAACTCTGCCCTCATCCCACTGTAGTCCCCTTTGTTTAAGCATAGTATGCTCGTTTGAGACAATACTTCCTTACCCTCAATCTGTATTATAAATTCAACCATACTGTGATCACTCATTCCGAGAGGATCTTTTACGAGGAGATCGTTTATTATTCCTGTCTCATTATACAAGACCAGATCTAAGATAGCTTGCTCCCTTGTAGGTTCTGTAATATCCTATTCTAAGAAACAATCCCATATACATTGTATGAATTCCTCCTCCAGGCTACCCCGTGCGATTTGATTTGACCAATTGATATGTAGGTTAAAATCCCCCATGATTACTGCCGTTCCTTTTTCACATGCCTCCATTATTCCCTTGATTATTGTCCGCCCCACCGTGAAGTTATTATTTGGGGGCCTATAAACTACACCCACCAGTGACTTTTTCCCCTTACTATCTCTAATCTCCACCCACAATGATTCAACATTTTGTTCATTGGAGCCAATATCATCTCTCACAACTGTCCTGATATCATCCTTTATTAACAGAGCTACCCCACCTCCTTTCCCTTCTTGTCTATCCTTCCGAATTGTCAGATACCACTGTATGTTTAATTCCCAGTCTTGGCCACCTACAACCATGTTTCTGTAATGGCCACCAAATCATACCCATTTGTAATGATTTGTGCCGTCAACTCATTTACTTTATTTCGAATGCTGCGTGCGTTTAGGTAAAATGTTTTAATACTAGTTTTTAAACCATGATTTTTAGTTTTGACTCCTCCTGCAGCCCCTTTATATTCATACATATTGTCGCTTCCTATCACCTTGTGGTTTACACTTACCCCAGTGCTACTCTGCTCTGTTGCCTCCTGCCTTTTGCATTTTTTCTTGGGGTCCTGTTCATCTGAGCTCTCACCCACTCTAACTAGCTGAGAGCCCTCTCCTGTGTTCCGAATACTCCTCGCATTGAGGCACCGAGCTTTCATGCTTGCCTTTTTATTACATTTTGACCCTTTAGAATTTTGCTGTACAGTGGCCCTTTTTGTTTTTTGCCTTGGGCTTCTCTGCCCTCCACTTTTACTCATCTCCTTTCTGTCTTTTGCTTCTGTCTCCATTTTGTTTCCCTCTGTCTCCCTGCATTGGTTCCCATCCCCCTGATGATACAAAGATGGGAGGCAATGTATGAGGAGGACACAAAACATCTGCAAAAGGACATAGACAGGCTAAGTGAGTGGGCAAACATTTGGCAGATGAAGTATAATGTTGGAAAGTGTGAGGTTATGCACTTTGGCAGAAAAAAATCAAAGAGCAAGTTATTATTTAAATGGAGAAAAATTGCAAAGTGCTACAGTACAGCGGGATCTGGGGGTACTTGTGCATGAAACACAAAAGGTTCGTATGCAGGTACAGCAAACGATCAGGAAGGCCAATGGAATATTGGCCTTTGTTGCAAAGGGGATGGAGTATAACAGCAAGGAAGTCTTGCAACAGTTATACAGGGTATTGGTGAAGCTACACCTGGAATACTGCGCACAGTTTTGGTTTCCATATTTAAGAAAGGATATACTTGCTTTGGAGGCAGTTCAGAGAAGGTTCATTAGATTCATTCCAGAGGTAAGGGGGTTGACTTATGAGGAAAGGTTGAGTAGGTTGGGCCTCTGCTCATTGGAATTCAGAAGAATGAGAGGTGATCTTATTGAAACATATAAGATTATGAGGGGGACGCAGAGAGGATGTTTCCACTGATGGGGGAGACTAGAACTAGGGGACATGATCCCAGAATAAGGGGCCGCCCATTTAAAACTGAGATGAGGAGGAATTTCTTCTCTCAGAGGGTTATAAAGCTGTGGAATTCGCTGCTTCAGAGTGCTGTGGAAGCTGAGACATTGAATGGATTTAGACAGAGATTGACAGTTTCTTAACTGATAAGGGAATAAGGGTGTAATAACGCAAGAGTCTTGTTACTGTAAACTGCCTTAGGTGTAAACCTGATCCAACTTTATTCGCGCCAAAAGTACTCGCGTGACATAGTACCCGCGCTTATATACCAGTGACCGCACACACGAGCATACAGCCCGATGACCTCCAACAGTGGCGCCCTCTGATGTCTGGTGACCCAAAGCATCACTACATAACAACATCTCCCTTTTAAGATCTTAATATCAGTCTCTTTACAAACTAAGGTGGTCTGGGACTTTCTGCTCACGAGTTGATCGTCTCAGTTCAACTTTAGTTCTGGACGAGCGTTCTGAGTCAGTTGTGACTGACGGCTGAGTAACTGATCTGCTGGGAGTGGTAATTACCACATCAGAAACTGAAAGTCCAGGTTCCGTCATGACAGCAAAGTCCTCTGATGAATGAACATAGGTTGGTTGGTCAGTGACTGCATCTTCCTCAAATGGTTCCAGTTCATCCGTGTGCCGCAGTTTGACCTGATCAACATGTTTCCTACATGTTTGCCCATTCTTGAGCATGACAGTAAACACTCTGTTACCCTCCTTTGCTGTAACAGTACCGGCGATCCACTTTGGACCTTGACCATAGTTCAGTACATAAACCGGATCGTTGACAGAGATGTCACATGACACAACAGCATCATCATGATACCATTGTTGACTTTGACGTCTGTTTTCAACATGATCATTCAAATCGGGATGAACAAGAGAAAGCTTGGTCTTGAGATTTCTCTTCATCAGTTGCCATCAGCAGCAATTTTCCTCCCCAGGAATTCAACTTCAGGTGCCATGAAGACACACTTCGAATGTTTCAGCCTGAGTCCCACTTTGTCCAGATGACGTAAGATTGTTCAGATGTTCAGCGACCTGTGACCAGAATGTCATCTTGAAACATGACAGTTCTAGGAATGGACGTCAGTAGACTCTCCATATTCCTCTGAAATATGGCTGCAGCCGAACGAATTTCAAAAGGACACCTGGTGTAGACAAACAGTCCTTTATGGGTGTTGATGCAGGTGAGTTTCTTCGAAGTGCCGACAAGCTCCTGTGTCACATAGGCCAACATCAGATCTAGTTTAGTGAACGACTTTCCACCAGCTAGCATGGCGAACAGGTCATCAGCCTTCGGTAACGGATACTGATCCTGTTTCGAAAATCGGTTAATCGTAACCTTGTAGTCTCCACAAATTCTGACAGTGCCATCACTCTTCAACACAGGAAGAATAGGACTGGCCCACTCGTTAAACTCGACCGGTGACCCTTCACGTTGGAGTCTGTCAAGCTCAATTTCAACCTTCTCCCTCATCATGTAAGGAACAGACCAAGGTTTATGATAGACAGGCCTTGCATCAGAATGCAGGTTAATCTGCATCTTGGCTCCAGTAAAATTACCAATGCCCGGTTCAAACAAAGAAAGAAACTACTTCAACACTTGAGCACACGAAGTGTCATCCACCAAGGACAACGCATTGATATCATTCCAGCTCCACTTGATTTTCTCGAGCCAATTCCTGCCGAACAGTGATGGACCATTAAATGGGACAATCCATAATGGTAGATCTTGAACCACACTATCATATGACACTTTGACTACCGCACTGCCAATCATCGGTATGAGTTCCTTAGTGTAGGTACGCAACTTGGCATTGACTGGACTCAGTTTAGGCTTCACAGCCTCAGTGTCCCACAGCTTGTCGAATGTCCTTTGGCTCATTATCGACTGACTTGCACCCGTGTCCAGTTCCACTGATACAGGCATGCCATTCAGCTTCACAGTAACAATTATCGGCTGGCTCTTTGCCAAGAACGAATACAGACCATACACTTCCTCCTTGGGTTGTGTATTCGGGCCAGCACTAGACTGGTCATCATCAACAATGTGATGAGCAGCAGCACGTTTGCTCAGTTGTGGGCACATTCTCTGAAGATGGCCCACTTTCGAACAGCCATTACAGGAGTACTGTTTAAACCGACACTGATGAGGCCGATGATTTCCCCCACAACGCCAACAGGGTGAAATCAGATTCGTACCAGTTGGCGGACTCTGAACAGCTACAGGTTTCACATAAGCAGTCGAGTAGGCCCTGCCATAAGCAGCACTGCCAGAAGACGACACAATCTTGTTTACAGTACTTGTCATGGAGCTCCAATTCTTCGATGATATGTGCCTCAAATTATCATCAGTCGTCATGCATGTCTGGGCAGTTGCGATGGCCTTTCTCAAATCCAGCTTCTCTTCGGCCAATAGCTTCCGGAGAATCACATCAGGGTTGATGCCTATCACAAAGAAATCTCGCAACATGTCTTCCAACACGTTCCCGAACTTACACAGCTCAGCAAGACGTCGTAGGTCGGTGATGAATCCCGACACATCCTGGCCCTCAGCACGAACATGCGTATAGAAGCGATAGCATGAGATGATGATCCCCTCTTTTGGCTTAAGATGGTCACACACCAACGCACACCAATCCTCGTACTTTTTGTCTGTTAGACGTAAAGGCGAGAGAAGTTTCTTCATGAGGCCGTAAATTTTCGGACCACAAACGGTGAGGAAAACCGCCCTGCGCCAAACTGCATCAGCCTCTCCCTCCATTTTGTTGGCCACAAAATACTAACACAGGCGGTCGATAAAATCCGCCCAATCCTCGCCCTCCGCAAATCTCTCCAGAATTACACTAGTGCCCATTGTACATGCGAAGGTTCTTAAGTTACCTCGTCGCCAAATGTAATGACTCAAGAGTCTTGTTACTGTAAACTGCCTCCGGTGTAAACCTGATCCAACTTTATTCACGCCCAAAGTACCTGCTTGACATAGTACCCGCGCTTATATACCAGTGACCGCGTACATGCGCATACAGCCTGATGACCTCCGACAGTGGCGCCCTCTGGTGTCTGGTGACCCCAAGCATCAATACAAAACAAAGGGGTTATGGGGAGTGGGCAGGGAAGTGGACCTGAGTCCATGATCGGATCAGCCATGATCGTATTAAATGGCGGAGCAGACTCAAGGGGCCGTATGGCCTACTCCTGCTCCTATATCTTATGATCTTATTTTCTTATGCAAGTTCCAGGTGGCGCATGCATGAAACCCTGGAACTTGCGATCTATCAAGGTTCGCCTTGACAGATCATCTGCACCGACCCAAAAATCACTTTCACTGGCGCAGAGTTGGCAGATTTGCCAAACTACTGCCCAGCTAACACCCACGAAGCCCTTACATCTGGTAAAAGCAGGCATAGGGCCTGCTTTCACCAACGTTAGGGTTACTATAAATTTTAACTTAATTTTTTTTAAATGAAAAATCATGCACAAACATTTAAAATTCATTTATGTACATTTTGGCCTGGATTAAAATATTTATAATTATTTTTCAAAAAATTAAATGTTATTGTATATGCTTTATTGTAGGAAATTTTAGTTAAATTTGGAAATGGGAACATTTATTTTTATTCCAGTTGTATAAATTATTTAATAATTTGGGGATTCCTCATATGCTTATGGGGATACTGTTCATAAATGGAATCCCCTTAAGCATATTAAGAATCCTCCTTTTTGATTGGAGGACCTGGCCCATGTGATCCCAGGGATGCTTCTGAACTGCCTGCGTTCCTGGGATCCGTGGGCCTCTCAGCAGGCATATGCCTGCAGGCCCAACCCGAAGTCTCCGAAGCCCGGAAGCCTGAAGGTAAGTGCGGACTTTTTTATTGGGTCAGAGATGTTCTCTCAAGGTACACCTACGACCACAAATTCGGGGCCAGTATGTCACATAGAAAGTAGAATGAACATGTGCATGATGGGTTTTTTTTAAGAGGAGTTTCTATCCTGTATAAAATGGTACACTGGTACTGTTTAAAAAATAATCAAATAATATAAAATATTCAGCCAGTCAGGAAAAAGGATAAGAATCTTTAATACTGTCTATAATGTTTGATGCCTGATTACTTACATTCAGTAAAATATCTGATATGTGGGAAAATATCGCTTGACTTATCTTAAAGGGAGCTATTTGGGAAATGTTGGTCTTCAGAGGGACTTGGGTGTCCTTGTACAGCAAGCAATTAAGAAAGCAAATGGTATGTTGGCCTTTATTACAAGAGGATTTGAATATAAGTTTAAAGCCGTCTTGTATTGTGTACAGTTTTGGTCTTCTTACCTAAGGAAGGATATACTTGCTATAGAGGGAGTGCAATAAAGGTTCACTGGACTGATTCCTGGGATGGGGTGATTGTCCTATGTGGAGAGATTGAATAGTCTAGGCCTATATTCTCTCGAGTTGAGAAGAATGAGAGGTAATCTCATTGAAACATATAAAATTCTTACAGGGTTTGACAGGGCAGATGCAGGGAGGATGTTTCCTCTGGCTGTGGAGTCTAGAACCAGGGGTCACAGTCTCAGGATAAGGGATCGGCCATTTAGGACTGAGATGAGGAGAAATTTCTTCACTTACAGGGTGGTGAATGTTTGGAATTCTGTATCCCAGAGGGCTGTGGAGGCTCAGTCGTTGAGTATATTCAGGACAGGGATCAGTAGGTTTTTGTATATTAAGGGAATCAAGGGATATGGGGATAGTGCAGGAAAGTGAAGTTGAGGTAGAAGATCAGCCATGATCTTATTGAATGGCAGAGCAGGCTTGATGGGCCGAATGGCCTATTCCTCTTCCAATTTCTTATGTTCTTATGCTGTGTTGTGAATATACTGTACATATTAGTGTGCGTATGTGGCTCACAATGTTGACTTCAAATGGCTGTATTTGAAAGCCATCACCAAGTTAAATATTCTTCCAAAAACCCCACTGGTCACTCATGCTGGACTAACATGGACTCCCACAGAGGTCAAGCAGGAAGAATCCCCGTCGCTCTCCAGTTCTAAGACTAGGAGCTGTGATTCCATTGCTTCATACTGAGTTTTACTTTGTCATCTGTTTTTAGTACACTAGTTAACACGTCATCACCCAATTCCAAATAAATAGGTTAAGAACTGTACCAAGACACAGCAATAACTAGTGCATACTGGGGAAATTAGCCACCCTGAATCAGTTGAACAATAGAATACGCCTGGACTCATTATTGGATATTCTGTTTGCAATTCCTCAGAGCAGCAACCAGTATCTTCAAGCTGTTTGTGGAACATTCTGGTTTGGAGTTTCCGCTCGGTTGTGCTGGGTTTTTTTGCCGCAATTCGCCCAAAACCAGCGCAAAGGTCGTCCAGCGCAAATCAAACTTCCGTGATCTTTTGCGCTGGTTTAAAAAACATCACGCTGGAAGCCAGCCCCACCCACAAAACTGGATACACACCCAGATCTAATTAATCACCATGACAAGTTTCCGCTAATTATCCTCGTTTGCGGGCCTTCGAGAATGCTCTTAAAATGAAGCTTTTTTTAGGCGCAAGGACACAAATCGTCACTTTTTAAGTATTACAAAATATTGAATTTACTACAAAAACTGACTACTGTACACCAATGAAACTAGTACATGGTTCTGTATAGTTTTTTAAAGTCATTTTCAATTATTTAAAATTGACTTACTCGCAGGTGGTGGACTGTGATCAACCCATTTCTAGCTATATTAATAAATCTGCACCCACTCTTAAATATATCAAGGAATATTTTTTAATGCAAAAAAAATTACGTAATAAACCGCTGTCCGATTGCGTTGATTCATGGAAGATTTTACGTTCAGCAATTATGCAAATGAGTTTGAGCGGAAACTTGAGCAAAAAAATTAAATCTGGAAAACTAGCGCAATTTTGAGCGCAATTTGCATCCGGATCGCTGAGTGTGCCCAAAACAGAAACTCTACCGCGGGGTGTTTTCTGTACGCATCAAGTTCAGAGAGGTGCCTGCAATGGAGAACGGAACAGTCGTCCATTCTTCACATTTAGTGTCCAAGTTAAGCATGGCTTAGCTACAGAACAATATTCCTTCCACCCGCCTCAACAAAGTGTCTTAGACCAGACAGTAGAACTATTACCGTATCACTGCTACCAAATCAGTGCTAACTTATGCCCAGCTATGGGAAGCTCTTGATTTTTACCTACTCGAATCTGACAGACTGGGGAAAAGGCAACTGTTAGAGCCAGAAGAGATTTCCATTCCATTCATCTGTGCTTGATGTCTCGGCCAAAGAACCGAAAGGACAGTCTTCTAACCCACTGTGCCCCCGATTCCTAGATCCTTCTGTCACACAATGGGCTGTCACCAGCAGTCGTTATATAATATGGTTCCAGATATTTAAAATGCATTTATATTTTCAGCAATCTTTTGGCAGCATACAGAGCTTGTAGATATTGTATCTCACTCATTTGGGTTCATAAGTATTTTTTTAAATTCACCTTACTCTGAAAAAATAGTCAACTAGATATATTTGATGACTTGTAACCTATTGCACTCTTTTGGCTCATAATTCTCATGCTGAAATAATCATCTCTGAGGATTGCATCTCATCCCCTTTTATATTGTGTGCTCAGTCACTATTGTTGGTGCATCTGGTGTCCAATGTTAAAACACCATTGGTACTGCTCTCATCTCCATGAAAGGTAATGGTTTCCATTTCTGGTGCCTTGCCTTGCACTATACCTGGTGTCGCAAGTGGAGGAAGAGCATCAAAGAAGGATACCTTTTGCTAGGATGAGGAGCTGAAATGCTGCAGCTTAATCAAAGTCCTTGTATGAGAGGCTTTGGCCGAGAGATGTGCAAGTCTGCCTTCATCTCCAGGGTGCCCGGTGACAGTTGCTGTGGGCTGGAGATTCCTGGACTTGGGTACACTCACACAATCATTTGTTTGCTTGTTCTTTTTTTGTTGCAGCTGGTCCTGTGAGGGAGAGAGTGTACATTTGTGCCAGGCAAGTAGAAACTCGACCTGTGTGGATCTCTTAGTATTACGTTTAGGATCTGCCTTAGATGTTCTGTTCAGTATAGCACTGCTGCTTATTCCTGTAAGTGGTCTGAGAATCTTATGCCCAGGAGTGTGCCCGAACTGGCCAATATCTAACTATATATTAGTGTAACTCAGGAATGTAACAATATGATCCCCTTGTAATCTGGACTGGATGACATGCCCACTCATGCTCCTCACCCATCTTTTTCAAGGCAGATTGAGAAAGTAGTAGGCAAGACAAATCCAGAACTGAATAGTTAATTTTTTTATTTCACAGAAAATAAATATAAAGAGCAATAGTTTTGACTGGAACCACTTAGTTCAATCAGTACAACTTGCCTTCACGTAGTAATATAAAATAATGAAAATGTCATGTCTCCCCACATCGGTGCCTTTTCTTGCTTGACTTAAAACAAAATAACTTCTAACTGTCCTCCTGTATTCCAACCTTGTGAGTCTGGTGAAAGCTTTTGGTTCAAAAAAACTGCCTCTCAATCTGTCTCTGTTATTTTATCTCCCTTTGACTAAATGCCAATGAGAGGAGTTTATGCCAAGACCTCCCAGCACAATGGGTCTGAGGTGCTTATCGATTACTGAGATAGGCTAACATATAGCTTACTGTTTTTAGTCTTTTGGGGAAATAACTTCACCTCAGTGCTTTATAATTATTTTAAAGTGAATACACTTTGCTTTAAAGACCTACCACTTAAATGTAACTCTTTTCCAAATCTTCTCTGTGGAAAGAAATGGTCATTACTGATGCGTACATATTTTCGCAACCATTGGAAAACTTCCTGAGCTGATGTAAAGAATGTTTTTTTTTAAACAAAATAGCAGGTGCAAAGCTCTGACTCACACACAAGCAATTGCTTGAACTATGTATTTTGACTCTATTAGTGGTCCCAATGGCTGACAAATCTTCTTGCAATGAAAAACCACTTAAGCCATTCATCACTACTGTGGAACCCAGGGGCTAGAAATTCGGCAGGTTTGCGCTGGTTTAGTGCCATGGCGAAGCTAAAAAAGTCACTTTGTTTGGCACTAAACAAGTCGCACAAAATTTAGTGCCTGATCGGAAAATTCAGCAGCGGTTTTGCGCTAAAAGTGTGTTTTTTGCCGTTTTTATGACGTCAATCGGCGTGCAACGCCGGGGATGTAAAATTCGCCAATATTGCCATTTTTATGGCTGGCCTAAAAACACGTCTGAAAAAAATCAAGTCTTACCAGGTTAAACCCACGACGCTCTCGGCGCTAACGGCGCCATCCTGAAAAACAGAGCAGAAGTTCACCGCACAAAAAGATTTGGAAGGAAGGCTGCAGTTTAGTCAGTGAGCTTTATGTGAGTTCATAGTTTGTTTTTAAGGATATTTAAGGACATTTAAAAGATAGGGGCTATAATACCTCTGCCATTATTCCTGGCTACTTTTTCTATGCAGCATCGAACACGAAGAAGGCTTATTCAAGAGCATTTTGAGCATAATCAAAGAGCTCGTGGACATATGGGGTGGAGGCCTTACCCGCCACGAGTTTACAGGAAACAGCGTTCATACCTGCACGTCTGACGCACAGTGCGTTCAAAGGCTGCGCTTCCGAAAAGAGGCGGTCACAGAGATATGACAGCTGATAAAGGCAGACCCACAGCCGACCAGCAGCAACAGGACTGCACTGCCCGTTGAGGTGAAGGTGACTGCGGCCTGCGGCACTTGCCTTCTATGTCTCCGGCTCCTTTCAAGCATCAGCTGGTGACATATGCTCCATCTTGCAGCACGCTACACATCGCTGCATTCGCCAGGTGGCTACTGCACTGTACGCACACAGGATGGACTTTATAAACTTCCCAATGACCAAGGAGGCACAAAATGAGAGGGCTGTAGGTTTTATGCAAATTGCTGGCTTCCTCAAGGTTCAGGGTGCCATTGCACATGCACAACGCCCCGCGAGCACCTTTAGAGAATCCAGGGGTTTACTGAAACCGAAAGTGGTTCCATTCCCTGAAGGTACAGATTGTCTGCGGCCATACTCAGCGCATCATGGCAGTAAATGCACAATTTCCAGGCAGAATCCATGATGCTTTCATCTTGCATGAGAGCAGTGTCTCATACCTGTTTGAGCGTCAGCCACAAGGGCAGAGGTGGATGCTGGGGAACAAAGGTTACGGCCTCGCCACCTGGCTCGTGACTCCCATCTGGAACCTCAGTCACAAGCCAAGCATCGCTATCATGACAGCCATATAGCCACATGCAACATCGTCAAAAAGACAATTGGAGTGCTGAAGCAACGCTTCTGATGCCTGGACCACTCTGGAGGCTCCCTGAAATATTCCCCTAAGCAGGTCACTGAGTTCATTGTGGTGTGCTGCATGTTACACAACTTAGCTATCATGAGGGGACAGGATTTGCCACTGGGGACTGCAGGGCCCCCTCAGGAGAGAAGAAATGAAGGGGTGGGGGGAGGAGGAGGAGGAGGAGGAGGACCACGAGGAGGATGAAGAGGAGGAGGAGGACCATGAGTAGGACGAGGAGGAGGAGGATGAGGTGCTTGGCAATGAACCCTTGCCACCACCCCCATCCCCACCACAGGGGAGGCCTCGTGGAGATTTCGCCGCTGCAAAAGCCTTACGTCAGCAGCTCATAATTCATCGCTTTGCTTGAAGAGTGAACGGCATGTTTCGCCGTTGCCTGCCCACTCTATCCCACCATGTTGACTATTCCCCCTCTTATTCTGCAAATGAGACACTACACAGGAATGGTTAAGGTGAACAAAAGAATTTATTTAACATACAGTAACTTGAATAAGATTGTAAACGTAATTTGGAATAAGATTTATTAAACATTGTAAACATAATTTGGAAACTGGAATAAGATTTATTTAACATTATTGTGAACTTTTAATAACTTAAAAGAGAAACTTTGAAAACAATAAAACAGTAACAAAACAACAAAGCAACGAAAGCACAACAAAAACCTGCACCGAAAGTCTTTTACCTGCGGCCCCTCCTCTCCGCCCACCCCCCCTCGTCCTAACTGTTATGTATGTAAACTTTACCATTGTGTAAGACTTGCCGCCAGGGGGCACACTTGTTGGAGACCCATGGGTCACCTGTACACCCCGGGCAAGCAGGTATAAAAGGCAGTCTACCATGCTGCTTCCTCGCTCTGGAGTTACATTAAAGAGACCAAGGTCACAACAGTTTGAGCTTACAGTATACAGTCTTGTGGAGTTACTCTGAACATAACAATTGGTGACGAGTAACAAATCACCAACTTTCACGTGGTTATGCCTGCTGTTGGCATTCTTGAGAGATTTATTGAGGGTGATGATTGGGAAGCCTTCATTGAGCGTCTTGACCAGTACTTTGTAGCCAACGAGCTGGATACGGAAGATACCGTGGTCAAGCGTAGGGTGATTCTCCTCACTGTTTATGAGTTCACGATATATGGCTCATCAAAAATCTGCTAGCACCGACGAAACCAACGGACAAGACATATGCAGAGTTGTGTACACTGGTTCGGGAACACTTCAGGTATCGCTTTTATATGCACCATTGCTCCAAGAGCCAGGACGTGGCGAGCTATGTCGCCGACCTAAGACGCCTTGCGGGACAGTACGTATTTGCTGGATTTTTGGGGGAAGTGTTGCGGGACTTTTTTGTGCTTGGAATCGGCCACGAGGTCATTTTTCGCAAACTTCTGTCTGCCGAATCTCTAGATCTGAGCAAGGCCATCACGATAGCCCAAGCTTTCATGTCCACAAACGATAACACTAAACAGATATCTTTGCAGCATCAAAGCTCACCGGCATAGTACTGTGCATAAAATAATGCCTTCAGCAGGCAGAACTGTACATGGCAGGGCCTATACGCCTGCAGAGGCCAGGCCTAGGATGACTCCGCTGTGGGGCGTGAATGCGAATCCATTAACACCGTGTTGGCGCTGTGGGGGTAATCATCGAGTCCATCAATGTCGATTCAAGCACTACGTGTGCAAGGGATGTGGAACAATAGGGCACCTCCAGTGAATGTGCAAACATACTCCGACTCACCACGTGGCAGAGTCGGCAGAAGATGACCGATCCGGTGTGGATCACGCTGAACGAGTAAGAGAGGCAACTCAACCCGAGGCTGAAGAGGAAGTGTATGGGGTACACACCTTCACCACCAAAAGCCCTCTGATAATGTTGAAAGTCAAATTAAACGGCATTCCAGTTTCCATGGAATTGGACACGGGGCAAGTCAGTCAGTTATGAGCCAGAAGGTTTTTGAGAAACTGTGGGACAACAAGGCACAATGACCAAAACTAAGCTCGATTCACACAAAGCTGCACACTTACACCAAAGAGCTCATATCAGTCATTGGCAGTGCAGCAGTGAAGGTATCGTACGATGGAACTCTGCATGATTTATCACTATGGATTGTTGTATCTTACATGGCCACTGTTGGTACCATATCAAGGTGTGCCACCAGAGGGCACAGCAGTGGGAGACTTGTAGGGCACCTGTACAAGTGTGCCTGGCCTAGTATAAAAGGCAGGCCACCAAGTGTGATCCTCACTCTGGAGTTAACTAATAAAGGACTAAGGTTACTACAGTTCAAGTATAACACACTGCCTCATGGAATCATTGTTAGATCATCGAAGGACACAACAACTGGTGATGAGAATACGAACTTTCACGCGGAACGTTGTAGCAGTTCGGCTGATGGTGATGATTGGGATGCCTTTGTGGAGAGGCTAGAACACTTTTTCACAGCAAACGACCTGGCAGGAGACGACCCGGCTGCACTGGCTGATAAGCGCCGCACTATCCTGCTAACCAGTTGTGCGCCCACCGTCTATGGCCTCGTAAGGGACTTGCCGGCACCAGCGAAGATAACGTCCAAGTCGTACAAGGAGCTCGTAACCCTGATCCAGGAGCAACTCAAGCCCAAGAAGAGCACCCTCACAGCCAGACCCCGGTTCTATACCCATTGACGGCCCGAAGGCCAGGAAGTCGAGAAGTACACTGCAGACCTCAGGAGGCTGGCGGCACTGTGCGAGTTCGGCACCCACCTTAATGAAGCGCTGCGGGACATTTTCGTCATTGGAATTGGCCATGAGGGCCTTTTTCACAGGCTCCTGTCGGCAGATACCACAGTCACAATGCAGAAGGCCATCTCTGTGAGCCAATCTTTCATGACCTCGACATGCGGCTCTAGGCAGATGTCTCACCCTCAGGACTCAAAGCCGGCAGGTACTGTGCACAGAGTGGTGCCGTTCAGGAGCTGGACTGTAGAGCGCGAATCCTCTCAGAGAAGAGAGAACAAGCCCCGAGTCCCTTAACTCAGAGCCCGCCGAGGGGGGCTAATCGAGTAGCACCATGCTGGCATTGTGGAAGGAATCACAGGGCTCACCAGTGCTGTTTCAAAAACTATGTTTGCAAAGGCTGTGGCACAAAGGGCCACCTCCAGCGAATGTGTAAGAGAAATAGGGCTCACTGTGTCGATGAGGAGTCCGCAGACGGCCATGAATCCAGCATGGATTATGAATTGTTAGACAGAGAGGCAGCCCAGTCACACGGGGAGGGACATAGCATATTTACCTGCACCAACAAGTGCTTCCCACTGAAGATGGAAGTCGAGATAGAGGGAAGTCCAGTCTTCATGGAAGTGGACACAGGGGCGAGCAGCCAGTGATGAATCAAGGAGCCTTTGAGAAGCTATGGGACAATCTGGCTGAACGACCCAAGTTGGCCCCGGTTCAGGCAAAGCTGTGCACCTACACCAATGAAATCATCCCTGTTGTGTATGGAGAAAGAGTCAGACTGAACACTGTGAGCTCAAAGTAAAGTGTGACCTTAGTCTTTTATTGCAGGTCTCCAGAGTGCCTCTCCAACCTATGAAGCCTTCTTAAATACCTGTGCTCCCAAGGGATTATGGGATCCCTTGGGATTCCGGGGAATGAACCCTCTGGTGGCTGTACAGAGTAAATACAAGTCCACATGTATAACAACATTCCCCGCAAAGTCAATAGTGTAACTATTTACAATGTGAGTCGATCTGGGCGCTTCTTGCCCTGGTTGATTATCTTGGTGTGAAAGCTGATGTTGTTGAATCATTTGTTGTGCCCTCGCTGGGCTGCTGTGCAGCTGGCCTTGCTGGGGTGCCTGGTGTGTTGGGCCCTGCAAGGCTGCTGTGGATGATGGGTTCTGCTTCGTGGTCAACCGTGGTGTCGGTTGCTACTGGTGTGTATGTTGAGGGGGTCAAAGAAGGTAGGGTCTAAAGTGGGTTGCTCAGGATAGTTCATGAATCTGAGTTTGATTTGGTCCAAGTATTTCCGGTGAATGAGTCTATTTGAAAGTTTGACCCGAAACACCCTGCTCCCCTCTTTGGCCACGACAGTGCCGGGAAGCCACTTGGGACCTTGTCCATAATTCAATACAAATACAGGATCATTGATTTCAATCTCGCGTGACACATTTGCGCTATCATGGTATGTACCTTTTGAAGCCGCCTGCTCTCTATCTGTTCAGTTGATGAGGATGAACTAACAAGAGCCTTGTCATAAGTGCTCTTTTCATGAGCAGTTCAGCAGGTGGGATCCCAGTGAGCGAATGGGATCTTGTGTTGTAGCTAAGCAGGACTTGGGATAGGTGAGTCTGCAGTGAGCCTTTCGTTACCCTCTTTAAGCCCTGCTTGATGGTTTGCACTGCTCTCTCTGCCTGACCATTGTACGCTGGTTTAAACGGGGCAGATGTGACATGTTTGATCCCATTACGGGTCATGAATTCTTTGAACTCAGCACTGGTAAAACATGGCCCGTTGTCGCTCACCAGGACATCGGGTAGGCCGTGAGTGGCAAAATGGCCCACAAGCTTTCAGTAGTGGCAGCGGACGTGCTAGCCGACTTTATCTCACATTCAATTCACTTGGAGTATGCATCTACAACCACAAGAAACATTTTACCCAAGAACGGGCCTGCATAGTCGACGTGCACCTTAGACCATGGTTTGGAGGGCCAAGACCATAAGCTTAATGGCGCCTCCCTGGGTACATTGCTAAACTGCGGGCATGTATTACATCTGTGAACGCAGGACTCTAAGTCTGCATCGATACCAGGCCACCACATGTGGGATCTGGCTATCGCTTTCATCATTACGATGCCTGGGTGGGTACTGTGGATGCCACTGATGAAGGTGTCTCTGCCTTTCTTGGGAACCACTACTCGATTGCCCCACAGAAGGCAGTCTGCCTGTATAGACATTTCATCTTTGCGCCGCTGGAACGGCTTTATCTCTTCCTACATTTCCACTGGGACACTGGACCAGCTCCAGTGAAGCACACAGTTTTTGACTAGGGTCAGTATGGGGTCCTGGCTCATCCAGGTTTTGATCTGCCGGGCAGTGCTCACTCTCAAATGCTTCCATAACTATGGCTAGATCTGCGGGCTGTGCCATTTCCACCCCCGTGGCGGGCAATAGCAGCCTACTGAGAGCATCGGCATAGTTTTCTGTGCCTGGCCTGTGGCGGATGGCGTAGTTGTATGCGGACAACGTGAGCACCCATCTCTGGATGCGGGCTGATGCATTAGTATTTATCCCCTTACTCTCGGAAAACATGGATATGAGTGGCTTATGGTCAGTTTCCAATTCGAATTTTAGCCCAAACAGGTATTGATGCTTTTTCTTTACGCCATAGACACACGCTAACACTTCTTTTTCAATCATGCTGTAGGCTCTCTCAGCCTTAGACAGACTCCTGGATGCATAAGCAACTGGTTGCAATTTCCCAAAATCATTAGCTTGTTGCAATACACACCCGACACCATATGATGATGCATCACATGCTAGTACCAAACACTTACATGGATCATGCAACACAAGCAATTTGTTTGAGCATAACAATTTTCTAGCTTTTACAAAGGCATTTTGTTGGCTTTTGCCCCGTGCCCATTCGTCCCCTTTACGCAGTAAGATGTGCAGTGGTTCTATCAGTGTGCTGAGACCCGGTAAGAAGTTACCAAAGTAGTTCAGGAGTCCTAGAAACGACTGTAGCTCCATCACGTTCTGTGGCCTCGGTGCGTTCTCAATTGCCTCCGTTTTCAAATCGGTGGGCCTGATGCTGTCCGCCGCGATCCTCCTCCCCAGGAACTCCACTTCAGGCACCAGGAAAACGCACTTTGAGCGTTTTAACCTGAGCCCCATGCAGTTGAGTCGACCAAGAACCTCCTCCAGGTTCTGCAGATGCTCGACTGTGTTCCAACCTGTAACCAAGATGTCATCCTGGAAGACCACTGTGCGCAGGACCAACTTCAGTAAGCTTTCCATGTTTCTCTGGAATATTGCCACCGCTGATCGAATTCCAAATGGGCATCTGTTATGAATGAAAAGACCTTTGTGCGTGTTGATGCAGGTGAGGGCCTTCGATGATTCCTTCAGTTCCTGCGTCATGTAGGCTGAAGTCAAATCCAGCTTCATGAACGTCTTTCCTCCCGCCAGCGTTGCAAAGAGGTCGTCGGCCTTTGGTAGTGGGTATTGGTCCTGCAGGGAGAAATGAATAATAGTTTCTTTGTAATCGCCACAGATTCTGACAGTGCTGTCTCCCTTGAGGACTGGGACAATAGGACTGGCCCACTCATTGAACTCGATCGGTGAGATGATGCCCTCTCTTTGCAGCTGGACTAGCTCGCTCTCTACCCTTTCTCTCATCATGTACGGTACTGCTCTCGTCTTGTGATGGATGAGGCACGGTCCCGGAATTAGGTGGATCTGCACTTTTGCTCTTTGGAATTTCCCGATGCGTGGTTCAAAGAATGAAGGGAACTCGTTTAAGACCTGGGCACATGAAGTGTCGTCAGTGGGTGACAGCGCTTGGACGTCTTTCCCAGCCAGCTCCTGCCGAGCAGCGTGGGACCATCGCACGGTACCACCCAGAGTGGTAGCTTATGCACTGCTCCATCGTAGGAGACCTTTACGGTAGCACTGCCGATTACGGGAATCAGTTCCTTTGTGTAAGTTCTTAGTTTCGTGCGAATTGGAGTTAAGACTGGCCTTGAAGCTTTGCTGCACCACAATTTCTCGAAGATCTTTTTGCCCATGATGGACTGGCTCACGCCTGTGTCCAGCTCCATTGACACCGGGGTCCATTTAGTTCAACATTCAGCATTATCGGGGGACAATTTGTGGTGAATGTGTGCACCCCATGTACCTCTGTCTCCTTGGTCTGAGGCTCTGGTTTGTTGTGATCCTCCATGGATCTGTCCTCCTCTGCAACACAGTGGTTTGCAGGTTTAACAGGATTTGCAGCTCGCCTGCACAAACGTTGGAGGTGTCCCATTGTTGCACAGCCCTTGCAAACGTACCCTTTGAATCGGCATGAATGGAAATGATGATCACCACCGCAGCGCCAACAAAGCCTTGCATTCATCACCCTTGATGGTGGACTCTGAGACATCTGCGGACGTGCAGCTGCATCATGTGTGAACTGCCCTGTACATTGTAATTTGAAAACCACATCACTTTGTTCACAGTACTTGTAGCAGCACTTGTGTGCTGAGAGATTTGCTTCGTATTGTCACTGGTGGCAATGAACGCCTGGGCTATCGCTGTGGCCTTATTCAAGGTTGGGGTCTCTACAGTCAAAAGTTTGCGAAGTATGGTTTCGTGGCCAATGCCAAGTACAAAAAAGTCTCTGAGCATGTGCTCCAAATGTCCTTCAAATTTGCAATGTCGTGCAATGCGTCATAGCTCGGCAACATAACTCACCACTTCCTGGCCTTCAGACCTTTTGTAGGTGTAGAACCGGTACCTCACCGTCAGAATGCCTTCCTTTGGGTTCAAATGCTCTCGGACCAGTGTGCACACATCATCGTACGATTTTTCCGTGGGTTTCGCTGGAGTGAGCAGATTTTTCATGAGGCCATATGTTGGTGCCCCACAGACGGTGAGGAGGATCGCCCTTCATTTGGCAGCGTTCTCTTCTCCATCTAGCTCGTTGGTTACGAAGTATTGGGCGAGTCGCTCCACAAAAGTTTCCCAATCATCTCCCTCCGAGAATTTCTCCAGGATGCCCACTGTTCTCTGCATCTTTGGGTTCGCTATCTGTATCTCGTCGGCAGTTGTTATGTATGGAGAAAGAGTCAGACTGAACACTGTGAGCTCAAAGTAAAGTGTGACCTTAGTCTTTAATTGCAGGTCTCCAGAGTGCCTCTCCAACCATTGAGGCCTCCTTAAATACCTGTACTCCCAAGGGACTATGGGATCCTTTGGGACTCCTGGGGATGAGCCCTTTGGTGACTGTACAGAGTAAATACAAGTTTACATATATAACACATAGGCGTTCAGAAGTTTATCTAAGGCTGAAAGAGCCTACAGTATGGTCGAGAAAGAAGCATTAACATGCATATACGGGATTAAGAAAATGCACCAATAACTATTTGGACTCCGGTTCGAGCTTGAAACCGACCACAAACCACTCATTTCGCTGCTCTCAGAAAGCAAAGGTATTAACACCAATGTTTCGTCCAGCATTCAAAGATGGGCACTAACGTTATCTGTGTATGACTATGTAATCCGCCACAGACCAGGCACAGAGAATTGTGCTGATGCCTTCAGTCGGCTACCATTGCCCACCACCAGGGTGGAAATGGTGCAACCCGCAGACTTGCTCCTTGTAATGGATGTTTTGAAAGCGAGGGGTCACCCGTCACGGCTCGCCAGATCAGGACCTGAGCCAGCCAGGACCCTGTGCTGTCACTAGTAAAAAGCTGCATCCTTAATGGGAGCTGGTCAGCTGTTTCCGGGGAAATGCAAGACGAAATTAAGCCATTTTACTGACGCAAGGATGAAATGTCCATCCATTCGGATTGTCTCCTATGGGGGAATCACGTGGTTATGCCAAAAAAAGGCAGAAAAACATTTATACATACACATTACCCACCCAGGCATAGTCATGATGAAAGCTATCGCCAGGTCGCACGTTTGGTGACTCGGAATGGGAGTCATACGTACACCAATGTAACACTTGCTCACAGTTGAGCAATGCACCATCAAGCAGAGCTTGAAATCCGAGAATCAGGTTATCTTGGATTCTGCTCAGCTACCGCATGCGACCCCACTCGCTTACCGAGGTTCCCCTTGCAGAATTGCTAACGAAGAGAGCACTCAAAACCAAGCTCTCCTTAGTCCACCTGAATCTCAATGATCATGTAGAAACCCAGCGTCCCGGCACACCGTCTATGGTCATGGCCCTCCAAACCATGGTCCAGGGTCCACGTAGATTTCGCTGGCCCCTTTCGAGGAAAGATGTTCCTAGTAGCAGTGGACGCTTACTTTAAATGGATTGAATGTACAATAATGTTGTCATGTACGTCCACTGCCACCATTGAAAGCCTCCAGGCCATGTTCGCCACCCATGGTTTGCCCGACGCCCTTGTTAGTGACAATGGACCATGTTTCACCAGCTCGGAATTCAACGAGTTCATGACCCACAATGGCATCAAGCATGTCAGGTCTGCCCCGTTTAAGCCCGTATCCAATGGTCAAGCGGAACGGGCAGTCCAAACCATCAAGCAGAACTTGAAATGCATGACGGACGGTCGGTGATCTTACCGACTCACCCATTCCAGGACTTCAACTCAGGCGATCAACCCAGGAACGCAGAGCCCCGGATCGCCTCAACTTGTAAATAACTTGTATCTAAGACTTTGGGAGGGAGTGATGTTATATATGTAAACTTTACTGGTGTGTAAGACTTGCCACAAAGGGGCACACCTGTTGGAGATCCAAGGGTCACCTGCACACCCCATGGCAGTCTACCATGCTGCTTCCTCACTCTGGAGTTACATTAAAGAGACCCAGGTCACAACAGTTTGAGCTTACAGTATACAGTCTTGTGGAGTTATTCTGAACATAACACTATCCCCTCTCCCTCGCGCCCTGACCGTACCCAAGTGGTACCAAGATGTCATCCAACAATGCGGCCAGAGTCCTCCTCTAAAAAGGGGATAGACAATGGCATGTGTGGATCCCCTGGAGAAGCTTGGGTTATGGAATGCCTAGCTTCTGAGCAGCAAATCTCTTGCTATTCACAGATGATGTGGGCTGGTTGCTGTGACACTGGGGACTGCAGTGCCAAATATCGAGACCATCAGTTGGATGTGGTCATTGACAGCCGCGACAACTTGAGACATGCCCTCCGTTCGTGCTGCTGCAATGCTTGCGGGAAAAGCAACCGAGACCTCCAGGAGCTGTCGGCTGAGCTGCATGCTCTCCCTGGACAGTCCCACCATGTCCAGGTGTGCATCTGCCTGTCTGTCAGCAGACCAGCTTTGCCAACTCACCCGTTGGAGAGATGGCATACGGGATTCAACCCTAGGAGTGCGTGGCTGCATGTCACTTGGACCCAGGGCCTTGGATTGGGGAAAGCCCGAGAATGTGTCTTTCTGCTCAGAGCTACTGGCTGCCGCAGGTAAAAGAAGTGTTGATTGCATTGGTCCCACCGGAATAGCTTCTTGAATTTCCTCATCCCGTGGAGGTTCCTCGTCCTTGGTGTCTTCGTGGTGCCCCTCCTGCAGCCCCGCATGATGGGCTGAGGTGGAGGCTTCTATTGACCGATTTGGCGCCTCCTCATCTGGAAATGGAAAACAACAGATGAGTGGTTAACAGCAGGGTAGAGGACAGGATGACATGAGGAAGGTCACATAACAAAAGCTCATTTGAAGGACCGGCGCGACTGCACTATATGCAGCTCACAGACACTGCATCACATTGCCCCAACCCAGCCCGAAGAGTATGCAGGGCTTACCCTCACTATCGAACAGGGGGTCAGCACCCCCATGGGTAGCTGACCTCCCTGAGGCACTGATAAGAGCTGCCACGCACTCCTCCAGGTCCGCTAATGGATGTGTCTGGGGTGGACCACCAACTGTGCATCGCTGCTCCCGGCGGTTATGGGTCATCTTTCCCTGCAAAGATGACAATTGGAATGGTTACCAGAGGATCCATCTGCTCTTGCAGCACATACAGATAGCCATCAAAGCACTTATACCATACTGTGTACATGTAATGCAGTCCTCTGTTTAATGGCCCTGGTAGTTACACGTGGTTCATGAGGAAGACATCGAAGTTCAGAAACATATTTTAAGATGTCAAAAAGCAGTCTTACGAATGTGTAATGATCATTCATGGCAAATAAGTTGCAACACGAAGCCGACATATACCAACATGTGTCAGATTTACAATTTAAGTAATAAAGGAGTACATGAATAAAAATATTACTTACTCTCACGACCCCGCAATGGTCATTGAACATTTTCCGACATTGGTGATGGACCTTCTTGGTGTTATCAACAGAGGAGACATACTCAGCCACACTAGTCCACAATCGCCTTTGCACGGCTGGGAGGGATTTTCCAGCACCCCGCCTATTAAATTCCGCCCATCTGGTTTGCACAGCTTCAATCAAGGTCTCATTTGCTTCACAGCTAAACTTTTGGGCTCTCTGCCTGCTGGAGTCCCCTTTTATGGTGGCTGCTTGGTCTGTGAATGATACTTGCTTCAGCCCTGGATGTACTCGCAAATTTTGGCTCTGGCGCACAAATTGCATTGTGCAAGGCTGGATTTAGCGCTATCGCAGTCACCGTTTGTCGAATTTTATGACATCTAGCGATAATCTTAACCCGGCACTAAAAAAAATATAACTCCCCGATTATTGCCCAAAAACGGGCAAAATCGCTAATAGCCAAATTTCTAGCCCCAGGACTTCTAATTTAAACAGTTAGTTAACAGCAAAAAGAATGGCTTTAAGCAGCAATTCTGCAATATAAGCAGTATCTACTTGGTAGAACATTCTTTGTAAAGATATTTTGAAGTCTATTAAGTTCCATTTCTTTATAAGTTCCATTAATTTGTACATAACGAACAAAAATATTCAATTCGTGGTAATATTTCTTGCTTCATGCCGAATAATAGTATAAAAGAAGACTTGCATTTATATAGCACCTTTCACGACCACAGGACATCCCAACGTGTTTTACAGCCAATGAAGTACTTTTGAAGCGTAGTCACTGTTGTAATAGAAACATAGAAACAGAGAAAATAAGTGCAGGAGCAGGCCATTCGGCCCTTCGAACCTGCACCGCCATTCAATATGATCATAGCTTATCATGCAACTTCACGCCCACCTTCTCTCCATATCCCCTGCTCCCCTTAGCCGTAAAGGCCACATCTAACTCCCTCTTGAATGTATCCAATGAACTGGACTCAACAACTTTCTATGGTAAAGAATTCCACATTTTCACCACTCTCTGGGTGAAAAAGTTTCTCCTCATCTTGGCCCTATATGGCTTACCCCTTCTCCTTAGACTGTGACGCCTGGTTCTGGAATTCCCCAACATCGGGAACATTCTACTTCCATCTAACCTGTCCAATCCCATCATAATTTGATATGTTTCTATGAGATTCCCTCTCATTCTTCTAAATTCCAGTGAGTATAAGTCTAGCTGATCCAATCTTTCTTCACATGTCAGTCCTGCCATCCCGGGAATCAGTCTGGTAAACCTTCGCTGCACTCCCTCAACAGCAAGAATGTCCTTCCTCAGATTATAGACCAAAACTGTACACAATATTCAAGGTGTGGCCTCACCTAGGCCCTGTACAACTGCAGTAAGACCTCCCTGCTCCTCTCCTCGAATCCTCTCATTATGAAGACCAACATGCCATTTGCCTTCTTCACCGCCTGCTGTACCTGCATGCCAACTTTCAATGATTGATGTACCATGACACCCAGATCTCGTTGTACCTTCCCTTTTCTAAATCTGTCACCATTCAGATAATATTCTACCTTCCTGTTTTTGCCACCAAAGTGGATAACCTCACATTTATCCACATTATACTGCATCTGCCATGCATTTGCCCATTCACCTAACCTGTCCAAGTCATCTTGCAGCCTCTTAGCATCCTCCTCACAGCTCACACTGTCACCCAGCTTCGTGTCGTCTGCAAACTTGGAGATATTACACTCAATTCCTTCGTCTAAATCATTAATAAATATATTGTAAATAGCTGGGGTCCCAGCACTGAACCTTGTGGCATTCTGCCATTCTGAAAAGGACCTGTTTATTCCTACTCTTTGCTTCCTGTCTGCCAACCAGTTCTCTATCCACGTCACTACATTACCCCCAATACCATGTGCTTTAATTTTGCACACTAATCTCTTGTGTGGGACCTTGTCAAAAGCCTTTTGAAAGTCCAAATACACCACATAAAATGGTTCTCCCTTGTCCACTCTACTAGTTACATCCTCAAAAAACTCTAGAAGATTTGTCAAGCATGATTTCCCTTTCATAAATCCATGCTGACTTGGACCGATCCTGTCACTGCTTTCCACATGCGCTGCTATTACATATTTAATAATTGATTCCAGCATTTTCCCCACCACCGATGTCAGGCTAACCGGTCTATAATTCCCTGTTTTCTCTCTCCCTCCTTTTTAAAAAAGTGGTGTTACATTAGCTACCCTTCAATCCATAAGTACTGATCCAGAGTCCATGGAATTTTGGAAAATGACCACCAATGCATCCAGTATTTCTTGGGCCACTTCCTCAAGTACTCTGGGATGCAGACGATCAGGCTCTGGGAATTTATCGGCCTTCAGTCCCATCAGTTTCCCGAACACCATTTCCTGACTAATAAGGATTTCCCTCAGTTCCTCCTTCTCACTAGACCCTTGGTCCCCTAGTCTTTTCAGGATGTTATTCGTGTCTTCCTTAGTGAAGACAGAACCAAAGTATTTGTTCAATTGGCCTGCCATTTCCTTGTTCCCCATTATGAATTCACCTGATTCTGACGGCAAGGGACCTAAATTTGTCTTCATTAATCTTTTTCTCTTCACATATTTATAAAAGCTTTTGCAGTCAGTTTTTATGTTCTCTGCAAGCTTACTCTCATACTTTATTTTCCCCCTCCTAATTAAACTCTTAGTCCTCCTCTGCTGAATTCTAAATTTCTCCCAGTCCTCAGGTTTGCTGCTTTTTCTGGCCAATTTATATGCCTCTTCCTTGGATTTAACACTAACCCTAATTTCCCTTGTTAGCCACGGTTGAGCCACCTTTCCTGTTTTATTTTTACGTCAGACAGGGATGTACAATAGTTGTAATTCATCCATGTGATCTTTAAATGTCTGCCATTGCCTTTCCACCGTCAACCCTTTAACTATCATTCGTCAGTCTATCCTCGCCAAATCACGTCCCATACCATCCAAGTTTCCTTTCTTTAAGTTCAGGACCCTAGTCTCTGAACTAACTGTGTCGCTCTCCATCTTAATGAAGAATTCTACCATATTATGGTACCATATTCAGGCTTGTTTTTTTTAGCACTCTTTGTCCTTTTAGAGTTATGTTGTAATTTGGCCCTTTCAGATTTTTGCCCTTGATTTCTCTGCCTTCCACTCTTGCTTTTCTCCTTCCTACCTTTTGCTTCTGCCCCCATTTTACTTCCCTCTGCCTCCCTACATAGTTTCCCATCCCCTTGCCACATTAGTTTAACCCCTCCCCAACAGCACGGGCAAACACTCCACCCAGGACATAGGTTCCCGTCCTGCCCAGGTGCAGACCATCTGGTTTGTACTGGTCCCACCTCCCCCAGAACTGGTTCCAATGCCCTCGGAATTCGAATCCCTCCTCCTTGCACCATTCCTCTAGCCACATATTCATCTGAACTATCCTGCAATTCCTACTCTGACTAGCATATGGCAGTGGTAGCAATTTTGAGATTACTACCTTTGAGGCCCTACTTTTTAATTTAACTCCTAGCTCCCTAATTTCAGCTTGTAGGACCTCATTCCATTTTTTACCTATATCGTTGGTATCTATATGCACCACGACAGCTGGCTGTTCCCCCTCCTCCTCCAGAATGCGCTACAGCGCTCAGAAACATTCTTGACCCTTGCACCAAGGAGGCAACATACCATCCTGGAGTCTCGTTTGCGGCCACAGAAACGCTTATCTCTTCCCCTTACAATAGAATCCCCTATCACTATAGCTCTCCCACTCTTTTTCCTGCCCTCCTGTGCAGCAGATCCACCCCTGATGCCATGGACTTGGCTGCTGCTGCCTTCCCCTGATGAGCCACCTCCCCCAACAGTATCCAAACGGTGTATCTGTTTTGATGGGAGCTGACCGCAGGGGACCCCTGCACTACCTGTAAGAAATGGGGCTGGATTACCATAAGACCATAAGAACATAAGAATTAGGAACAGGAGTCGGCCATCTAGCCCCTCGAGCCTGCTCCGCCATTCAAAAAGATCATGGCTGATCTGGCCGTGGACTCAGCTCCACTTACCCGCCCGCTCCCCATAACCCTTAATTCCCTTATTGGTTAAAAATTTATCCATCTGTGATTTGAATACATTCAATGAGCTCACCTCAACTGCTTCCCTGGGCAGAGAATTCCACAGAGTCACAACCCTCTGGGAGAAGAAGTTCCTTCTCAACTCGGTTTTAAATTGGCTCCCCCGTATTTTGAGGCTGTGCCTCCTAGTTCTAGTCTCCCCGACTAGTGGAAACAACCTCTCTGACTCTATCTTGTCTATCCCTTTCATTATTTTAAATGTTTCTATAAGATCACCCCTCATCCTTCTGAACTCCAACGAGTAAAGACCCAGTCTACTCAATCTATCATCATAAGGTAACCCCCTCATCTCCGGAATCAGCCAAGTGAATCGTCTCTGTACTCCCTCCAAAGCTAGTATATCCTTCCTTAAGTAAGGTGACCAAAACTGCACACAGTACTCCAGGTGTGGCCTCACCAATACCCTGTACAGTTGCAGCAGGACCTCCCTGCTTTTTTACTCCATCCCTCTTGCAATGAAGGCCAACATTCCATTCGCCTTCCTGATTACCTGCTGCACCTGCAAACTAACTTTTTGGGATTCATGCACAAGGACCCCCAGGTCCCTCTGCACCGCAGCATGTTATAATTTCTCCCCATTCAAATAATATTCCCTTTTACTGTTTTTTTTTCCAAGATGGATGATCTCACATTTTCCAACATTGTATTCCATCTGCCAAACCTTAGCCCATTCGCTTAACCTATCTAAATCTCTTTGCAGCCTCTCTGTGTCCTCTACACAACCCGCTTTCCCCACTAATCTTTGTGTCATCTGCAAATTTTGTTACACTACACTCTGTCCCCTCCTCCAGGTCATCTATGTATATTGTAAACAGTTGTGGTCCCAGCACCGATCCCTGTGGCACACCACTAACCACCGATTTCCAACCCGAAAAGGACCCATTTATCCCGACTCTCTGCTTTCTGTTCACCAGCCAATTCTCGATCCATGCTAATACATTTCCTCTGACTCTGCGTACCTTTATCTTCTGCAGTAACCGTTTGTGTGTCATCTTATCGAATGCCTTTTGGAAATCTAAATACACTACATCCATCGGTACACCTCTATCCACCATGCTCGTTATATCCTCAAAGAATTCCAGTAAATTAGTTAAACATGATTTCCCCTTCATGAATCCATGTTGCGTCTGCTTGATTGCACTATTCCTATCTTGATGTCCCGCTATTTCTTCCTTAATGATAGCTTCAAGCATTTTCCCCACTACAGATGTTAAACTAACCGGCCTATAGTTACCTGCCTTTTGTCTGCCCCCTTTTTTAAACAGAGGCGTTACATTAGCTGCTTTCAATCCGCTGGTACCTCCCCAGAGTCCAGAGAATTTTGGTAGATTATAACTCCAGTTATAAATGGATTAAAACTCCAGTATCTGTAGGCTTCAGATTTCAGTGATCAAGGTCGCCTATAATTCTTAAAAGGGGAACTGCTTACATTTTTTAAAAGGTGCTTGGGAACCCTTCAGTCCTTGTGGATCTGTACCTAATTTGTATCACCTAATGCTTTGCAGATTTGGGACATTCTGGTTGTGTGTTTGCATAATTTTTATTATGACATAATTTTTTTAATTTGAAAGCAATAGCTGTTATCTTATTTGTTTTTCACTTCTATTTCATAAGTTACTTGCCTTGCTTCCTTAGATCCTGAGCATTAGTCCTTGACTGAGAAGGCAAGCAGGCAAGTGATCTAATTCTGACCCTCTGCCAATGTGTCTTGCACATCATTTCAAAGAGCTGGGACTGCGCCTGTTCAATAATCTGACATAATCCACACAAGATGCTGAATCACTCTTGTCAGCATGATACTGGAAGCTTTAATTGGACCACCTGATCTACACTGTGGGACTTAGAAACAGAAGGCTTAATTTTCAAGGTTTCAACCTTTTAACAGTCATGTGGGTCAACAACTAACAAAGTGCTGAGTTACAAGTAGACCAACAAAATTCATTGATAGTGAAGTTCAGCAGATCAGCTTTAACAGAACCACAATGACCATAGTTTAGCACCTTAACAAGCTGATCTTATTGAAAAAGGAAGAAAAACTAGCATTTATACAGTGCCTTTCATGACCTCATGATGCCCCAAAGTGCTTTATAGCCAATTAAATACTTTTGAAGTGTGGTCACTGTTGTATATTACTGTTGTGATGTCGGAAACACAATAGCCAATTTGCGCACAGCAAGATCTCACAATCAGCAATGTTATAATGACCAGATAATCTGTCTTTTTTCGTCATGTTGGTTGATAGATAAATATTGACCAGGACATTTACTCTTTTTCGCATCGTGCCGTGGGATCTTTTATGTCCACCTGACAGGACAGATGGTGCCTCGGTTTTAACGTCTTATTCAAAAATCGCCGGCGCAGACACGATGGGCCGAAATGGCCTCCTTCTATGCTGTAAATTTCTATGATTCTATGATAAGAAATGCCACCTCTGACAGTGCAGCACTCCCTCAGTACTGCACCGGATTATCAGCCTGGATTTTGGACCCAAGTCTCTGGGGTGGAACTTAAACCCACAATCTTCTGACTCAGAGGCGAGTGTGCTATCCACTGAGCCACAGCTGACACATGTAAGAAACAAAATAGTCACTCATCTAAATGTTCTGATCAGAAACTTAAGATCTCTGGTTGAGAAACCATCCAGAAGAACCTTGGGGGTGAACTTGCCCCTTTTTAAAACCCCATTAACGTCAAGACAATTTTCACCCAGGGGAGGTGTGCACTACCATCTCCCAGGAAATTGCCCGGGAGTTTGTGAAGGTGCTGCCATGGCAACGCCGTGCCCCGTGGTTAGCGCCCTGGGCCGCTGCACAACCGGCGATTATGTCATTGCCGTACGCGTCGATCCCTCGCTGCCCCGCACTGACCCCATTCTGCCCCGCAGGGGAAATTGCCCCGCGGGCCCTGAGGCTGGCGTGAGTGGATGTCAACTTTAGCTTCGCGCATCGCGAAGCTGGCGGACATCCACTCTCGGGGCGCTCCTTAAAGGAGAGGGCGCCAGTGCCCCAGGCCACCATCTTTTTTTGTCGGCCAACCCTATCAGAATATCATTCTATTCCTCATACCACTTTAGCTTCCCCTTAAATGCATCTATGTTTAGTCGCCTCAACTTCACCATGTGGTAGCGAGTTCCACATTCTAACCACACTTTGGGAAAAGAGGTTCTCCTGAATTCCCTATTGGGTTTATTAGTGACTATCTTATTTTTATGGCCTCTAGTTTTAGTCTCCTCCACAAGTGGAAAGATCTTTGCTACATCTACCCCATTGAACTCTTTCATTATTTTAAAGACCTAAATCAGGTTACTCCTCAGCCTTCTTTTTTCTACAGTAAAGAGCCCAGCCTGTTCAATCTTTCCTGATAAATATATCCTCTCAGTTCTGGTACCATCCTTTTTGCACCTTGTCCAGTGCCTCTCTCTCCTTTATTATAATGTGGTGTAAGGGGGGCAGGTTTCCTTCTAACCAACTTGTGCGGTTCGAATCGCTCCCACTCCCTTGGGTTCTCGACTCTGGATTTATTTGGGGGATGTGACAAAGTGCAAAGGACACTGGTTTGATGCAAAAGAACTTTGATTTTATTACAGTCAAGAAATTACAAGCTTATTACTCTAGTAAGCAAATACAAGGCCAAACTTACAATTGTTCTGATAAGGGGCAATACAAGGAAAGGGACAAGGTCAAACTTATAATCACTATAATAAAGAACCATACACTACACATTCAAAGGGGGTTACAGTAAAATTATACCTCCCATCTCCCAATACCTAATTCTAGCTAGGTTGGACTCCAGGGCAGGCAGGGACTATGCTTACCAATCCTTTTGACAGTTAACAGTAGATCGCGGTTTCAGGGTTCGCTGGATGCGGTAGGGTCTGCGAATTTCAGAGAGGTCTTCTAACTGCGCAATTTTCAGTTGGGTTGAGTCCGCTGATGCGGTAAAGTGCGTTTTGGATCTGTGGGGTAAGTACCCGTTTTCTTTGGCTAGAAATAGATTTCTGCAGTCTGTTCGGTAATGTTTTACCCGTTGGTAGGTCAGGATTAGATTGTAGAGTGGAAACTTTTCGATTCTTCATTTTTTTTTCCGTTGGGGTTTCGTTCGAGTTTGGTCGATCGCGGTGGTTTTTCCGTTGATACCACGTTGACTGTGGTCGGTTGCTGCCGTGATGGTGATGTTCTTCCTTCCTTCAGGACTTCGAGGCTAGAGAAGTTAGTTTACAACTGTCACGTTGGTTTCTCTCCTTGTCTTGATGACACAAGCGTGGTCTTGGTTGTATACCCAAGTATGTCATACCCTCTGTTGAAAACAGGGGCCAGTTATACGATTTCAGTGGTTTTAATCTTGGCACCCAATCAGTTCAAAATCCTTTGTATAAATTTGGCGGGCTTGGCTCTTTGTAAAACTTTGGCAGGCTTGTTAAAAGTTGATATGTTTTGGGTGAGTTGATGTTCGAAAACTGTTTCCTGATGGAAATATTAGTTTGGTAATTGCAATGTCCTTTTGTGCTTAGTTTTCGCATACAGGCTGGATTGGGCCTCTTTGTGATGTATATGCTGAAATGGTTTTCCAGACCCATGTTGATGGGGAGCTATTTCTGAGTGATTTTGTGATGTTAATGCCTCTTGTGGAGAAGGATTCTCGAATACTCATTCCTCCAGACAGGTTAACTTAATCCTCACATCCAGGTAGCTTCACTTAATCAGGTTGTCTCCTGCTAGTTCCTGAGGCCTGCCGACAGCCTTGAATTTGTCTTTTAAAAATACAAAATTCTATTAAAGTTCGTAGTTTCTTCCGTAAGCATTTTAGAGTTCCAATCTTTTTGGTAGATAGTCCCAAATTAAATCTCCTTTCGAATGAGCCCAAACACTAGGGGGAGGGGGGTTCTTCCTTCATTCTCCCCTGTTGACACTCCACACTCTTGAGTGTCAATCAAGGTAAGCAAAATTCCTGCTCCCAAGAGTCAACCTTCCCTGCATTTATACAAGCTCGAAACATTACTCTGCAGCCCCCGTTGAAATCCAATGCTATTTACAGGCGAATACAGTCGTTACAGTTCGGTTATAGCTTTTACTCGGTTTTCACAGTAAAATAATGGTATACGGTCAAACACAACTTTAAGTAAAGTAAAGTAAAAGCACATAGTCAAACACATTCTCAAGTAACATAAAGGTCCATAGTCAAACACATTTCACATTCAGTAAAATAAAGGTACGTAGTCAAACATTTTTAAGTAACACTCTTACAGCACTCGCGATGTTGCGGTTTACAGCAGGTAAAATCAAACACAAATTAAATATTGTAGTATGGTGTCACCCCTCCTTGCGCAATTCCCAAGTTCGGCCAAGGAGTGCACCGCACCCTCTGGTGCCTGACCTGACGGCCTCTGCGTTTCACTCGGCAAGTGTGACACCATAAGTAAAGAATAATTGCGAGTTGACAGGTAACTAAAGTGTGGGAAGCGATTTGGATTCAGACTGGGACTTCTATATTTCTGAACAGGTCCCACCAAGGCGGAATTGTGATCTCGAGAATCTTTTTCCCTATCTCAATTGTTTTTTGTTCTCGAGTATAGAAGTGTTTTTGTGAGATAATTGCAGCTTTTAGCAGAGTAGTAAGATGTTCGGGTAATTAATTGGCTGTCTTATTCAGTTCCTTGTGGACTGATGTATGCTTCTAACTTCTATCTCACAGTCGTTTTGTTTGTTATCTCACCGGTGCTTCCTTAATAACCATACCGGTAGACTCTTTTTACTCCCGGGCATTACCTGGCCTGTGCCTCTTTTAATAGCTGCACAGGTAGATTCTTTCCTTACCCCAGTTAACTAATACATATATACTTATCATTACACAGATAATCTTACACTAATCTAAATTACTCACTAGGCATTCTTAAATTCACATTGTCCTATATATGTACATCTTCCACCCGGCTCCGGGTGGCCAGGTTAATTCCTGCCTTCTTTCTTTCTTCTTCCACTGGATATCCAGCGAAGTCGGTAATAGGTCAGTCTGCACCGCCGGGCCTGGAGTGTCCTGACCGGACGTGGGTTCAAGTCCCACACTATCGAGAAAATGTCCCCTCCGGTGTTGCAGCACACCACTCCTTTGGGAGTGGCTGCCTGGTTCATTTCTTCCCCTGGGGTTCTGCCTGGTTGAGGGCTACGGGCTGGGGACTCTCACTTGGTGGCTGTTCCACCACTATCTCTTCTGGGAGTCCCTTGTTGCCCGAGGCTACCGGCTGGGTGTCCCTGCTCGCGGGCTGGTCTCTGACCTTGGGTGCTCTTTTGCAGCTGGTCCCTTTCCCGGGGCTGAACCATTTAAATTGGGGTGCTGGTGACCACGGTGTCTTTGGCTGTGGTGTGCAGGGAGTCCTTCTTAAGGCTCCGGCTGCTGGGGGTGCGTCCGAATCCCAAATGATTGGGGGGACAGCTCCTCCAGTAACACAGCCCACTGCCCCTCTAGGTACAGTCTGTGGGTCTGCCACGTCCCCTGTGGGAATTCCAGTCGGGGGCTATTGGCTGTGGGTCCCTGTCTTTAGTACGGTTTACAGTTTTCGGCTGTCCCTTACGTTTAGCTGTTTCCCCGGGGTTGAAAAGTTTGCACTGGTTTATATGGAACCACTTTGTTCGGCGGGGCAATTTTATGGCATAGACCATGGGGCTGGCCTTGTTGACAATGTGATACGGTCCCATGTACGGTGCCTCAAAGACCCCTACTCTAGCGTAGTTCCTCACCATGACCTGGTCCCCTATCTCCCACTCATGGTGCTTGGGGGGTTCTAGCAGCAGTTGGTTGCTCCGATGCTGTTTTCCCATGTTGTTAGCAGCCTGCCAGTGAATCTGTTTAAGGTGTTTAAACAGATTCCTGACAAAGCTATCCCGGTTCGCTTCCCTAAGCTGCCCTTCTCTGAGTACCGGGGCTAGCACATAGGTGGGGGTCCGCATGGCTCTTTCGGTCATGAGCTGGTACGGGGAGTACCCCGTGCTCTTTGACTGGCTGGCCCGGATCCCCATGAGAACCAGTGGTCGGACCTCTACCCACTCTTTGGGTGAGTCCCCTGTCTCTTTGCGCAGCCTTTCTTTGATGGTGTGGTTTAAATGCTCCACAAGCCCGGATGACTGCGGGTTGTGGGCGACATGCCATTTCCCTCTGATGCTGAGTACCTTAAGGGTCTCCTACATCACCTGCCCGGTGAAGTGACTCCCTTGGTCGGACTCCATGTATTGTGGTAGTCCCCACCGAGAGAACACTTCTCTGACCAGGATCCTAGCTGTTCCCAGGGCAGTGGCTGTTCGGCATGGGAAGGCTTCCACCTACTTGGTGAATACATCCACCAAGACTAGGCAGTACTTGTAACCTCCCTGGGCAGTGGGTAGGGGTCTGATGTAATCGATTTGGATCGACTGCCAGGGTCCCTCTACCCTCCTGATATGTCCCATAGACACCTTTCTTTTCTGGGGGTCGGGGTTGTTGGCTGCGCACACCAGACAGCTAGCACAGAACTTGCGGACGTCTTCCCTGAGTCCTGGCCACCACCCTGCCTGTTCCACTCGTTGCCAAGTGGTCTCAGGTCTGGGGTGTCCTGCTCCTGGGCCAGCTGGAGGAATTCTCTCTGGTGTTGTTGCGGTACTACCCATTGCTCCCCGCTGAATAGCATGCCTTCTTTAATGGCAATTGCTGCGGTGCCGTATGAGCCGTCTATCCTTCCCCCTTTAGCTAGCGTGTTCAGGACAGTTTTTAGGACGGGGTCTTGGGTCTGAACCATTTTTAGGTCCAGGGGCAAAGCTATCCCTGCTTTCCCTGCCGTCCCTATCCTGCCCCTGACTGCTGCGATGGGTCCTGGATTGTACAAATCCCAGAGCTTGCCCGTGCATGCACCTTGCTTGGCTAACATGTCAGCCTGCTGGTTTCCCTCGCTACGGGGTCCAGTGGTGGAATGTGCCTTCACCTTATGTATGTAGATATTCCCTTCCTCCCCTACGGCTTTCATGATCTTTTCCAGTTGGGGCTTAATTGCCAGGGGTCTCCCGTCTGCAGATGTGTATCCACAGCGGGACCAGATAGCCAGGTACTCCGAACATGAATTGTATGTGAACATACTGTCCGAGCAAATCATGTATGGGGTAGGGAATTCTTTGGGGTGTGTGACTACATACATCACCGCAGACAGTTCAGCGTGCTGGGCGCTCATAGTACTGGGGAGTTTAATCGCCAGGGCAATGCCTGCCTCGGGGTCATAAACTCCGCAGCCTATGAGTCGTTCACCTGCAGATACCATGCTTGAACTGTCCACATAGATCTCTCGGCCTGTGGGGTGTAACCCAGCCCGAATCCAATGTTAATTTCCCATACCCCTTCTATGGAACAAGGGGGGCTGTTCCTGGATAAATCATGTTGGCTGCGAGTCTTGGCTCGCAGAGACCCTTTACCCTTAGGTCCATTTGGGAGAGGAGCAGGTCCAGCGAGCAATGCGTCCTTGATTCTCCCGTCCAGGAGCATTTGAGTGGTCGTATGGTGGGTAAGGAATGTGATAGAGGACCCCCCTGTGAAGATCAGTGATCTTTTCACAGCCCAGTGAGCGGCTAGGAGGTGCCTCTCACAGTTGGAGTATCCCTTTTCCACATCCATAAGTATCCTGGAGGAGTACACCACTGGTCTCAGCTGGCCGTGCCGCTCTTGGAGCAGTACTGCACTCAGGCTGTCCCCACTGGCTGCTACTCCAGGAAAAACTCTTTACCCCCATCGATGGCCCCTAGAACTGGCGCAGTCTGCAGGTCTTTCTTGAGTTGGATAAATGCTGCCTCGCAACCTTTGTCCCATTCCCACTCCACTCCCTTGTGTAGGAGTCGGAACAGAGGGGCTGCGGTAGCTGCATAATCCTCAATGAAATCTCTGCAGTACCAGGTTAGTCCTAGAAAAGATCTTACTCCTGTTACTGTGTTGGGGGTGGGTAACTTCTGCACTGCTCCCCTTCTAGCCTTGTCAATGTCTCTTTCCCCTGCGTGCACAGCCAGTCCCAGGAATTTTACTTCCTTCATTGATGAGAAAAAAATGGATAAGAAAGATGTAGTTCTATTAAGAAGAGATGAACACGTTGGACTTTCAAAGGGGGAGAGAAGAGGAAAGAGAAAAGAATATGATTCTGTAAAACACATCATTGCGGCTCTAGCCATTAAACAAACAGCCAAGGAAAACTTAAAGAAAGGTACTGAGAATGCTTTGCTGTTCTGGTTTTCAGTAAGCAGACATTTTTATAACTCCGTGGATTGTGATACGTGTGCACAGAGCTATAATAGCTAATCAGTAAAATACCAGTGAAGTATCTGAACTAAATCATGCTGATAAAATACAAGGGGGCAACAAAATGCAAAGCTTATTTTTCATCAGTAGAGTTTTCTCGAATATGTGGAAAATCCTATAAGTTTGAGTTGATGTGCACAGAAATTTTTTTATTTATTGTCAATGTCACATAGTAATCATTCTGTACATATCCTTTAGCCTGCTTAAATATTTAAGTGAGTCTTTTTCCTTTTTAAATTCAACGTGGAACTCTGCACTGCTAAAATGTGTCACAAAAATTCCTTTTTCCTTGTAGCATAATATAGCTTTACTAAGTGTTGCAAGTAAAATTGTTAATTATTGACTTCTATGTTGATAGTACTATGTTGATGGTAAGTGGCGATAAACCTGCACCAATTATTTTTAAAATAAGTTTATTCTTACAGTAAAATAAGTGCCATACAGACAGAGGGAAATTTAAGTTGTATACATGTAACAGGCAGTGCAGCAGGCAGTGAAGAAGGCAAATGGCATGCTGGCCTTCATAGCAAGGGGATTTGAGTATAGGAGCAGAGAGGTCTTACTGCAGTTGTACAGGGCATTGGTGAGGCCTCACCTGGAATATTGTGTTCAGTTTTGGTCTCCTAATCTGAGGAAGGACGTTCTTGCTATTGAGGGAGTGCAGTGAAGGTTCACCAGACTGATTCCCAGGATGGCAGGACTTACATATGAGGAGAGAGTGGATCGACTGGGCCTGTATTCACTGGAGTTTAGAAGAATGAGAGGGGATCTCACAGAAACATATAAAATTCTGACAGGACTGAACAGGTTAGATGCAGGAAGAATGTTCCCGATGTTGAGGAAGTCCAGAACCAGGGGTCACAGTCTAAGGATAAGGGGTAAGCCATTTAGGACCGAGATGAGGAGAAACTTCTTCACTCAGAGAGTTGTTAACCTGTGGAATTCTCTACCGCAGAGAGTTGTTGATGCCAGTTCATTATGGCTCTTACAGCTAAAGGGATCAAGGGATATCGAGAGAAAGCAGGAAAGGGATACTGAGGTGAATGATCAGCCATGATCTTATTGAATGGTGGTGCAGGCTCAAAGGGCCGAATGGCCTACTCCTGCACCTAGTTTCTATGTTTCTATGTTTCAAGCTGATCTCTGCCTTCTTGGGGTTTACTTTAAATCCTTCTACTTTCAGCAGCTCCAGCAGTTCAGCCAGCAGTGGGCCATGCTCTTCCCCCTCATCAGTGAACAGGAGCAGGTCATCCACATACTGTACTAATTGCTGGGGTCTGCTGAAACTCTTTAAACAGTTGGCCATACACTGATGGAAAATACTGGGGCTGTTGTGGAAGCCCTGAGGGAGACAGTTCCAAGTGTATTGCTGTCCCTTAAAGGTAAAAGCAAACTTGTACTGATCTTCCCTTCTTAAAGGTATGGACCAGAACCTGTTGGAAATATCCAGTACCGTGAAGGTGGTCGCGGAGGCTGGGATACTTCCAATGAGGTCGGCGACAGCAGCAATGGTGGGTGCACAGGCGGGGATGTTATGGTTGAGTACTTGATAGTCCACCGTGGCTCTCCAGGAGTTGACCGGTTTCTTAACCGGCCACAATGGAGAGTTCACATGGGTAGCTATCGGTCTCAATACCCCCTGTTTAACCAGAGAACCCAAGGCTGTTTTCATGTCTGCCTCCGCCTTCCTGGGGAAGTTGTACTGTTTCTGTGGTCGGGTCATGGGGTCCCCATCTATGCTAACCTCGACCCCGTTTGTTCTCCCACAGTCGTGTTTGTGAATGGCAAAAGCTGCAAGGTTTTTCCTCACATATTCTTGATATTCTATCGGAGTGTTACTGATGAGTGATTCAAGGTCGTAACCCTCCTTTGGTTTCATGGTGCACGCTGTCCTTTTTCCCTGTTTTCCTGGGATAACCATTACCTCACTCTCCTGTCCAGTACAGACTGACCTCCAAAGGCAGTGGTTTCTTAAATCCACTAGGATCCCATGGCCTCGGATGAAGTCAGCCCTCAGGATCCCTCTCCCTTCTGCTCCCACTTCATCAGGACACAAGTCCACTGAGTATGGAGTGTACCTAAATGAATGGAGAGCGGAACGGAGAATGAGCCAGTCTGTTCAGTGCCTGTGAAACCCACCAAGCTGTAGGGGACCCCGTTAGACAGAGGTGAGGCAGCGGGGTTAGCTGTATAGACAAGGGTGCTTGAGGCACCGGTGTCCAGCAGGTAAGTCCCTTTCACCTTTTTCACTTCTATCTGTATGGTCGGTCTCCCCCACGCAACATACTCGAGGGAACACAGGTGGACAGGCTGTGCCTGTCCTAGTCACGGTTTTGGTTGGGAGGGGCAGATGGGATCTTGGTACCGGTGGCGGTGGCTACCTTTCCAGGGCCATCTAACATGGCTCAGAGCACAGTTAAAAAAGTATCGAATGAGTGGGGAGGGACTGGCTTATCTGTCTCGGTCTTTTGGGCAGGGGCTGGCGAACTCCTTCATGCGCTATTCTTCCAAGGATTTCTGCAATCCTTTCTCCAGTGCCCACTCTTTCCGCACCCGAAGCAGGTACATTTTGTATCGGAGGGGTTGGCCCCCTCGTGGCGCCATTCCCTCTTATCTTGGCTAGGTCGGATTTCGTGAACCCTTCCCTTTTGTGGGTGCTCTTCTGTCCCTCTGCCGTTTCTGTAAGCTAGGGTCAGTTGCCTAAGCACTCCCTGTTCTGTGGCTTGGGGATCCGTTGGGTCGAACCAGGCCTCAGCCTTGGTTCTTATTTGGGGTAAACTGTTAGCTACTAGGCTTCGGAGCCAGTGTGCTAATTCGTCCGGGTTTAAGTGATATCTGTCTATGTCCCCACTACAGGCACTTTTGTACACAGGCCACAGTCGACCTGCAGAATCCTGTGGGGTTTCTCCTGTGAGATGCACCGTTTTCTCTACTCTAGAGAAGGGATTTCCGTCATTGCAGCCCATAGCTTCTAAAATGTCCTTTTGGACGGCAGCAAGTTTTCTGTCCTTTTTTACTCTCAGTAAAGAGGGACTGGTACAGTTTGCTGTCTAGAGATAGGAGAAGCACATTTGCCATTTCTGCATCATCGCACCCATTAATATCCCCTGCCTGTTCCACTTCCACAAAGTGAACTGAGGGGTCTCTCTTTGGAGTAAGCTTTCCCAGGTGGCTTATCATAGCCCTAAGCTGGTGGGGAGTGTGGGGGACCACAAATTGACTTTCCAGGGGCCCTGGAACCTGGCAAGGGTGGGCGGGCCAAACTTCTGTTGCCGGACCGGGCACATTGGCCCTGGTTCTGGCGCTCCCTGTTCTGGCTCGCCTCCCTCTCTTTCCTGCTGCCAAGCCGAGCTGAAACTCGATGCTACAGGTGGTGGTGGCTCACTATCCCTGTCCGCCCCGCAACTGATTTGCCCCTCCTGCTGCTGAACCGGTGTAGTCACCGGTGCCACAGATAGTGACCAGGTAGTTTCTTCCTTCTCTTCCAGGTTTACCTGGGGTGTACCCGGACTTATTAGGCATACCATGCCTTTTGCTTTGGATAGAGCAAGGTTTAAACTTTTAATTTGTTGCTGGCAGGGACCATGGTCTTCTGATTCAAACCGATTAGTGCTAGCTACTATATACGCTGTTTGCACATCTTTTAATCTTTCCTGGAGCTCTTTTACTTGTAGGGTGAGGCGAGTGCTTTCCTCCCTCAGCGACTTTTCATTATTTTTGGCCTCGGTAACCTGATATTGAAAATAGTTCTGACTGTTTTTAAACCTTTCCATTATCTGGGTCCTTTCCTGTTTTAGTTTACGGAGGTCTCCTGATAATCTTTCTTCTAACATAACCCTTCTTGGTTGTTCTCTGTGCATTCCCATAAATTTGCCTGTAATGTTTCATTCATTCTGTCCAGCAGTTGGACCAGTCGCTGTAGACAGACCAACAAAATTGCTTTCTCTACTGCTTCCTTGTGATCTTTGCTTGCTGTCCACTGGGCTGTAGCATCAGCTGGACGCTCAGCGCGCAATAGACTAAGCACCCATTCTTCAGTGACATTCACTTGCTTATACACATAGGAGGAAATCCTCTCTTCCATCTTGGTTCTTTGCCCCAAACCAGCACTCTCTACATCTCACCTCTTATACCAGAGTCATGCCGTGGTTGCCATTTTGTAAGGGGTTGATCTCTATGAGGGGGTCAGGTTCTGGCCAACTTGAGCAGTTCGAATCGCTCCCACTCCCTTGGGTTCTAGACTCTGGATTTATTTGGGGGATGTGACAAAGTGCAAAGGACACTGGTTTGATGCAAAAGAACTTTGATTTTATTACAGTCAAGAAATTGCAATCTTATTACTCTAGTAAGAAAATACAAGGCCAAACTTACAATTGTTCTGATAAGGGACAATACAAGGAAAGATATAAGGTCAAACTCTAATAAAGAACCATACACTACACATTCAAAGGGGGTTACAGTAAAATTATACCTCCCATCTCCCAATACCTAATTCTAGCTAGGTTGGACTCCAGGGCAGGCAGGGACTATGTTTACCAATCCTTTTGACAGTTAACGGTAGATCACGGTTTTAGGGTTCGCTGGATGAGGTAGGGTCTGCTTGCCGTACCTTGAACGTCAGAAAGGACTTCTAACTGCGCAATCTTCAGTTGGGTTGAGTCCGCTGATGAGGTAAGGTGCGTTTTGAATCTGTGGGGTAAGTACCCGTTTTCTCTGGCTAGAAATAGATTTCTGCAGTCTGTTCGGTAATGTTTTACCCGTTGGTAGGTCAGGATTAGATTGTAGAGTGGAAACTTTTCGATTCTTCGTTTTTTTTCCCGTTGGGGTTTCGTTCGAGTTTGGTCGATCGCGGTGGTTTTTCCGTTGATACCACATTGACTGTGGTCGGTTGTTGGCGTGATGGTGATGTTCTTCCTTCCTTCAGGACTTCAGGACTTCGAGGCTGGAGAAGTTAGTTTACAACTGTCCCGTTGGTTTCTCTCCTTGTCTTGATGACACAAGTGTAGTCTCGGTTGTATACCCAAGTATGTCATACACTCTGTTGAAAACAGGGGCCAGTTATACGATTTCAGTGGTTCTAATCTTGGCGCCAAATCAGTTCAAAATCCTTTGTATAAATTTGTCGGGCTTGGCTCTTTGTAATATTTTGGCAAGCTCATTAAAAGTTGCTATGTTTTGGGTGAGTTGATGTTCGAAAACTGTTTCCTGATGGAAATATTAGTTTGTCTTTTTGTGCTTAGTTTACACATACAGGCTGGATTGGGCCTCTTTGTGATGTATATACTGAAATGGTTTTCCAGACCCATGTTGATGGGTAGTTATCTCTGGGTGATTTTGTGATGTTAATGTCTCTTGTGGAGAAGTATTCTCGAATACTCATTCCTCCAGACAGGTTAACTTAGTCCTCACACCCAGGTAGCCTCACTTAATCAGGTTGTCCCCTGCAAGTTCCTGAGGCCCGCCCACAGCCTTGAATTTGTCTTTTAAAAATACAAAATTCTATTAAAGTTCGTAGTTTCTTCCTTAAGCACTTTAGAGTTCTAAACTTTTTGGTAGATAGTCCCAAATTAAATTTCCTTCGAATGAGCCCAAACATTGGGGGGCGGGGTTCTTATGAATTTTGCACCTCCTTCAGTGGAGTCCAGAACTGTGCATAGTACTTCAAGTGTGGCCTAACCAAGGTTCGATACAAGTTTCCTCCCCTCATGTTCATACTTCCTCACCACAGAAATGTTACTCCACAAACTATCCCCCTCTGACCATCTTGTACCCGACTTTGCACTTGTATTTCCATCAGCGGAGGAACTGACACTCATTAACATTAAATTCTCGAAATACTTTTATTGTATCATCTGTATACAAAATATTAGTGAAATTGTGATCAACACATTATTCACAATTTACAAAAAAATGACTTATATCACATATACACTATTTACACATCAGGGGGTGGATCTTGACTTTGTGCATTCGTGTAAAACGGGTGATATTCGACAGCCTGTTTTACATCTCTCTTAATTTTTATTTCCATCATAAGTCAATGGGGAAAGATGTAGAACGGGCTGCTGACTCGCTATCACACAAAGTCGCACAAAGTCAAAATTACCCCCAACATATTTAAGTACATTTTAGGGTACAATTTGACATATTTCACATAAATTTGTTCTATTTTATACACTGCACGTGAATTAATTTTGACTTCCATTTAATTTTTTCTCTACAATTACGTAAAAACCTTCTAATGCACAGTATTCTTTCAATTTCCATTCACTTACATTGATTACTATTATGCATTCTCCATTATACAATATTATCCTTCCAGTCTTATCAAGTAGCGTATCCTCCAACTTCTTTTGAAAAATTCTGCAGGAGGTCGGTTGTACCTTGATCTTAAATCCACAGAAGCAATGCCACAGGAGATCGGCTGTACCTTGATCTTAAATCCACATGAGCAATGCCACAGGAGAGTGGGTAAATCTTGATCTTGGATCCACATAAACAATGCCACGGGAGATCAGTTAGATCTTGAACTTTAATTCACTTGAGCAATGCCACGGGAGATCAGTTAGATCTTGAGCTTTAATTCACGAGCAATGCCACGGGAGATCAGTTAGATCTTGAACTTTAATTCACTTGAGCAATGCCACGGGAGATCAATTAGATCTTGAGCTTTAATTCACTTGAGCAATGCCACGGGAGATCGGCTAGTAAAACAAACTAAAGTCTGACTCTTCCTTGCACAATTTGAGCATGGCCCTTTGCTGCTTATAGTGACATCATTTCTTCTTCTTTCTTCTGTAATTGCGTACTGATTCAGCTCATTATTCTCACATCTTGTAATTGTGCTCTTGACTCATTCTCCTGCTTTTTGTCAATGGTGAACTGTCCCTTTTTAGATCAGTTACTTAATAGATGCAATCTGTATTAATCCAACCGCTGCCAATATCGTGACATTATTTACACAACTTGCAAAAAAATCTATTCCTGAATAATCCTGTGTGGGGTAGTGTTACGACACACTGACTGCTGATTGGGATATGTTACTGCTGGCAATAGTCCAATATTTACAGTAATTATTTCTGATCCAGACGTCACGGAATATTAAATCCAGCTTTAACACTATAGCCATTGTTGAGCAAATCACAAAGTAAAATCATTGTTTGAGGGTGGGTCTTATTAGAACTGGCCAGAGATTTGCTGTCTGCTTTTGTTTGGTGAGGGAGGCAGGGTGAGGGAGCGGGAGGGGGGGGGGGCAGGAGGGAGGAACCTGGAGGGCACAAAGTATAAAATGATGAGAGCCAAGCTAAAATTTTAAATAAACATTGACTTCCATGTAAGTTTAATTTAGTTGTTAATTTTTTGGGGCATAATATATTGGTTTATTGTCAGGCTATTGGTTCAAATCTTCAGAATGTCACAGATAAACAAATCTAAAAAGCTTCTTTGCAAATATTCAGATTGACATTTGTCCAGGAATTGGCATATCACTTAGACTGGATAAGACATGGGGCTACAGGGGAGGAACAGATACGAATAATTTTTACAGTTACATTGGAGGAAAGAGGGTGGTCAGGAGCAATGTTGACCCCATAAAAACTGAAAGTGGTGATATTATCAATGACAATAGAGAAATGGCGGACATGTTGAATAATTACTTAGTGTCAGTATTTTCAGTCGAAGAAGTCGATAGCATGCTGGACATCCCAAAGGAACTAATAATGAATCAGGGACAGGACTCAATAAAATTAACGTAAATAAATTAATAGTAATGAAGAAAATAATGGCACTAAAGAGTGACAAATCCCCAGGGCCAGTTGGTTTCCATCCCAGGGTTTTATAGGAATTAGGTGAGCACATTGCAGATGCCCGAACTATAATCTTCCAAAGTTCTCTCGATTCAGGAGCTGTCCCTTTAGATTGGAAAATTGTGCATGTCATTCCATTTTTTAAGCATGGCGAGGAAAACCATGAAATTATAGACCAGTTAGCCTAACATCTGTTGTTGGGACATTACTAGAGTCTATAATTAAGGGTAGGGTGACTGAACACCTTGAAAATGTTCAGTTGATCAGAGAGAGCCAGCATGGGTTTAAGAAAGGTAGGTCATGCCCGACAAACCTGATTGATTTTTTTGAAGAGGTGACGAAAGTAGTAGACGGGGAAATGTCTATGGATGTTATTTATATGGACTTCCAGAAGGCTTTGATAAAGTCCCACATAAGAGACTGTTATCTAAGCCCAACAGAATTGATGGCAACTTATTGACCTGATTAGGAAATTGGCTGAGCGGCAGGAGGCAGAGAGTAGGGATAATAGGTAGGTACACAAATTGGCATGATGTGACTAATGGTGTCCCACAGGTCTGTGTTGGGGCTGCAACTATTCACAATATTTATTAATGACTTAGATGATGGCATAGAAAGAAATATATCCAAATTTGCTGATGACACTGTTGTGTACGCAATAACTCAATAGACTGAATACTGTAAACTCCGAATAGGTACAAACCTGGCTCTACTTTATTAGGGCCCAAAGCGATTACATTATAAGATGGCTGGCCTTTTATACCTGGGCCGCACACAAGTGCGCACAGCCCAATGACCTCCTACAGTGGCGCCGCCTGGTGGCTAGTAAACCCAAGCATACATACATGACAATATCCCCCTTTAAGATATTAGTAACGGTCTTTTTACAAATTGAGACGATCTGGGGCTTTATGCTCCTGAGTTGAACGTCTCAGTTCAACTCCAGCCTTGGGTGAGCGTTCTGTTATGACTGGGGGCTGGGTAGCCAATCTGATGGGAGTGGCAAAAACCACGTCAGGGACTGAAAGTCAGATTCATTGACCATGTCAGTGATTGAAAGTCCAGATTCAATGATGACAGCGGAGTCCTCTGATGACTGAGGGTAGGTTGGTTGGTCACTGATTGTGTCTTCCTCAGACTGTTCCGGTTCATCCGTGTGCAGCAGCTTTATCTGATCGACATGTTTCCTGCATGTTTGTCCATTCTTGAGCTTAACGATAAACACTCTGTTACCCTCCTTGGCCGTAACAGTAATGGCGATCCATTTGGGACCTTGATCATAATTCAGTACATACACAGGATCATTGATAGAAATGTCACGTGACACAGTAGCGCGATCATGATACCCTTGCTGACTTTGACGTCTGTATTCGACACGATTATTCAAGTCAGGGTGGACAAGAGAGAGCCTGGTCTTGAGACCTCTCTTCAACAATAGTTCAGCAGGGGAGACCCCGGTAAGCGTATGGGGTCTTGTCCTGTAACTAAGCATTATGCGTGACAAGCGAGTTTGCAGTGAACCTTGAGTTACACGTTTCATACTCTGCTTGATGGTTTGGACCGCACGCTCTGCTTGTCCATTGGATGCGGGTTTGAATGGTGCTGACCTCACATGTTTGATACCATTGAGTTTCATGAACTCTTGAAACTCCACACTGGTGAAACAAGATCCGTTGTCGCTTACAACGTTGTCAGGCAGACCATGCATTGCAAACATGACACAAAGGCTCTCAATGGTAGCTGTGGATGTGCTGGATGACATGATTGTACACTCTATCCACTTGGAATAAGCATCCACCACAACTAAAAACATCTTTCTCAGGAAGGGACCTGCAAAGTCGATGTGGATCCTGAACCATGGTTTAGATGGCCACAACCACAGACTCAGCGGCGATTCCGCTGGTGCTTTACTCAGCTGCATGCAAGTGTTACACTTATGCACACATAATTCCAAATCAGAGTCAATTCCAGGCCACCATACATGAGACTTGGCAATGGCTTTCATCATGACAATACCAAGATGCGTGCTATGTAGATCTCTCTGCCTTTCTTGGGCATAACAACACAATTACCTCACTGTATACAATCTGATTGAATGGATAGTTTGTCCTTGCGACGGATGTAAGGTTTGGTCTCCTCACACATTTGCTTGGGTATGGCAGACCAATCACCACTAAGGATACAATGTTTCACAAACGATAATATCGGATCCTGGCTGATCCAGGTCTTAACTTGGTGGGCCGTGACAGGTGTTCCTTCACTTTCAAAACATCCATGACTAACAGTAGATCTGCCGGTTGTGGTGTTTCCACCTCCGGTGTGGGCAACAGCAGACGGCTCAATGCGTTGGCACAATTCTCAGTGCCAGGTCTATGGCGCATGACATAATCATAGGCCCACCTCTGGATGCGGGTTGGTGCATTGGTATTGATACCTTTGTTTTCCGAAAACAAATGAAATGAAGACCAAACAGGTACTGATGCATCTTTTTAACCCCATACACACAGGCTTGTGCTTCTTTCTCTACCATGCTGTAAGTTCTTTCCGCCTTTGACAAACTTTTTGAAGCATATGCAACAGGTTGTAATTTGTCTGACTCATTAGCTTGTTGGAGCACGCGACCAACTCCATATGACGAAGCATCACAGGCCAATATTAGACGCTTACACGGATCATAATGTATCAGCAGCTTGTTAGAGCAATGCAGATTAGTAGCTTTCTCAAAAGCTCTATCTTGAGACGCACCCCAAACCCAGTTGTCGCCTTTTCCTAGCAGCATATGCAGTGGCTCTAATAAGGTGGTCAATCTAGGTAAGAAATAACCAAAGTAGTTGAGTAGACCAAGGAATGAACGCAGCTCCGTCACATTCTAAGGCTTGGGTGCATTTTTGATTGCCTTGATTTTCGAGTCCATAGGCTTGATACCATCAGCAGAAATTTTCCTCCCCAGGAATTCGACTTTCGGTGCCATGAAGACGCATTTCAAGCGTTTCAGTCTGAGTCCCACTTTGTCCAGACGATGTACAACCTCTTCCAGGTTGTTTAGATATTCAGCAGAGTCACGACCTGTATGTCATCTTGGAACACGACGGTTCTGGGGACAGACTTCAGTAGACTCTCCATGTTCCTCTGAAATATGGCTGCTGTCGAGCGAATTCCAAAAGGGCACCTGTTGTAGATAAACAGTCCTTTATGAGTGTTGATGCACGTAAGTTTCTTCGACGTATCGACCCGCTCCTGTATCATGTAGGCCGACGTCAGATCCAGTTTTGTGAACGACTTCCCCTCGGCTAGCATTGCAAACAGGTCATCAGCCTTCGGTAATGGATATTGATCCTGTTTCAAAACTTTGTTGATCGTAACCTTGTAGTCTCCACAAATCCTGACAGTGCCATCGGTTTTCAACACGGGAACAATGGGGCTGGCCCATTCGTTAAATTCAACTGGTGATATGATCCCTTCAAGCTGGAGTCTGTCCTGTTCGATTTCGATCTTCTCCCTCGTCATGTCCGAACTGCTCGAGCTTTATGATGGACGGGTCTTGCATCCGAGTCCACGTGGATCTGCATCTTGGCTCCCGTGAAATTGCCGATGCCTGGTTCAAATAGCGAGGGGAACGTGCTCAGCACTTGAGCACATGGAGTATCGTCCTCTGTTGACAACGCTTTGATCTCGTTCGAGTTCCATTTGATTTTTTCTAACCAGTTCCTGCCGAACAGCGTTGGACCATTGCCTGGAACAATCCATAACGGAAATCGTGAACCGCACCATCATACGACACCTTGATGACTGCAATGCCAATCACTGTTATGAAGGCTGATGATCTGTTTGCAATGCTAGCCAGTGGGAAGTTGTTCACAAAACCGGATCTGACGTTGGCCTACATGATACAGGAGCTGGTCGACACGTTGAAGAAGCTTATGTGTATCAACACTCATAAAGGACTGTTTATCTACAACAGGTGCCCTTTTGAAATTCGCTCGGCTGCAGCCATATTTCAGAAGAACATGGAGAATCTACTGTTGTCTGTCCCCAGAACCGTCGTGTTCCAAGATGACATACTGGTCACTGTTATGAGTTCTTTAGTTTACGTACGCAACTTGGCATTGACTGGACTCGGCTTAGGCCTCACAGCCTTAATATTCCACAGCCTGTCGAATGTCCTCTGGCTCATTATTGATTGACTTGCACTCGTGTCAAATTCCATTGATACCGGCACACCATTATGTTTTACATTAATCATTAGTTAGGAACGAATACAGTCCATACATTTCCTCCTCTGGTATCTCGGATTGCATATCCGGATCCGCGCTGGACGGGTCATCATCCTCCACGTGGTGTGTCGCAGCACGCTTGCTCAGTTGCGGACACATGCGCTGAAGATGCCCCACTCTCGAACAGCCTTTACAAATATACTGTTTAAACTGACACTGATGATGCCGATGATTTCCCCCACAACGCCAACACGGTGATATTGGATTCATTCCCGTTGGCGGACTTTGAGCTGCCACAGTTGAGCGTACGCAGTCGGCTAGGCCCTGTCATATGCAGCTCTGACAAACGACGATACTATCTTGTTTACAGTACTTGCCGAGTTCCGATTTTTCAATGGTATCCGCTTTAAGCTTTTGTCTGTCGTCATGTATGATTGGGCAATATTGATGGCCTTACTCAAATCCAGTATCTCCGTAGGATCACCTCGTGGTTAATGCTGATAACAAAGAAGTCCCGCAGCATTTCTGCCAACTCAGTTTCAAACTTACACGGTCCAGCTAGACGTCTTTGGTTGGCAACGAATTCCGATACATCCTGGCCCTCAGAACGAACGTGCGTATAGAATTGATATCTTGAGATGATGATGCCTTCATCTGATTTGAGATGGTCACGTACCAGAGCACACAATGTTTCATAGTCCTTGTCCATTGGACTTAAGGACGAGAGGAGATTCTTTATGTGTCCATAGATTTTCGGACCGCAAACCGTGAGGAGGACCGCCCCCTGCCGAACTGCGTAGACCTCTTTCCCCATTTTGTTGGCCACGAAGTACTGGTTCAAGCGGGCTACAAAGTCTGCCCAATCTTTTCGCTCGACGAATCGCTCCAGAATTCCAATTGTGCTTATTTTTGCATGCGAAGTTTGTTGTTACCTCATCGCCAAATGTTGTGTGTGCAATAACTCAATAGACTGAATACTGTAAACTCCGAACAGGTACAAACCTGGCACTACTTTAGGAGGGCCCAAAATGATTACAATACATTACAAGATGGCTGGCCTTTTATACTTGGGCCTCACATACGTGCGCATAGCCCAATGACCTCCAGCAGTGGCGCCACCTGGTGGCTAGTAAACCCAAGCATACATACATGACAGACACAAAGATAGGCGGCATTGTAGACAGTGTAGAGGAAAGTATAAAACTACAGAGGGATATTGATAGATTAAGTAAATGGGCAAAACTGTGGCAAATGGATTTCAATGTAAGCAAATGGCAGGTCATCCACTTTGGACCTAAAAAGGATGAAACAGGATACTTTCTAAATGGTAAAAATTTTAAAATAATGGATGTCCAAAGAGACTTGGAGATTCGGGTACATAGATCATTAAAATGTCATGAACAGGTACAGAAAATAATCAAAAAGGCTAATGGAATGCTAGCCTTTATATCTAGAGGAACAGAGTACAGGGGGTAGAAGTTATGCAGCAGTTATACAAAGCCCTGGTTAGACTACACCTGGAGTACTGTGAGCAGTTCTGGGCACCACATCTTAGGAAGGATATATTGGTCTTGGAAGGAGTGCACCATAGGTTTACCAGAATGATACCCGGACCCCAAGGTTTAAATTACGAGGAGAGATTACACAAATTAGTGTTTAGAATTTAGAAGATTAAGGAGTGATCTAATCAGAGTTTTCAGGATATTAAGGGGAACAGATAGGGTAGTTAGAGAGAGACTATTTCCGCTGGTTGAGGCTTCTTGGACTAGGGGTGGGCATAGACTATAAATTAGAGCCAAACCTTTCAAAAGTGCAATTAGGAAACACTTCTACAAAGAAAGGGTGGTAGAAGTTTTTAAATCTCTTCCACAATTGGCAATTGATGCGAGATCAATTGTTAATTTTAAATCTGAGATTTATAGCTTAGGTATAAAGGGATATGGGCCCAAGGAGGGTATATGGAGTTAGAAACATCGAAACATAGGAACATAGAAAATAAGTGCAGGAGTAGGCCGTTTGGCCCTTCGAGCCTGCACCACCATTTAATATGATCATGGCTCATCATGCAACTTCAGTACCCCATTCCTGCTTTCTCTCCATACCCCTTGATCCCTTTAGCCGTAAGGGCCACATCTAACTCCCTTTTGAATATATCTAACGAACTGGACTCAGCAACTTTCTGTGGTAGAGAATTCCACAGGTTCACAATTCTCTGAGTGAAGAAGTTTCTCCTCATCTCAGTCCTATATGGCTTACCCCTTATCCTTAGACTGTGACCCTTGGTTCTGGACTTTCCCAAATCGGGAACATTCTTCCTGCATCTAACCTGCCCAGTCCTGTAATAATTTAATGTTTCTATGAGATCCCCTCTCATTCTTCTAAATTCCAGTGAATATAAGCCGAGCCGTTCCAGTCTTTCTTCATATGTCAGCCCTGCCATCCTGGGAATTAGTCTGGTGAACCTTCGCTACACTCCCTCAATAGCAAGCATGTCCTTCCTCAGATTAGGGGACCAAACTGAACACAATACTCAAGGTGTGGTCTCACCAAGGCCCTGTACAACTGCAGTAAGACCTCCCTGCTCCTATACTCAAATCCTCTCACTATGAAGGCCAGCATGCCATTTGCTTTCTTTAGTGCCTGCTGTACCTGCATGCCTACCTTCAGTGACTGATGTACCACGCAGGTCTCATTGCACCTCCCCTTTTACTAATCTGTCACCATTCAGATAATAATCTGCCTTCCTGTTTTTGCCACGAAAGTGGATAACCTCACATTTATCCACATTATACTGCATCTGCCATGCATTTGCCCACTCACCTAACCTGTCCAAGTCACCCTGCAGCCTCTTAGCATCCTCCTCACAGCTCACACTGTCACCCAGCTTAGTGTCATCTACAAACTTGGAGATATTGCATTCAATTCCTTCGTCTAAATCATTATTGTAAATAGCTCGGGTTTCAGCACTGAACCTTGTGGCACCCCCCTAATCACTGCCTGCCATTCTGAAAAGGACCTGTTTATTCTCACTCTTTGCTTCCTGTCTGCAACCAGTTCTCTATCCATGTCAATACATTACCCCCAATACCATGTGCCTTAATTTTGCACTCTAATCTCTTATGTGGGACCTTTTCAAAAGCCTTTTGAAAGTCCAAATACATCACATCCACTGGTTCTCCCTTGTCCACTCTACTAGTTACATCCTCAAAAAACTCGAGAAGATTTGTCAAGCATGATTTCCGTTTCATAAATCCATGCTGACTTGGACTGATCCTGTCACTTCTTTTCAAATGCGCTGCTATTACATCTTTAATAATTGATTCCAACATTTTCCCCACTGCCGATGTCAGGCTAACCGGTCTATAATTCCTTGTTTTCTCTCTCACTCCTTTTTTAAAAAGTGGGGTTACATTAGCTACTCTCCAATCCATAGGAACTGATCCAGAGTCTACAGAATGTTGGAAAATGACCATCAATGCGTCCACTATTTCGAGGGCCACTTCCTTAAGTACTCTGGGATGCAGACTATCAGGACCTGGGGATTTATCGGCCTTCAATCCCATTAATTTCCCGAACACAATTTCCTGACTAATAAGGATTTACTTCAGTTCCTCCTTCTCACTAGACCCTCGATCCCCGAGTATTTCTGGAAGATTATTCGTGTCTTCCTTAGTGAAGACAGAACCAAAGTATTTGTTCAATTGGTCTGCCATTTCTTTGTTCCCCATTATAAATTCACCTGATTCTGACTGCAAGGGACCTACGTTTGTCTTCACTGATCTTTTTCTCTTCACATATCGAAAGAAGATTTTGCAGTCAGTTTTTATGTTCCCTGCAAGCTTACTCTCATACTCTATTTCCCCCCATCCTAATTAAACTCTTTGTCCTCCTCTGCTGAAGTCTAAATTTCTCCCAGTACTCAGGTTTGCTGCTTTTTCTAGCCAATTTATATGTCTCTTCCTTGGATTTAACACGATCCCTAATTTCTCTTGTTAGCCACGATTGAGCCACCTTTCTCGTTTTATTTTTACGACAGACAGAGATGTACAATTGTTGAAGTTCATCCATGTATCTGCCATTGCCTTTCCACCGCCAACCCTTTGAGTTTCATTCGCCAGTCTATCCTACCCAATTCAGGTTTCATACCATCGAAGTTATCTTTCCTTAAGTTCAGGACCCTAGTCTCTGAATTAACTGTGTCACTCTCTGTCTCAATGAAGAATTCTACCATATTATGGCCACTATTCCCTAAGGAGCCTTGCACAACAAGAATGCTAAATAATCCTCTCTCATGACACAACACCCAGTCTAGGATGGCCAGCTCTCTAGTTGGTTCCTCGACATTTTGGTCGAGAAAACCATCCCTTATATACTCCAGGAAATCCTCCTCCACCGTATTGCTACCAGTTTGGTTAGCCCAATCTATATGTAGATTAAAGTCACCCATGATAACTGCTGTACCTTTATTGCACCCATCTCTAATTTCCTTATTGATGCCGTCCCCAACCTCACTGCTATTGTTTGGTGTCTGTACACAACTCCCACAAGCGTTTTCTGCCCTTCGGTGTTCCGCAGATCTACCCACACAGATTCCACATCATCCAAGCTAATGTCCTTCTTTACTAATGCGTTAATCTCCTCTTCAACCAGTTACGCTACCCCACCTCCTTTCCCTTTCTGTCTATCCTTCCTGAATATTGAATAACCCTGGATGTTGAGTTCCCAGCCTTGGTCACCCTGGAGCCATGTCTCCGTAATCCCAATTACATCATATCCGTTAACAGCTATCTGTGCAGTTAATACAGAAGAACATAAGAACATAAGAATTAGGAACAGGAGTAGGCCATCTCGCTCCTCGAGCCTGCTCCGCCATTCAAAAAGATCATGGCTGATCTGGCCGTGGACTCAGCTCCACTTACCCGCCCGCTCCCCATAACCCTTAATTCCCTTATTGGTTAAAAATCGATCTATCTGTGATTTGAATACATTCAACGAGCTCGCATCAACTGCTTCTTTGGGCAGAGAATTCCACAGATTCACAACCCTCTGGGAGAAGAAATTCCTTCTCAACACTGTTTTAAATTGGCTCCCCCGTATTTTGAGGCTGTGCCCCCTAGTTCTAGTCTCCCCGACTAGTGGAAACAACCTCTCTGCCTCTATCTTATCTATCCCTTTCATTATTTTAAATGTTTCTATAAGATCACCCCTCATCCTTCTGAACTCCAATGAGTAAATACCCAGCCTACTCAATCTATCATCATAAGGTAACCCCCTCATCTCCAGAATCAGCCAAGTGAATCGTCTCTGGACCCCCTCCAAAGCTAGTATATCCTTCCTTAAGTAAGGTGACCAAAACTGCACGCAGTACTCCAGGTGCGGCCTCACCAATACCCTGTACAGTTGCAGCAGGACCTCCCTGCTTTTGCACTCCATCCCTCTCGCAATGAAGACCAACATTCCATTCGCCTTCCTGATTACCTGCTGCACCTGCAAACTAACTTTTTGGGATTCATCCCCAGGTCCTACTGCACCGCAGCATGTTGTAATTTCTCCCCATTCAAATAATATTCCCTTTTACAGTTTTTTTTCCCCCAAGGTGGATGACCTCACATTTTCCGACATTGTATTCCATCTGCCAAACCTTAGCCCATTCGCTTAACCTATTGAAATCTCTTTGCAGCCTTTCTGTGTCCTCTACACAACCCGCTTTCCCACTAATCTTTGTGTCATCTGCAAATTTTGTTACACTGCACTCTGTCCCCTCTTCCAGGTCATCTATGTATATTGTAAACAGTTGTGGTCCCAGCACCGATCCCTGTGGCACACCACTAACCACCGATTTCCAACCCGAAAAGGACCCATTTATCCTGACTCTCTGCTTTCTGTTAGCCAGCCAATTCTCTATCCATGCTAATACATTTCCTCTGATTCCGCATATCTTTATCTTCTGCAGTAACCTTTTGTGTGGCACCTTATCGAATGCCTTTTGGAAATCTAAATACACCATATCCATCGGTACACCTCTATCCACCATGCTCGTTATAACCTCAAAGAATTCCAGTAAATCAGTTAAACATGATTTCCCCTTCATGAATCCATGTTGCGTCTGCTTGATTGCACTATTCCTATCTAGATGTTATTTCTTCCTTAATGATAGCTTCAAGCATTTTCCCCACTACAGATGTTAAACTAACCGGCCTATAGTTACCTGCCTTTTGTCTGCCGCCTTTTTTAAACAGAGGCATTACATTAGCTGCTTTCCAAACCGCTGGTACCTCCCCAGAGTCCATAGAATTTTGGTAGATTATAACGAATGCGTCTGCTATAACTGCCGCCATCTCTTTTAATACCCTGGGATGCATTTCATCAGGACCAGGGGACTTGTCTACCTTGAGTATCATTAGCCTGTCCAGCACTACCTCCCTAGTATTAGTGATTGTCTCAAGGTCCTCCCTTCCCACATTCCCGTGACCAGCAATTTTTGGCATGCTTTTTGTGTCTTCCACTGTGAAGACCGAAGGAAAATAATTATTTAAGGTCTCAGCCATTTCCACATTTCCCATTATTAAATCCCCCTTCTCATCTTCTAAGGGACCAACATTTACTTTAGTCACTCTCTTCCGTTTTATATATCAGTAAAAGCTTTTACTATCTGTTTTTATGTTTTGCGCAAGTTTACTTTCGTAATCTATCTTTCCTTTCTTTATTGCTTTCTTCGTCATTCTTTGCTGTCGTTTAAAATTTTCCCAATCTTCTAGTTTCCCACTAACATTGGCCACCTTATACGCATTGGTTTTTAATTTGATACTCTCCTTTATTTCCTTGGTTATCCACGGCTGGTGATCCCTTCTCTTACCGCCCTTCTTTTTCACTGGAATATATTTTTGTTGAGCACTATGAAAGAGCTCCTTAAAAGTCTGCCACTGTTCCTCAATTGTGCCACCGTTTAGTCTGTGTTCCCAGTCTACTTTAGCCAACTCTGCCCTCATCCCACTGTAGTCTCCTTTGTTTAAGCATAGTACGCTCGTTTGAGACAGTACTTCCTCACCCTCAATCTGTATTACAAATTCAATCATACTGTGATCACTCATTCCGAGAGGATCTTTTACTAGGAGATCGTTTATTATTCCTGTCTCATTACACAGGACCAGATCTAAGATAGCTTGCTCCCTTGTAGATTCTGTAACATACAGTTCTAAGAAACAATCCCGTATGCATTCTATGAATTCCTTCTCCAGGCTACCCCGTGCGATTTGATTTGACTAATCGATATGTAGGTTAAAATCCCCCATGATTACTGCCGTTCCTTTTTCACATGCCTCCATTATTCCCCTGATTATTGTCCGCCCCACCGTGAAGTTATTATTTGGGGGCCTATAAACTACGCCCACCAGTGACTTTTTCCCCTTACTATCTCTAATTTCCACCCACAGTGATTCAACATTTTGTTCATTAGAGCCAATATCATCTCTCACAACTGCCCTGATATCATCCTTTATTAACAGAGCTACCCCACCTCCTTTCCCTTCTTGTCTATCCTTCTGAATTGTCAGATACCCCTATATGTTTAATTCCCAGTCTTGGCCACCTGCAACCACGTTTCTGTAATGGCCACCAAATCATACCCATTTGTAATGATTTGTGCCGTCAACTCATTTACTTTATTTCGAATGCTGCGTGCGTTTAGGTAAAGTGTTTTAATAATAGTTTTTAAACCATGATTTTTAGTTTTGACCCCTCCTGCAGCCCCTTTATATTCATACATATTGTCCCTTCCTATCACCTTGTGGTTTACACTTACCCCAGTGCTACTCTGCTCTGTTGCCTCCTGCCTTTTGCATTCTTTCTTGGGGTCCTGTTCATCTGCGCTCTCACCCACTCTAACTAGCTCAGAGCCCTCTCCTGGGTTCCGAATACTCCTCGCATTGAGACACCGAGCTTTCAGGCTTGCCTTTTTATTGCACTTTCACCCTTTAGAATTTTGCTGTACATTGGCCCTTTTTGTTTTTTGCCTTGGGATTCTCTGCACTCCACTTTTACTCATCTCCTCTCTGTCTTTTGCTTCTGTCTCCATTTTGTTTCCCTCTGTCTCCCTGCATTGGTTCCCATCCCCCTGCCATATTAGTTTAACTCCTCCCCAACAGCACTAGCAAACACTCCCCCTAGGACATTGGTTCCGGTCCTGCACAGGTGCAGACCGTCCGGTTTGTACTGGTCCCACCTCCCCCCAGAACCGGTTCCAATGCCCCAGGAATTTGAATCCCTCCCTGCTGCACCACTGCTCAAGCCATGTATTCATCTGTGCTATCCTGCGATTCCTACTCTGACTAGCACGTGGCACTGGTAGCAATCCCGAGATTACTACTTTTGAGATCCTACGTTTTAATTTAGCTCCTAGCTCCTTAAATTCGTCTTGTAGGACCTCATCTCTTTTTTTACCTATGTCGTTGGTACCAATGTGTACCACGACAACTGGCTGTTCTCCCTCCCTTTTCAAAATGTCCTGCACCCGCTCCGAGACATCCTTGACCCTTGCACCAGGGAGGCAACATACCATCCTGGAGTCTCGGTCGTGGCCGCAGAAACGCCTATCTATTCCCCTTACAATTGAATCCCCTATCACTATCGCTCTCCCACTCTTTTTCCTGCCCTCCTGTGCAACAGAGCCAGCCACGGTGACATGAACTTGGCTGCTGCTGCTCTCCCCTGATGGGTCATCCCCCTCAACAGTACTCAAAGCAGTGTATCTGTTTTGCAGGGGGATGACCGCAGGGGACCCCTGCACTACCTTCCTTGCACTGCTCTTCCTGTTGGTCTTCCATTCCCTATCTGGATGTGGACCCTTCACCTGCGGTAAGACCAACTCGTTACACGTGCTACTCACGTCATTCTCAGCATCGTGGATGCTCCAGAGTGAATCCACCCTCAGCTCCAAATCCGCAACACAGTCCGTCAGGAGCTGGAGGCGGACACACTTCCCGCAGACATAGTCGTCAGGGACACCGGAAGCGTCCCTGAGTTCCCACATGGTACAGAAGGAGCATATCACGTGACTGAGCTCTCTTGCCATGACTTAACCCTTAGATACACTTAATTTGGCAACAACAATGTTAACAGGTTACTTACTGATATAAAAAAGAAAAATAAAAGCTACTCACCAATCACCAGCCAATCACTTACCTCTTTGGCTGTGACGTCACCTTTTGATTCCTTTCTACTTCTTTTTTGCTTTTTCTCCGGCTGGAGCTGTACAAGCTGGGCCTTTATAGGCCTCACCACGCACCCCGGACTCACGCTGCTCGAACTGCCGCTCTTCCTCCGACGTTGGGCCTTTATAGGCCTCACCACGCACACCGGATTCATGCACCTTATTACGAATCTCCTCGCATTGAGACATAGAGCCTTCAGACTTGTTTTTTTAACACTCTTTTTCCTTTTAGAATTATGTTGTAATGTGACCCTTTTTGATCGCAGATCAGCCATGATCTCAATGAATGGTGGAATAGGCTCGAAAGGCTGAATGTCCGACCCCTGTTCTTATGTTCCTATGGGAAGGAAGGAAAGGCGCGGGTGGAATCTTGTCAACAGAGAAGAGGAAGGAGGGGGGATTTTGAAGAAGTCAAGTGGATGATGAAGGAATCTTGGATATTTTGAAAATTGTGAAAATTGAGAATAGTTAATTCATAGCTGGAATCTTGTGATCAGCAACTCTACTCTTCTATGTCAGAACACAGACAGACCAAGTTTATGACAGATAGAGTTTAATGAGGGGAAGTGTGAGTTCATCCACTTTGAAAAGAATGATAAAAAGACGAATACAGCACCTTTCACAACCTCGAGTTGGACAAGGAGACACAGGTTCAAACTAGTAAATGTTAACTTTAGGACTGAAATCAGGAGGCTCTCCTGCACACAGAGAGCGATTAACTCTTGAGGGAGAAATTCGGCCGAGCCTCATTTGGGGCGGTAACCCAGATGGAGCGGTAATTTTAGCACCTTGAAAAAGTTTGCGCCTCCGCACAGACAGAAATTTGTCAGAATCGGTCGAAGAGCTGACAGGGATGCTAAATGAGCCATTGCACACTACAGCTGGCGGGGCGGCGGGAGGGGGTGGGGGGGGCGCGGGGGGACAATAACAAAAGTTTGGTCGGTAAATTTGGAGGACCCATTGCAAATGTGCGGAACTCCCGGGAACAGCTGAGTCTTAAAGGTGCGGCAACTCAAGTTCACGCCAGCCTGAGACCACTCCATTGCCTCACCAGACATGCCCTGCCCGTCCAAGCATTTCTCACCTTCTAGCTCCTCACTTGGCCTGAGTCCACCTACCAGCACCTTTCAACTCTTCATATGCGGTCCCAGTCCTGAGCCTCATACTTACTGGTAGTTGCTTGTGCCCCAGACCCACCGTTCGCACGTCCACTGTGCGATGGCACGCAAAATGAAATGCCAATATGCACACTTCGTCATATTACTCGCGAGTACCCTGCTGCAGACACATGTGGCACACCAGCACCTACACAGCCACTAACAACTTTTTGCTTTTGTCATTGCAGGTAAAACTCGCGCACAATATGCATGAGTTGCATCATCGGGGAGAGGGTCAGTCCTACCTCCAGGACCTCACCGACAAGGAGGAGCAGGCATCCGCCCACTTGGGCATTTCAGTCATGGCAGTGAAGGACGGGGAGGCAGAGTCCCTGCTTGACAGTGACGGTATGTGAATGAGATGGCCGTTTTGTGTGAGCCTCCTTAACCTTCAGGCCAAATGCCTTGCAAAATGTTGCAACCAAAATAACCATGCCCCCCCTCCTTCTTGCCTTCCTGCTCCCTCCACAGCTAATAACTGCACTGTTGCTTACAGATGATGAACCAGAAGAGCACCAGCCTGCACGTCAGCCTACTTCTTCCGACGATGGGGAAGATGAGGAAGTGGAGAGCAGCGTGCCGGGACGGGGCGAGATGTCCACAGTTGCATTGAGTGGGAAGAGCACTTGGTCGAAGAGGCTGTCTTCCCGGGGTTGGCTGAAGCTGAGGCTCCTGGCCCCAGTGGCCTGCAGCAACACCCAGCGTGAGGGGAAGCTCAGGGGCCAGCTCTCCGGAGGGTAAATCAGCCCATGAGTCCTGCTCACAGACAGGCAGATGAGGACCTGGACTTGGAGCCTATGTCCAAGGAGTCAATGCAGATGCACCGCGAGTTCATGGGTACATTGACAAGGATCCCGCCGAGCGCCGATGCACCTGTGCTGAATGTGGTGGGGGCTGCCTCAACCTTGGCATTTGTGGTTTAGGGGCCCATCGAACCCATCCTTGGTCAATTAGGGGATGATGGATGCCACAAGTGACCATGGGGTCCAAGGCACGATGACGTGGGCCATGGCTGACGTGGCAGTAGCCCTCGAGCGGCAGGCCGCGACCCCACAACACCTGCATTCTGCCATGTCGTCAGTGCATGCTGGCATCAATATGCTGTCTGCTCTGATGCAGGGTCAAATTGATGCCACGCAAGCAGAACTGGTCTAGGGTGTCATGCTAGACTATCTGTTCTGCATTTCTCAGACACACATCAGCCCTCAAGTAGTCTTGCTGCAGGCACTGAGGACCCATTGAGGAGCAGAAGGCGAGGGAAGGCGGTGAGGCAGAGGGGTGGGAAATGCCTACGCAAGACCCACTGATGAAAGGTGTGGCCATGGGCCCTATGTAGAAAAGGTGGAAATATTATTCATCTGTTGTATTATTTGAAGGGGCGGTGCCCCATTTTGTTTTCTTTGAGGGGGTTGGGGTGTTTGGAGTTGTTTGAGGGATGTGTTTTCAATAAAATGTAACGTTGAACATTTCCTTCAGCCTGACTGTTGATTTGTAACAGAGAGGTGGCATTATCGTGCCACAACATGCGCTTATTATTAACTGCATGTCTCAGCTCACTCCATTTGAGTGAAGCGTTCCCTTATAGGCCGCTCCCAAATAGCCCTGTCACCGCCAACATTGGCACGCTGCCTCCTCTATGGATTAGGGTCCTTGTCGTGTTGCTGTTCATTCGGGGCGTTTGCAGGCTCCTGGTCCTTCTCCTCCACCTCGTCAACCTGAGGTGCACCTGTGATCCCTCTTGCAAGGCCTGGGCCCTCATGATGGCCAGGTTGTGCAGCATGCAGCACACCACAATGAGTGGTGAGACCTATTGAGAGGAGCATTGAAATCTGCCTTCAGAGCAGTCCAGGCATTGGAATCACTGCTTCAGCACCCTTATTGTCTGCTCTATGATGTTGCAGGTGGCGGTATGGCTCTTATTGTAGCGTTACTCCGGCTCTGTGGTGGGGTTGCAGAGGGGAGGTCATTAGCCAGGTGGCCAGGCCGTATCCCTTGTCCCAGAGCAGCCAGCCTCGGCCTTGCTGTGGGGGCTGATACAGTCGAGGCACAATGCTCTCCCGCAGGATAAAGGCATCGTGTGAACTTCCAGGATAGTGGGCATTGACTGCAAGAAGTGCTGCATGTGGTCGCACACCAGCTGCATATTTAGGGAGTGATATCCCTTTCGGTTTCTGAATACCTCTGCATTCTGGAATGGTGCTTGCAAGGCCACGTGCATGCAGTCAATTGCTCCTTGGGCCCTCTGGAAGCCCACTATCCTGGCAAACCCACATGCGTGCTCATCCTCTTTCTCCCTGGTCATCGGGAAGGTAATGATATTCATTTGAAGGGTGTAGAGAGCCTATGTGATATCGCGGATGCAGCAATGTGCTGCAAATTGTGAGACACTGCACATGTCCCCTGATCCAGCCTGGAAGGAGCCGGAGACATAGAAGGTGAGTGCAGTCCTGGTGCCCAATTGAGGCTGCAGGTCTTCCTGCAGGAGATGGCATATCTCTTTAATGACCTCCCTTCTGACACATGCCTTTGTTAGCTCCAGATTATTCTAATGCTCTCCTTGCCAGCCTCCCATCTTCCATAAACTTGAGCTCATGCAAAACACTGCTGCGCGTGTCCTAACTCACATCTGGTCCCGTTCACCAGTCACCTGTGTGCTTCTGGTCCGGCAAAAGCAAGGAAGTTATAATGAACCTTCATAAAAACATTCACCTTCATAAAACACTGGTTCAGCCTCAATTGGAGCATTGTGTCCAATTCTGGGCACCGTACTTTCGGAAAGATGTGAAGGCCTTAGAGAGGGTGCAGAAAAGATTTACGAGAATAGTTCCAGGGATGAAGCCCAGAATCCCATATGCTTTTTTTAACCGCTTTCTCAACCTGTTCTGCCACCTGCAACAATTTGTGCCCAGGGCTTCCTGTCCATACAACCCCTTTAGAATTGTACACTTTAATTTAGATTGCCTCTCCTCGTTCTTCCTCCGTTCATCTGCCCTAATTTCTCCTTATGTGGCTACGTGTTGACTATTGACTGATTTACGCTCCTGTGAAGCGCCTTGAGACGTTTTACTACGTTAAAGGCGTTGTATCAATACAAGTTGTTGAGTGAAGATGAGCTGAAAGGCCCTCACACAGCTGTGTGTTGAACGATACAAACCTTGCTTTGTACCAGCAGCAGCAGGCTTTGAGTGACAGGGAGATGCAGGACGGATGGACCAATGGGCGGCGGGGGGCGGGCGTGTCCGCTGACAGACGCTGTTAATAAAGTTGCGCCGGTTTACAACCTTCTTTTGCCAAGATGGCGGACTACGACCTGACGATGCGGATCGCCAATTTCTTGGACCGGCACCTGGTTTTCCCGCTGCTCGAGTTCCTGTCGGTTAAAGAGGTAATGGAGGGGCCCTCCGCCCCGTACAGAACCGCCTCTCGGGGGCCTGCACCGGCCCCTCACCGTGTCCCAGGGCCTGTCGGCGGCCGCACGTGAAGTGGGCCTCCTGGGCCTGGATTGAGCGCTTACCTTCAGCCCGTGGCTTTGTGGAAAGCCCTGGGGTGAGGTTCTGCCTCTCTCGCCGAGATCAGTCTACCCGGGAGCAGCGTTTCCAATCTTCCCTCCGCTCCACCCCGTGACCCGCACTGGAGTGAAGGCATCGACTGTGTTTGGGAGACATTTTATTGCAGCTTCTTCCCCCATTCATCGCCCACTCAATTTTCGCACAGCAAGATCCCGCAAACAGCAATTTGATAACCACATAATGTGTTTTATTAATGTTGTTTGAGGGATAAATATGGACATGGCACAGGGAAGAACTCTCCTGCGCTTCAAATAGTGTCATTTTAAAAACCTTAAAAGACTTGCATTTATATGGTGCCTTTTAGACCACTGGATTACCCAAAGCGTCTTTATTCACCCACTCCATGGACGAATAAAACCATAAGGGAACAATTGAGGGTAAGGAAAGAGGAAGAAATAAAGGACAGTATCCAATTAAAAATAAGGGCATACAAAGTGAGTGACCAAAACTAGTGCGAGGACAGAAGACTGGGAAGCTTTTAAAAGCCAGCAAAGAATGACTAAAAAGATGATTTAAGAAAGGAAAGATAGACTGTGAAAGTAAACTAGCACAAAATATAAAAACAGATAGCAAGAGTTTCGATAGGTATATAAAAAGGAAAAAGGTGGCTAAAGTAAATGTTGGTTCTTAGAAGATGAGAGTGGGGAATTAGTAATGGGGAACATGGAGATGGCAGAAACTCTGAACAAATATTTTGTATCTGTCTTTACAGTAGAGGACAATATTCTGACTGGATAGTCTAGGTGCTATAGGGGGAGCAACTTAACACAATCACAATCACTAAGGAGGTGGTACTTAGTAAAATAATGGGACTGAAGACAGATAAATCCTCTGGACCTGATGGCTTGCATGCTAGGTTCTTAAGAAAAGTAGCGGCAGGGATTGTGGATGCATTGGTTGTAATTTACCAAAATTCCCTGGATTCTGGTGAGGTCCCAGCAGATTGGAAAACTGCAAATGTAATGCCCCTATTAAAAAATGGAGGCAGGCAAAAAGCAGGAAACTATAGACCAGTTAGCCTAACACCTGTAGTTGGGAAAATGTTGGAGTCCATTATTAAAGAAGCAGTAGCAGGACATTTGGAAAAGCAAAATTCGGTCAGGCAGAATCAGCATGGATTTATGAAGGGGAAGTCATGTTTGACAAATTTGCTGGAGTATTTTGAAGATGTAACAAACAGGGTGAATAAAGGGGAACCAGTGGATATGGTGTATTTGGACTTCCAGAAGGCATTTGACAAGGTGCCACATAAAAGGTTCCTGCACAAGATAAAAGTTAACAGGGTTGGGGGTAATATATGAGCATGGATAGAGGATTAGCTAACTAACAGAAAAGAGAGAGTTGGGATAAATGGTTCATTCTCTGGTTGGCAAACAGTAACTAGTGGGGTGCTGCAGGGATAAGTGCTGGGACCCCAACTATTTACAATCAATATAAATGACTTGGAAGAAGGGACTGAGTGTAACGTAGCCAAGTTTGCTGACGATACAAAGATGGGAGGAAAAGCAATGTGTGAGGAGGACACACAAAATCTGCAAAAGGACATAGGCTAAGTGAGTGGGGAAAAATTTGGCAGATGGAGTATAATATTGGAAATTGTGAGCTCATGCACTTTGGCAGAAAAAAAAATCAAAGAGCAAGTTATTATTTTAATGGAGAAAGATTGCAAAGTGCTGCAGTACAGTGGGACCTGGGAGTACTTGTGCATGAAACACAAAAGGATAGTATGCAAGTACAGCAAGTGATCAGGAAGGGCAATGGAATCTTGGCCTTTATTGCAAAGGGGATGGAGTATAAAAGCAGGGAAGTCTTGCTACAGCTATATAAGGTATTGGCGAGACCACACCTGGAATACTGCGTGCAGTTTTGATTTCCATATTTACGAAAGGATATACTTGTTTTGGAGGCAGTTCAGAGAAGGTTCAATAGGTTGATTTCAGGGATGAAGGGATTGACTTATGAGGAAAGGTTGAGTAGGTTGGGCCTCTACTCATTGGAATTCAGAAGAATAACGGGTGATCTTATTGAAACATAGATTATGAGGGGGCTTGACAAGGTGGATGCAGAGAGGATGTTTCCACTGATAAGGGAGACTAGAGGGCATGATCTTAGAATAAGGGGCTGCCCATTTAAAATAGAGATGAGGAGCCTGAGGGTTGTTAATCTGTGGAATTTGCTGCCTCAGAGCTGTGGAAGCTGGGACATTGAATAAATTTAAGACAGAAATAGACAGTATCTTAAACGATAAGGGGTTATGGGGAACGGGCAGGAAGTGGAGTTGAGTCCATGATCAGATCAGCCATGATCTTATTAAATGGCGGAGCAGGCTCGAGGGGCCGTATGGCCTACTTCTGCTCCTATTTCTTATGTTCTTATTAAGTACAAAGACAGCAGGGCAGTGCATGATCTGGGAAAATATGAAGAGATTAGGAGAGAAGTCAAAAAAACAATTGGAAGGCAAAGAGGAACTATTAAATTAAATTGTCAAGGAACATAAAACAAAGTAGTAAAATATTTTATAGGCATATCAATTAAAAAAGGAAGGTTCAGATTGGAATAGGGTTGTTAAAGGATTGACCGGACAATACCACAGGTAACGATCGAGATGATAGAAATATTAAATAATTATTTTGCTTCAGTATTTACCAGGGAGATCGAACAGGTGGACATGACATTGGATGATGAGATGTGCATTTAAAATTAAAAAAAAAACTCAAGGATAAAACCCCATGGATTGAACCCACACATTTTAAAAGAATCTAGGAAAGTGATGAGTCATTTGTAGACATTTAATAATTCGTTAGAAAAAGGTGTAATGTCAAGAGGACTGGCGGATAGCTAACGTAATTTAAGAAGAGGAATAGAACATGGCCAGGGAATTGTAGACCAGTCAGCTTAACATTGGTGGTAGGAAAAATAATGGAATCCCTACAAAAGGAGAAAGTAGAAGAACATCTAGAAACCAAAAGTCATACTAAATAGTCAGCATGGATTTCGAATGGGAAAGTCTTGTTTGACCAACCTTATTGAATTTTTTGAAGAGGCAACAGAGAGAATAGACAATGATAATGCAGGATATGTAATTTATCTAGATTTTTTAAAAAGGCCTTCGATACGGTACCTCATAATAGACAGATGAGCAAGGTCAGAGAATGTGGAGTCAGGGAACAAGTAGCAGAATGGATTGCTAACTGGCTTCAAGACAAAGCAGAGAATGGGAGTAAAGGGTAGCTATTTGCAGTGGCAGAAGGTGTGTAGTGGTGTTCCACAAGGATCAGTGCTGGAATCACTGTTCACAATTTACATTAATGACAGACTTTGGAATTAAAAACACAATTTCTAAATTTGCGGATGATACCTGTTAGATCTCTTAATTTCCAATGAAATGTGAACTCCGATTGTAGTTTTAATGTAACTTTATTCTGGCAGCAGCAACAAGCTCTTGGCTTTAAGCCAGGCCTTTGTCCTTCTGAGACCACATGGCCAAAATGGCTGTTTATATACCTGATCAGTTTACAGAAAAGAACTCACCTTCTTTGACATTGGCTCAATTAATAGTCTGTTAACCTTTAATTGGCTCGCTACCCAAAGGTCCTAAAATGTCAAGTTGATTGATGACTTAATGCAACATGCTGAGTTGCACGTAGCAGCTTTGACTTGGGGTCTGTGAATTTTCACAGCCTGTCTGAATGCAGCCTGTTTGAATTCTCTATCAATCCCCCCTTTGATTCTTTCTCAAACTGAATCATAAAACATCAGCTATCACTGGTTAAACATTCTACAAAATAATTTCATACATGTTAATAGCGTTTCCTTCTAAAATTTGTTGATGTGTTTCGCCACATGTCCGGACTAGTAGCTTCCACACAAATTTACACCAACCCAAGTTCCATCGTGGCCACAATGGAAGTCTGGTTTTAGTAGGTTGATTAACCTTATTCCAATTTAATCCAAATCAATATCTTAATTCAACCAGTAAACAACCTTCCCTTAAGCATAACATACCCCTGTGCCACTGACAGACGGTCTGCTGGGACCTGCAAGGTGTCTCTCCTGCGGGGCTGCAGCTGCCTGGTCGCAACAACATTTAATCAACATAAACAAACAATATAAAAGTAAAATACTTACAACTAATAGAATTAAACTTTCCACCAATGAAGTTCCGATTGAACCTAGCCATTCAGTGGCTCCACTCCACAAAGTGAATGATGGGGGTTGCTTATATGTGCAACACTCAGTTCTGAGTAGGGCGCAAGTACCTCCCTTTTCAGAATTCCGGGAGCAGTTACTATAATTCCCTTGCGATCCTACTATTTCCCTTTGGTGCAGAGGGTCGGCTAGTAAGAAGTAGGCCTATGCCTAGAATACCTACAGTAATACAGTAAATTTATACATTTTGGCAAAAAGTAATTGTCCTTATTAGATTTCAGCTTCAGTTACGGGTGCTCGTTTAATGTGTGAAGTGTGGATCCAGGCTTTCTTTCCTTGGACTTTAACAGCTGCTTGGGTGGTCAATAACACTTGATAAGGTCCCTCCCACTTGGCACCCAAAGGTTCTTTATGCAACTTTTTCACATACACCCAGACTCCCGGGATGATGTCGTGTCCTCCTTCGGGTGGATTACCCCAAGCTGCCGATACCTGTCGGGAAACAGAACTAATAGCATTGGTTAGGTTCTGACAGTATGATAACAAAGTGTCACTCATTAAGTGAACATCAGCTTTCCGTAAATCAATAGTTCCTGGCAGCGACATGGGTCTTCCTGTTATAATTTCAAATGGGCTTAGACCTGTAGTTCTGTTCAGGGTTGCCCTAATGCTACATAGCACTATTGGTAGTGCCTGGGGCCATGGTGTTCCTTCTTGGTGCTATTTGGCAAGCCGTTGTTTGAGTTCGATTCATTTGCTCTAATTGTCCTGATGATTGTGGATGATAAGGACAGTGTAAATCCCACGTAATGTTCAGTAACCTACAGATTTCTTGGCAGACAGCACCTGTGAAGTGTGTTCCCTGATTTGAGTCAATGCTACTCGGGACTCCCCATCGGGGAATGTAATCCTTACACAAGACCTTTGCAGTGTGATTGGTTGTAGCTCTTTTAGTTGGGACAGCTTCTACCCATCTAGAGAATCTGTCGACCATGACAAGAATGTTAGTGTATCCTTGGCATAAAGGAAGAGATATATAATCAACCTGCAGATGCTGGAATGGTCAGACGGGCAGGAGGCCTCAGTTGGGGCATTACTGCGATGGGTCCAGAATTATTTTTCTGGCAGACCACACAGCGGTCTGTTACCAGCTGGGCATGTTAAATCCCCGACCCCACCAGCTTTTCTGGAACCGTGCCATCATCTGTTGTGAGGCCAAATGTCCCCACGAGTGGATCTGTTGGGCTAAAAAAGGCAGAAGCGCTTGTGGTGCGACTGGCTTGTCGGTAACTCTTTGTCTCCAGACACCATCTTCACATAGCTTAATTCCTGCCTCAATCCATGTCCATTTTTCCTCTCGGGAGCACTCGCCTTGCATTGTTTGAAGGTCTCGTGTCAGAGTCCTGATGGCTTTCAATCTGCACATCTGTGTTGGTTCTTCTGGGGGAAATGCCCTGTGAGGCGGCATCTTTAGCTGCTTCCTTGGTATGGGCCTTACACTTCAGGATTGACACTTCCTGAGGTAATTGTATGGCCTCTAGTAAGTCTCGGACTTCTTTTCCATTTCGGATAGGTGTACCAGCAGCAGTGAGGAATCCTCTTTTCCGCCATAACAGACCAAAGTCGTGAACGACTCCAAAAGCATAACGTGAATCTGTGTAGACATTAGCTGACTGTCCTTCTGCTATTCGACATGCTTTTGAAAGGCCTGTAACTCGGCCTGTTGTGCTGACGTTTCTGAGGGTAAACATACTTTTGCCTCTACCTCATATAAGGTTGTAACTGCCCATCCTGCTTTTCTGGTACCATTGTCAACAAAGGAGGAACCATCTGTAAAGAGGATGAGGTCTGGGTTGTGCAGAGGCTCCTCTGCTGCTAAGGCTGCTTCTTCTGTTTCTTTTAAAATCTCCACACAGTCATGCTCTTCACATTCTCCCCCCTCTTGCTCCCTCGATTCTGACATCGGGAGCATAGTTGTGGGATTAACCGGGCTGGCCCGGATGATATGGAAATTAGGAGCTTCCAAAACTGCTGTCCAGCGGGTCCATCTAGCTGCCGTCACTTGAGACATTCTAGTCATAGACAACAAAGCATGTACGGTGTGGGGACACTTGACAATCAGCTTTTGGTCGAGACTAGACCCGCAGTGATCATTACCGCTCGACATGTAGCTTCCATGGCCCTTGGGCAACTTCCCCATCCGAGGGCTACTGCATCCAGTTTTGCCGAATAATAGCCAATAGGTCTTTGCCGATTCCCATGTTCTTGTCAGTGTAGCTGTCATGTATCCTTCTTTCTCATGGACAAACAGGGTAAATGGCTTACCACTGTCGGGGATTCCCAGAGCCGGTGCCGAACACACAGCCTTTTTCAAACTCGGGAAGGCCTCTTGCTGTTCCTTAGTGAGGGTGATGGCTTCTTTAGAGGCACGTTTCCTCTTTAAAATATCATTCAATGGCTGAGCAAGTTGTGTGAAGGAGTCAATCCAATTTCTGTTAAAGTTACACAATCCCAAAAAAGACCGTAGTTCCTGAATAGGGTGGGTTTTTTAGCAGCCCGAATGGCTGCAGTTCTATCCTGGGTAAGTTCTCTCTTTGTGAAATCTTTTGTCCCAGGTATACACCCTCTTGGGATATTTGAGCTTTGTCGATGCTGGCTTTATGTCCTTTCAGCCAAAGGTGGTCCAGCAAAGCTCGTAAATCTTGTTCATGTTGTTCTTTTGTGTTTGAAGCTAGCAGGATATCGTCTACATATTGGATGACTGTGGATGACAGGGGAGGTAATTCTCGCAAATGGCTTTGTAAAGCCATGTGGAATACCGTAGGGGTGTTGTGGAAACCCTGCGGTAACCAGGTCCAAGTATACTGTTGTCCTTGGACCGTGAAAGCAAACCACTGTCGAACCTCCGGTGCCAGAGGCACCGACCAAAATCCATTGGCCATATCTATAACCGAGAAATATTTATGTTCCGGTTTGAGGGCATTAAAAATGGTGGAGGGATCTGCGACCAAAGGAGCTTTTTGATCAATACACTGGTTAGCTTTCCTATAATCGACAGTCAAACGCCAAGTCTCATTAGATTTCTGTACCGGCCACACGGGGCTATTGGAGGAGCTATGTGTTTTAATAAGCACCCCTTGTTTCTCCAATTGCTGAATAACCGGTAAAATTCCCGCGATGGCAGTTGGACTGATGGGATACTGTTTAGTGCATGGAGGCTTGGTCCCGGTAAATGACGCAGGCTCCATCTGGAGTAGGCCACAATCATTCTTATCTTTAGCCCATATCGGGTGTTCCTTCAATTCTTCTTTCTTCAAAGTTCTAATTGACCATGTCACCTGACCATCCTCAAAATGCAGCGATGAATCTACTTGGATTAGAACGTCCATTCCCAAAAGGGGTTGATCTACTGGGCCTATCCAGACTGGTGTGGTTATAAGTACCGGTGGTGTCCTTTTAATTTCCATTTTATGGCCCCCAACTCCATAGGCTGTACATGCCCTACCATCCAACGGCAAAGAGCCTCCATATTGTAGGGGTAAGCATGTTAATTCCGCCCCTGTGTCTAAAAGACAGTCCACATCCTTATCGCCCACCCTCAGTTATATATAGCCCATCTTCCCTTTGTTGTATTAGTCCGAGGAGGAGGGCCAGGGTGGGCTCTAATTGTTTTTTGCTATCCCAAGTAACTCCTTCTGTTGTATTGTCAGTCACTTAAATGCTTCTATGAGGTCATTATCTTGTGACAAGCCTGGTTTGTTGGCTGAATTGTATCCCTGGCTGCGTCCTCTTCCCTGGCCACGACCTTGCTGTTTTGCCCTGCACGTCTTGGCCCAGTGACCTTCTTTCCCACAATAATGACATTTTCCGGGTAATTTTCCTAATGACTGTTTATCGGAATCCTGGGATTTCCATCCCATAACCTGTACAGCTCGGACTTTAGCTCCCATATCCCGATCTAATCAGTTACATCGATCCACCTTCCCAGTCCGGTAACACTATCTTAAGCATTTTGGACAGTTCTGGCTTTAGACCTGCCACGAAAGCTGCTTTCAGGGGTCCAAACACTTGTTCATCCATTTCCCCATCCGTATTATTCATACCCCAATGTTCTAGCCACGTGCATCTAAACCGCTCGTCATACTCCAGGACCTCCTCTGTGTTCCTTTCTGTTGGCAGGCTGCAATTTTTCCCCAATCTGTCTTAGCTGGACTGAAGGCTTGCAGCCAGTGTTTAATCGCCTCCCATCCTGCGTTTAATTCTTGCTCATCCTGCCCCAAAACAACTTCTACCTTGTCGTGCAATTTGCTTCCCTGTGTTTTTGGCACCATTATGGTCAAAATTTGCACTCCATCCCAGGGATGAAGTTGGTATATTTTCTTAAGCGGTCCAATTGGTCCCACGTTTTCACTCCCCCTTTCTTTGGATTGGGCAATTCCTTGGACCATTTATCAATTTTCTCTTGGTCTGCCGGATCATGAAATAAGTATTCTGCATACACCCTTTTCCTTGTTTTTTTGGTTCCGCCCTCATCCGCAGTCTCTTCTGATTTGACTACAACCGTCTTTTTTTAAACGGGGCAAAGCGCACCCCTAATTCATCGTCATCCGACCCTGTCTCATCAGAGGATTCAGAATCCGTATCTATTCCTTGGTTGTGTCTTCAGGTTTGCGCTTTTAATTTATCCAAACATGGGTACCCTGGGAATTGACCGATACATTTTCCTTTTTCTATTACTGTCTCTTGACCAAATGATTTTTTCCATTCTTTAATTTCACCTTTAAGATCTTTAACTTCCACTTCTGATTTTTCAAGTTCAAGTCTTTTCTGTCGCAGCTGTGCACAAACAGCTTGCAATTGGTCCTTTGTACTGGTCAGTTCTCGATCATGTTGGGAATGCATTATAATTTCATTCCGCTTTCGGATTTGTCCCATAACGGCTAGGGACCATCTAGTTCGCTCTTTATTTTTCATACCGGTCGTTTTTCCCCAGACCCTTTTAATCTCGTCCAAGGACCATTGTCCTTTGGAGGTACCGTATTTTTGTTTGATCTTAATACAGGTTTTAGATAAGTTGAATTGTTGCTCTGTATTCTTTCAACTGTTCGAGGATTTCATCTATCGAAACCTCAGGTGGGGCCCACCCGCATTTAACAGTTGTAGGCAATTCTTTGCTCTTATCTCCTGCTGCCATAATACTGATTTGTTTACTGGGGTCTCGAGTCGTAGGCTTTCCAACCGATCAGTGGGTCGGTGATTAATTAACTAACACACCGCCGAAGTTAGACGTCTATGGGACCTCGAGCCGACTACCAACCGGAGGGTTCGCAAACCAGTGGCTTTCGGAATCGCGTAAAAGGGGGGGCGAATTTAGACTTTTGACAGGACTTTTATAAAGAGGCATCCTTACTTCAGTATGTAGGTCCGATGTCCAAAATTCAGTTTCTTCCCTCAGCGATCGTGTTCGTGACGCCAAAATTGTTAGATCTCTTAATTTCCAATGAAATGCGAACTCCGATTGTAGTTTTAATGTAACTTTATTCTGGCAGCAGCAATAAGCTCTTGGCTTTAAGCCAGGCCTTTGTCCTTCTGAGACCACATGGCCAAAATGGCTGTTTGTATACCTGATCAGTTTACAGAAAAGAACTCTCCTTCTTTGACCTTATTGGCTCAATTAATAATCTGTTAACTTTTAATTGGCTCGCTACCCAAAGGTCCTAAAATGTCAAGTTGATTGATAACTTAATGCAACATGCATGTAGCAGCTTTGACCTGTCTGAATGCAGCCTGTTTGAATTCTCTATCAATAACACATTTTTTTTGGGGGGGTGGGGTGGGGGGGGGTGCGGAGAAAGTGGTGGGGATAGTCAATACTGAGGAAGATTGCAACAAATTAGAGGAGAACAATAATAAACTTGCAGAATGGGCATATAATTGGAAAATGAAGTTCAACACAGATAAATGTCAGGTATTACATTTAAGGAAGAATAGGGAGGTTAATCATTACTTGGAGGGTGCAAGTCCAGGTGGGGGAGAGGAACAAGGGATCTTGGAGTACAAATCACTAAAAGTTGCGACACAGGTTCCCAAGCCATAAAAAAAGCAAACCAAGCACTAGGGTTTATTTCTAGAGCTATAGAATTGAAAAGTAGAGAAGTTATGCTAAACCTGTATCGAACCTTGGTTACACACCACACTTGGAGTACTGCATACAGTTCTGGTCGCTATGTTATAAAAAGGATGTAGAGGCACTGGATAGGGTGCAGAAAAGATTTACGAGGGTGATGCCAGAAATGCGAAAGGTATATGTATTGGGAAAGGATGAACAAGCTGTGTCTCTTTTCTTTTTCTTTTGAAAAAAGAAAGAGGAGCGACCTTTTTAAAAGTATGAAAGGTTTTGATAGTGGATAGGAGAGAATGTTTCCACTTTTGGAGAAGAGCATAACTTGAGACTATCAATATAAGATAGCCACCAAGAAATCCAATAGGAAATTCAGAAGAAACTTCTTTATGCTAGGAGTGGTGAGAATGTGGAACTCGTGACCACACGGAGTGGTTGAAGCGAATAGTATAGATGCATTTAAGAGGAGACTAGACAAGCATATGAGGGAGAAGGGAATAGAGGGTTCTGCTGATAGAAATAGATGAGGAAAGATGGGAGGAGGCTCGAGTAGAGCATAAATGCTGGTATGGACTGATTGGGCTGAATGACCTGTTTCTGTGTCATATATCCTATGTAAAGTGCTTTACAGTCAATGAAGCACTTTTGAAGTGTCATCACTGTTGTAATGTAGGAAACACAGCAGCCAATTTGAGCTCGGCAAGCTCCCACAAACAGTAATGTGATAATGACCAAATAATCACTTTGTTGCATTGATTGAGGGGTGAATATTCAAGGTCGGCCCTGCCCCTTTTTGCACATCTTCTACGCATGTGTGCTGTCACCGAGGTCCGGTCACGCATGCGCCATATCCCCATAGTTGCGGCTGCAGTGTAGCATGGGCCATGCTTTCCTGAACTTTGTAGAATAAGGCCCGTCACTAGGTCCAAGCTGGAGAGGAGAGGAGAGGAGAGGAGAGGAGAGGAGAGGAGAGGAGAGGAGAGGAGAGGAGAGGAGAGGAGAGGAGAGGAGAGGAGAATTAGAGGAATCTGAGGGTGCGGAGAGAGGAGGTCAGGGACTTGGGGGAGGGGGTAAAAGAGTGCGGAGAGCTCGGGATGGAAGATTCTGGGCGCAGAGTATGGGTCCGGAAAGAGTCGAAAGTATGACAGTAACGCAATCCGTGGCATTGCATGTCAGCGCTCCTCTCTTGGAGGTACATGGAAGCGCCGCCACAAAAAGGTGCCCGAAGATCCCGCCAACCGTGTTTTTGCCGCAGTGGGTCAAATTTGACATTTTCAAGACTGAGATTGATAGATATTTGTTAATTAAGTGTTTTAAGGAATATGGAGCAAAGGCGGATAAATGGAGTTGAGTTGCAGTTTAGACATAATCTGATTGATAAGCTCGAGGGTCTGAATGGCCGCCTCCTGTTCATAATGTTAGAACAGCTGCAGAAATAACATGCTAGTAGGTTAACCACTACAGAAAAATATATCTGACTTCTGGGGTGCATAAGTCACACATCCTTTCAGGTTGCAGGGATGTTGATAAGGCAATTAAAACATATATGACAATTGACTTTAACTAGGGGCATTGAATACAAAAACAAGGGGCTAGACTGTACACTTCACATTACCTATCTAAGGCCCGTCTATCGCCCAAAACGGACCTCTATCGCCCATTTTGAGCAAAAAGTGGAAACTAGGCCCAAAACATCGCCGGAAAAATAGGCCCCCAAGTTTCCACTTTGATCGCTCACAGAAGGCCCATCCCAAGTTTCGGCACCTAGTATGCACTTCGCTGGGCTAATGCAAGGCTCAAAAGAGTGCTCAAAAATAGTTGCTTTTTCAGGGCCTTAGAGAGGGAAATGAGAACTACGGACACCATTTTTAGCTTCTGAGGAAGGGTGGAGAATTAATTGAGTTATTTAGAGAGTAAAATTGAAGCAAATTGTCCTCAGAAATTTGGGACAGGGAATATAAATGGCTATTATCAACTTATTTATGCTAAATAGATCTCATATATTGGAATTATTTAGTAAATAGCTTTTACATAGTGAAGATATTTAATATTCTTGGGACAGGTGGGAGAGGATGCGGGCGAGGGCATCGGGGAACTTAATCACCATGGCGATCTAGCACTGGTACCATCACACCCTTCCCGAAGACCAGTAGCCAGTGGCAGTTACACGGCCACTAAGCTTTTGCGTTAGCAGCTCATTCATGAACCCTTCGCATGAACTATTATTGTTGATATTCAAACATTCAAATACAGTTACCTTTAAACAAAAAGTTTCATTTCCGTGGGGAAACCGAATAAAGAAACAAATATGCATGAAAAACTGTACGTTGTAAAACTTAAGTAAGAGAGAAGGTACAAAAGTTGTGTAAATTTTTTTTTATTAAGAAACAATTCTTTTTAAAGAACTAATGAACAACACCCTCCCCCGAAACCCCCATCCCCCGCACCAACCAACCCTTCCCTCAAAATCCCCAAAACGTTAGAAGAAATTGAACATTTTAAAGAACAAGTGGCCATTTCAGTCAGGCTAACAAGTGGCCATTTCAGTAAGAATGGAAAGTGAACATTTTAGAACAAGTGAACTATTGAGAAGCACTCCCCCCTCCCTACCTGCGGCCACGTTTACCTCCAGATCCTTTCGCACCCCACCCGCCTGTTTTGGTCTCCGCAGACCGACACCACGACATCATGCAGAGTTGGACGGCAAGACTTCCTGCCGTGATGGAGGTAACGGAGCGGAAGCAGAAGCCTCAGGCTCTACTTCCGAGTTAGGAGGAATTGTGTCCTCTGTACTCGCTTGTGTGCTTGGGGGTCTCGCTGCAAGCGGACACGACACCTTTGGTGCAGCGTCGTGTCCAGCCAGCAACGCGTGTCGTAGGGCATTTGTTGCGGCTGTCTGCTCCCTGATCACCTCCAACGTCTCCCGAGCAGTCTGTGACTGCTCAGAAGACCAGCTGGAGAAGCGCGAGCAGAACTCACTCCAGGATGTGGAGAACTGGCTCCAATTGTTGAGAAACCTACGAACACCTGGATAAGGTCGTGACCGTCTCCCTGCTCAGGGAAAGTAAGCTCTCTATCTGGTCCTCCGTGGCAGGCGAGTGCATTTCACGCTGACTGGACCGCCGTGGAGTCAGCGTGTGCAATGTCATACGCCTTGGCGTCACCACCTGCACACCGCTTGGTACCGGTGCCTCATCTGTCTCAAAAGGGATGGCCGCAGGTTGTTTTTCCCCCACAAAAAAAATCCCCTCTCCCTCTCCCTCTCCCAGCAGGAGTCTGCAATGGCTCGTCCTCCTGGGAGTGTCCCGATTGGTCAGTGGACGTGTCTGTTGACTCCATCAGTACTTGTTGACCTTTGAAAGACAAATGGAAGTTATAAACAACGTTTAACAATGCAAATCAATTCATCTCAATTAAGAACTCAAAACATTACCATTAGCCCATATGCACAAGCGGTCACCAGGCCGAACATGACCTCATTTGAAGATCAATAGTACATCTCAATAGTATAACTCAATTATATATCATATTAAAGTATCATTGCAGAGGATTATGCGCGTAACAAATATTTACTATTGATTCACACATTGCACAATGCACAGTTCTCTTTACTCACGTGACTCTAGGGTGGGTTCGGCCACACCACGGGTTGTGACCGAATGGCTTTCTGGCCCCTTGTAGGCGGTGAGTGACTGCAGCATGGCACAGCCCCTGCCCGTCCTGCGTTGCTCCCGCTGGTTGCTGGAAATCTTCTTCTGTAATAGATAAGGTAACATTGCACAGCATAAGCAGATGGATTTGGCAATAAACCTTTAGGACTGACAGATTTATAAATTCCATTTCAAGATTGCAATACGTTGCATAGGAAGATATTTCATACTGTAACATTCAAATTTATGTTGTGGTGCATAAATGTAATCATAATTTAATCCTAATTTAGTTACTTAGTCATGCTTAAAGATTATGATATAACATTGCAGATTCTAATTAGATTTTCCATACAACATTAAATAATAAAGATGGATGATTTCAAATTTAAATTTCAACTCGCTCTTGCAGCCGCCAGTAGACTGTTCCATCTTTTCCGGCACTGGTCCAGTGTCCGGGCTTCATTTGATGCCAACGTGACCACGTTGGCAATCTCTGCCCAAATCCTCCGATATGCACGGAGTGGAGCTTTCCCATGCCCACCCCGTGTCAGATCCTCCCACCTCATGCTTACACTATTCACTAGGGCCTCATTTGCCTCCTCGCTGAAGGGTTTGGCCCTTCTCTTTCCTGCAGCTCCCTCCAATCTTTAAATTTATCTGTTTTTTCAGTAGCTTAAGATAACCTGCTCTCTCGCGCTCTCTCTCTCTCTCTCTCTCTCTCTCTCTCTCTCTCTCTCTCTCTCTCTCTCTCTCTCTCTCTCTCTCTCTCTCCCCCCCCCCCCCCCCCCTCACAGAGCTTCTGAGCATGTGTGAAGACCCTTGACACCTCAAAACGTGGGAAGAAGCATCAAGCTGAAAAAAAAATCAACCTGCACATGCGCAGTAATGCGTTGCTAGGGAAGCTTTTTTTTTTCATTCAATTCCGTTTTGTTTGGGCGATCATGAGATCGCCGAGAAATCACATCGCCTATTTGACATCGCTGGACTAAGGCAGAGTGGAAAATCGCCAAAAAAAATGGGCCTTGAGCCGGCTATCAGCACAGGCGATACGCCCCGCATCACTGGAACAAGGCCCAATTTTTTCGGCCTTAGCCACCAAGTGAAAAGTCTAGCCCAAGGAAGTCATGCTAAACCATTGCAAATAACTGGTTAGGCCTCAATTGGAGTATTGTATTCAATTCTAGGCACCACACTTTAGGAAGATATCAAGACTCTGGAGAGGGTACAGAGGAGGTTTTCCAGGATGATACCAGGCATGTGTTATGTAGAGAGATTGGAGAAGCTGGCATTGTTCTAAGAGGAGACCTAATGGAAGTATTCAAAATTATGAGGGGTTTTGATAGATCAAGTGGGAGAAACTGTCAAGTGAGTCAATAACCTGAGGTCATGGTAAATGAGAAGAAATTTCTTCACACACAGGCTTGTCACAATCTGGAACACACCACCTGAAAGGGTGGTGAAATCCGATTCCATCGGAACTGTCAAAAGGCAATTGGACATGTGCTTAAGAGAACTAATTTGCAGGGTTATGGGGAGAAAGCTGGGTTCTGTAACTAAATTGGTCAGCTCTTTCAAAGAGGCGAATGGCCCCCTTCTATGCTGTAAGATTCTATAAAGGTGAATGTGCTGCCAAGTGTAGCTCAATTTCGTTATTGCCATTAAGACCTGTATATAATTTTTTGTTTCACTGCGAGGGAGCTAGTATAGTCCACGGTATATAAAAATGATTATTCTCATTGCCTTGTTCTCTGCTGAAGTGACTGCTGCAGTTGTACAGTTTCATAGGTTTCCAGCAGGCACGTGCCCATTCTTCATGTGTAAACCTAGACAGTGAAGGTTGGCATGTTAGAACATAAGAAATAGGAACAGGAATAGGCCATATGGCTCCTCGAGTCTGCTCCACCATTCAATAAGATCATGGCTGATCTGATCATGGACTCAGTTACATTTCCCCGCCCGCTCCCCGTAACCCCTTATCCCCTTGTAGTTTAAGAAACTGTTTGACTATTTCTGTCTTAAATTTATTCAATGTCCCAGCTTCCACAGCGCTCTGACTGCAGAAAAGATCTCACCCGATCCTGTGCTGTTCAAGGATCACCGCCTAGCTGTCAAGAGTGGGAACACTGCTTAATTTTCTTTTCTCCCTCTTTGTTAACCCGGAGACACGCCGATCAATTTAAATGCACCAACTGCTACCCTACCAAGTTCGGTTAATCTGGCACTGACCACTTTGTCTCTACTACCCCAGAGGGTTATTTCATGTACTTGTGCTGTGGTCCATCGGGTGGGTTAATGATCAATTTTAATCTTGTGGTGCATACTTTCTGGGATGAAAATGATAGGTAAGGTAGCTGGACCCAGTTCTCAAGCTGTGGTCTGACCCGAACTGGACACAGTGCTTGAGCTGTGGTCTGACCGGAACTGGACACAGTGCTTGGTGTGGTTGATCAAAACACCACGTGAAGTTGCGATATATTTTTTCAGTTTTAAGAATTCTGCAGTATCATGTTTGACACTTTTTGATTTCAGATTTATAATGAAAAGGAACTCCTCCAAGGGAAACTCGATCTTCTCAGTGACACAAACATGGTTGACTTTGCTATGGATGTGTACAAGAACTTGTACCCCGATAAAGAAATTCCTCAAGGTGAGTTGCATGCAATAAGTTGAGTGCAGTTCAGGATTTAGAATATCAAATCTTCATAATTCACAAGTAGCAGCGGTCTTGTGAATGAAATCCATTCATGACCGGCCCTGTAGAAATATATTTGTGTGTATCTATAACTTATGCTAATCGAGTTGATTTGGGTTAGATATGCGTCTCTCTTAATTTGGATTTTGCAGCTGCACTGTGGTGAATTAGCCATGGTGAAGCCATGTCTATGGTGAATGGATATATTTTAATGCCAATCTATTAAATGCAATGTTATAGACTGCTGCAATGTCTCTTTCACAAGGTGCAGCAGCCTCTTTGCAATCTGAGGTGGAAGAGTAGGGAGAATGGGAGATGTAGGCACACAGAAGGATGCCATACTCTTGACAGGCCTTGAAACTGACAGTAACTCAGCAGTAGATGCTGAGAAACTGTTTCCCCTGGCTGAAGAGTCCAAAATTAGGTGAGGGGGGGGGGGGGGGTGGATAGAGTCTCAGGATAAAGGATCGAGCATTTGGGACTGAGATGAGAAGAAACGTTTTCACTCAGGATTGTGAATCATAGAATCATATAAATTTACGGCACAGAAGGATATTCAGCCCATCATGTCTACTGACAGAAAAAGAAAAGGTGCATTCTTCAGCAAATATTTGACTAATAGCTCAACAAGCAGTGAGCCTGGAGTTGCCTTATGAGTCACCTAAATTATTTCCAGTCATGATGGTTTCTGAATTCCATAGAACCTTGCTGTTCAAAGGGCACGCTCACTGTGGTGAAAAGCCAATATTAGCATCGTGAGACAAAAATCTCATTGTCACAGGGACAGGAGTAGGGCATTTGGTCCCTCTAGTCTGTTCTGTCATTCAATTAGATCATGGCTAATCTATATCTCATTTTACCTGCCTTTGCTCCATATCCCTCGATGCCCTTACGTCACACACATCTTATCAATTTTAGTGGAGGACTCTCCTGTCAGTCTCCTCATGCTGTCTTTCAATGATCTGCTGGGCTTATTCTTGAAATAATTTGCAGATGAGCCCAGATCAAATAGTTATAGAGCTGTTTGCTGGTATGTTTAACGTGACTGTCGTGAAACTACTCATCGATTTCTGTACCTGTCTGCTGCTCCACAGCTGGCTGTACTCTAAAAATGCTACTGCCCACCCCAGCTTCAGTTGCACTGTTGGGGCTCATCGTGAAGTAAGGGGGCTGTGGGCTATTCTCCTTGCTGCTACCTAGAAGTGGGTTAATGTGAGATTTCTTTTGCTAACTGGCATACTTTTGGACAATCGAGGCTTATTTGGTGGAGAGAGGAAATGTATCGACTAGGCATGCATCAAACCATCTGTCGTAACGTTGACAATATTTAACAACGAGCGAGCTTGCGTTTCTACAGGCCTTTCACAACCTTGGAATCCTCCAGAGGTTTACAGCCAATGATGTACATTTGAAGTGCATTCATTGTTGTAAAGTAGGAAATGCAGAAACTAATTTGAGCACAGCAAGCTCCCACAAACAACAATGTGATAATGACCAGATAATCTGTTTCAGTGATGTTAATTGAGGGATAAATGTTAGCTAGGACACTGGGGGAGAACTTCCTTGCTCCTCTTCGAAATAGTGCCATAAGATTGACCTGAAAGCTACCGCTATAGCTGTATATATCGAGGGAGATCTGCATTTTCAATTTCTCTGTTGTCATGGTGACCGTGGAATATATTCCATGCACACAGTGGGGAAGATCCTCTCCAATATTCATGGTGGAGACTCCCACGTCTGATTTATTTTCACTCCTGCCCCAAACATTCCAAGCTGGAGAGCTATGCAGCCTTCCTGTGGCTGTCCTGGCCTGCTGTTCCAACGACGCGTGTTCCTTGGTGGATTTCTCCACGTCGTTGTATCAGTGTGGACATTTGCCATTTTCGGAGGCTGTGGTTGGGAATTGAGCAGCACCCCTCCCAGCCCTACCTTCTGCTGTGTGGGTTTACGGAGATGATTTCCGGTTCCAGTGGTGAACTGCATCTGCCTCCAGAAGCACATATTGGCTTTATTGTTTTTCACCCTTGTCATCATTTTGCAGTCAGGTTTGCTGAGCAGCAACTTGTAAGGATCAAAGTCCTGATTTCCAGCTTGTTTTCGTGTTTAATTCTTAATCGCGGCTGCTGTCTGATGATTGCAAGGCTTAAAAAGAATTCAGCATAAAATGTCTGGTAAATGCAGATAATCAATGCCAGAAACCTGTGAAAAGTACATTTGCACCAGACGATCTAAATTCCCTAAATGTTTCTTTATTTCAGAACCAAAGAAAACAGGAATGGTTTTCTGTGCACTTACAGATGCTGCAAACAGTTTTAAGCATGATTGATCTCACACTTAACATGACTTGTTGAAGCTATGGCAGAAGCGATGTAGTGAAATATTTCTGTATTCCAAGCTGTAGTGAGAACCAGCGTGATGTGCATTAGTCACCCATGTGGGGGGGAAGTGCCAGCTTCTAGAAGTATAGGCTGAATGCTTCCATGCAGGCAGGGAGGGGGGGATTTTTATAATGTGAAGCATAAAGTGGGTTTAAAAAACACACTTTAAAAAAAAAAAAATGGCTTCTAAAGGAAAAGTAATTGTTCTTGCTGGTTCACCATAATTTGCCTCTTCATGTCCTGGAATTGCCATTGAATTGTTTCAACTGATGTTAGCTACAGAAAAGGAAACAAGACTTGCATTTCTATAGCGCCTTTCATGACTTTGGAACCAATGTTCCCCCTCTTTTTCTGACTGCGTAGCCCATTCAAATATCCGCGCATACAATGTTTTTCCATGTGACCTTCAGACTGCAGTTGCGCAGCTTAACTGGAACATTGCTCAGGACCTTGTGTCCTAAAGTGCTTTATTTCTCACTTTTCCGAAGAAGAGCAGGGAACTTATCCCTGGTGTCCTGGCCAATATTTATCCCTCAGCCAACATCACTGGAACATTATCTGGTCATGATCACATTGGTATTTGTGGGAGCTTGCTGTGTGCAAATTGGCTGCCGCGTTTTTTACATTATCACAGTGACTACACTTCAAAAATACTCCAATGCCCCCTGCTCTTTGAATAGTGCCATGGGATCTTTTACGTCCACCTGAGGGGCAGTTGGGACCCCGGTTTCATGGTCTCGTCCGAAAGACGCATCTCCGACACTGCAGCACTCACTTAGTACTGCACATAGAAACATAGAAAATAGGAGTAGGCCATTCGCCTCTTCGAGCCTGCATCTCCATTCAAAATAATCATGGCTGATCATGCAACTTCAGTACCCCTTTCCTACTTTCTCTCCATACCCCTTGATCCCTTTAGCTGTAAAGGCGACATCTAACTCCCTTTTGAATATATCTAACGAACTGGCCTCAACAACTTTCTGTGGTCGAGAATTCCGCAGGTTCACAATTCTCTGAGTGAAGAAGTTTCTCCTCATCTAGTTCTTAAATGGCTTACCCCTTATCCTTAGACTGTGACCTCTGGTTCTGGACTTCCCCAACATTGGGAACATTCTTCTGCATCTAACCTGTGCAATCCCATCAGAATTTTATATGTTTCTATGAGATCCCCTCTCATTCTTCTCAATTCTAGTGAATATAAGCCTAGTCGATCCAGTCTTTCTTCATATGTAAGTCCTGCCATCCCGGGAATTAGTCTGGTGAACCTTCGCTGCACTCCCTCAATAGCAAGCACGTCCTTCTGCAGATTAGGAGACCAAAACTGAACACAATATTCCAGGTGAGGCCTCACCAAGGCCCTGTACAACTGCAGTAAGACCTCCCTGCTCCTCTACTCAAATCTTCTCGCTATGAAGGCCAGCATGCCATTTGCTTTCTTCATCCCCTGCTGTACCTGCATGCCAACTTTCAATGACTGAAGTACCATGGCACCCAGGTCTCGATCCATCTCCCCTTTTCCTAACATGTCACCATTCAGATAATATTCTGCCTTCCTGTTTTTGCCACCAAAGTGGATAACCTCACATTTATCTACATTATACTGCATCTGCCATGTATTTGCCCACTCACCTAACCTGTCCAAGTCACCCTGCAGCCTCTGAGCATCCTCCTCACAGCTCACACTGCTACCCAGCTTAGTGTCATCGGCAAACTTGGAGATATTACATTCAATTCCTTTGTCGAAATCATTAATGTATATTGTGAATAGCTGGGGTCCCAGCATTGAACCTTGCGGTGCCCCACTTGTCACTGCCTGCCATTCTGAAAAGGAAATGTTTATTCCTACTCTTTGCTTCCTGTCTGCCAACCAGTTCTCTATCCATGTCAATACATTACTCTCAATACCATGTGCTTAGATTTTGCACACTAATCTCTTGTGTGGGACCTTGTCAAAAGCCTTTTGAAAGTCCAAATACACCACATTTAATGGTTCTCCCTTGTCCACTGTACTAGTTACATCCTCAAAAAATTCTCAAGATTTGTCAAGCATGTTTTCCTTTTCATAAATCCATGCTGACTTGGACCGATCCTGTCACTGCTTTCCCAATGCGCTGCTATTACATCTTTAATAATTGATGCCAACATTTTCCCCACTACCGATGTCAACTATAATTCCCTGTTTTTTTTTTCTCCCTCTTTTTAAAAAGTGGGGTTACATTAGCTACCCTCCAATCCATAGGAACTGATCCAGAGTCTATAGAATGTTGGAAAATGACCACCAATGCATCCACTAATTCTAGGGCCAATTCCTTCAGTACTCTCGGATGTAGACGATCTGGCCCTGGGGATTTATCGGCCTTCAATCCCATCAATTTCCCTAACACAATTTCCTGACTTAGAAGGATTTCCTTCAGTTCCTCCTTCTCGCTGCACCCTCGGTCCCTTAGTATTTCCGGAAGGTTATTTGTGTCTTCCTTAGTGAAGACAGAACCAAAGTATTTGTTCAATTCGTCTGCCATTTCTTTGTTCCCCATTATAAATTCACCTGATTCTGACTGCAAGGGACCTATCTTCACTAATCTTTTTCTCTTCACATATCTATAGAAGCTTTTGCAGTCAGTTTTTACGTTCTCTGCGAGCTTACTCTCATACTCTATTTTCCCCCTCCTAATCAAACCCTTAGTCCTCCTCTGCTGAATTATAAATTTCTCCCAGTACTCAGGTTTGCTGCTTTTTCTGGCCAATTTATATGCCTCTTCCTTGGATTTAACACTATCCCTAATTTCCCTTGTTAGCCACGATTGAGCCGCCTTCTCCGTTTTATTTTTACGCCAGACATGGATGTACAATTGTTGACGTTCACCCATGTGATCTTTAAATGTCTGCCATTGCCTATCCGCTGTCAACCCTTTAAGTATCATTCACCAGTCTATCCTAGCCAATTCACGTCTCATACCATTGCAGTTACCTTTCTTTAAGTTCAGGACCCTAGTCTCTGAGTTAACTGTGTCGCGCTCCATCTTAATGAAGAATTCTACCATATTATGGTCACTCTTCCCCAAGGGGCCTTGCACAACAAGATTGCCATATAACCCCCTCTAATTACACAACACCCAGTCGAGAATGGCCAGCTCTCTAGTTGGTTCCTCAACATATTGGTCTAGAAAACCATCCCTTTATACACTCCAGGAAATCCTCCTCCACTGTATTGCTACCAGTTTAGTTAGCAATGGGACTGTTGGCCTAGATTTTTGTGCTCAAGTTTCTGGAGTGGGCCTTGAACGCACAACCTTCTGACTCTGAGGCAAGAGTAATCCATGCCTGACCACTACAAGCTGCATCAGTCAGCAGATCGTAGTGGCATTTGGCATGTTCTGAGATCCTTGCTAGTGACTGGGAGAAGTTTAGGTTGGAAATCTTGGGATTCCTGTGTGCTAACTTGGAGACGAGTGCTTTTAACTTATCAAAAATTGTAGCAGGTTTATTTTTTGGGGGGAAAGGGGGTGTTGGGAGGAGAGAACTTCACCTTGAAAGTACTTTCCTTCTCACACCTCCGCGTAACAGCAGCTTGCTCCTAATCGTTAGAGTCCAAGAAAAGTTGAAAGCATGTGTTAATTTGAAGACTTTCCTTGTACAAAAGCGCACCTGTGACCATTTGAGTGAAAAGGATGTGTTTGAATTTTTAGCTCTGAGAGAAAAACGCACAACCGTGGTTGCACAACTGAAACAGCTCCAGTCTGAAACTGAACCAATTGTGAAGATGTTCGAGGACCCAGAAACTACGAGGCAAATGCAATCGACCAGGTAGGCAGACAAAGACCTGGTTTCATACACTTGTAGTGCAGCCATGTTCTGTTTTTATTTATCTTGCAGTCCCAGTCATTCGTGTAAATCAAATGGCGATGACCCTCATGCCAGTTGTCTGATCTGGTTTTAAACCTGTATCGCGCAGTTGAAAGGGGAGCACAATGATCAGTTGTTCCACTGATGATCTCAAGTTGGGTGTTGTCCGAAGTGTCCAACTTGACACTTGGAGATCTGTGACTCATTTGAATATTTAATAAAAGATGCTCAATAATGAAAGATTGCAGGTGCATTAAGAAGTTTTCCTGATTGGTGCGATGTTGCATTCTGCATTTACCCGTTGCATGTTATATTTGTGTTTTACAGAATTATACAAACCCAAATATGCAAATGCATTTAACTTCCAGTGCGCGAATGGGTTTTATCTGTCTAGTTGTGGCAGGATGTCTGGCTGCTGATGGGTGTACAGATGTTTGGCCCTACCATGTTTGACGTGTTCTTGTATGTGTGATGCATTTATTGCTGGGGCAAATTCTGTGCATGTGCACTTGTGTTAAGGCTAGTAAAAGGGAACTTTTGACTGATTACCCAGGTGTACTGAATTAATACCCCCTGTTCATTTTGACTGAGTATGTAACAAAATAGTTGTAATGCGAATGAGCATTATAGTTATTTCCCCTGGCTATAAATTGCCACGAGCTGTACAATCGTAGCCCTGCAATTTCCCGTATGCATAAATTACAAACAATTAAATGCACTCTTCTCTGTTTAAAAGAAAAAAAGCACCCGTATGCTCCTTGCGTCCCAATATGGTCTATTCAGTGGCGTTTTGGTGGATTTGTTTTTAAAGTATTTTAATTAAATGAGTTGGCTTACTAAGAAAAAAGAAAAAGCTTGTGTTTCTATAGCGCCTTTCATGACTACCGGGCGTCCCAAAGCACTTCACAGCCAATGAAGTACATTTGAAGTGTAGGCACTGTTGTGATGTAGGACAAGTGGCAGCCAATTTGCGCACAGCAATCTTCCACAAACAACAGTGTGATAATGACCAGATATTGTATTTTAGTGATGTTGATTGAGAAATAATTATTGGCCAGGACACCGGGGATAATTCCTCAGATCATTTTCAGTATAGTGCCGTGGGATCTTTTACATCCATCTGAGAAGACGGGGCCTCGGTTTAACATATTATTTGAAAAACGGCACCTCAGACAGTGCAGCACTCCCTCAGCATTGCACTGAAGTGTCAGCCTGGATTTGTGTGCTCAAGTCTCTGTTGTGGGACTGGAACCCACAACTTTCTGATGCAGAGGCGAGAGTGCTACACTGAGCCATGGCTGACACTAAAACAGAACTAATCTTTGCGAGAAACAATGTAATATGCCTTTTGTTTCCAGTTCTGGCCCAGTGTTATATCGCTTTCTCCTGCCATGCCCCCCCTCCACTCTCACTCCCATTTGGTTTCCACACTGCAATAGCTTAAATTTTTAAGTCTACTCTAAAACTGGCTGCAATGAAGTCCATAATAGCATCTTGGTTTACTTATTTCTCCCTCCCTCTGTGAGCAGGTTGAAAAATTGAGGTGCAGATCTGTAGCTTTGTTTTGAAGTTGCTAACAGACCTGCAGCCTGTGCTGCTACATATTACCAACTGCTGAAACTCATTTCTTTAAGTTTCATGTAACCTGAATGCAAGCTGTGGTCATTAGTTCTCATGTTCACCTCAGAACCGGGTTGGGGGGGGGGGGGCAAGGAAGGACAGACGGACAGTGGTGTAGAGATGAGCATTTTTTTAACGCAGTGATATGATCTGATCAGGAATGCACTGTCTGAAAGGGTGGTGGAACAGATTCAGTTGTAACTTTCAGAAGGGATTTATCATTTGAAAAGGAAAAAATTGCAGGCTGTGGGTAAAGAGCAGGAGAGTGGGACTAATTGGATGGAAAGCTTTTTCAAACAGCCAGCACAAGCATAATGGGCCGAATGGGCTCCTTCTGGATTGTAATATTCTATGGCAAATTCTCAATCTGCCAGTGAGCTGCCAAAAATGTGATCTTGTAAGGAACTCTCATTACTGTGCATGATCTTCACCAGAGCACTTTTTTAAAGGGGTGGGTGGGGTCAGAAACTTCATACTTGTTATTAAAATCTGGGCAATGGAGTAGATTCAATTACTCAAGTGGAATAGTTTCATTTATCACATTCAAAAGATGTGTTGATTTTTTCACATCACAATTTTATTCATTTCTAACTGAATAGTGTTTAAAATGCAGATTATTTCTCCTTTAACTGCCTACTTTTTAGTTGTTACCCTACGCATTAATTGATGTTTCCAGTTATGAGTATTGTTGCTAAATGATACCAGCATGTAGATGAATGGTATGAATAAAAAAATGTTTGTAATTGTTATAATTATATGCAGTGTAATTTTACTGATACATTAAAGGGTATTTATTCAAGTCCTGGCTCTGTGAAGTACCAACAGATTGTAGAGGTTTAGGAGATCAAATGAGAGGCTTTGGTTGTATGTTTGTGGATCAAAGTTGGAGGACAGACTGTGTGAAGTGTCATTAATAGATTTGACATGCCACATCAAATGCAGGGCAGTGAGCAGCCCAGAGTGTTTCTGCATGAGGGACCACAATTGGAACTAAAGTTTGACTTGGAATGAAGGGCCACAGACAAATGGGTCTTGTCCTGACTTGTTTATAAGTATTTGAAGACATTAGTCTTATGTGAAATATATCTTGGGATTTTGAAGGGCCTGGTGATTTTTCTGCTGCACCCACTACCCGTGTCTAGTGGAATAAGTAAGTCTATCATATTTGGGAAGTTTCTTTTAAATAAACGCATAGTTAAAGTTCTACTGGTGTCTGGATGCTGGCAGAGTGGCTGGTTGATAGGCTGCGAGGTGAAGCCAGCGATTTCCCAGTGTGGTGAGATCATGTTTTCTGCAATGTCTTTGGAGGAAGTGAAGAAGGTTAGGAAATGGAAAGCGAATCAACCTGTCCCATACTGTGTCCCAGCAGTGGCCTGGGATTGATGCCTTGCAGAAGATGCTTTCAGTTCTGTACTTGTTTGGGTTGGCATTTGACCATGGCTGTTGAAAAATTGTCTGCTCAGGTACTTCCTGGCTGTAGGCGAGAGGGTAGGATCATTTAGGATGGCAATATAATAACAACTAAAACTTGTATTTATATAGGGCCTTTAATGTAGTAAAACATCCCAAGGTGCTTCACAGGAGTGTTATAAGACAAAGAATTGACACCAAGCCACACAAGGAGAAATTAGGGCAGATGACTAAAAGCTTGGTCAAAAAGGTAGATTTTAATGAGTGTCTTAAAGGTGGAAAGAGGTGGAGAGGTTTAAGGAGGGAATTCCAGAGCTTACTAGGCAACTGAAGGCACAGCCACCAATGGTTGAGCAATTATAATCAAGGATTCTCGGACAGAATTAAGAGTGCAGATATTTTGGTGGGTTGTGGGGCTGGAGGAGATGGATTCTAAAAATGATGAAACAATGAGGGAAAAGAGTTAAGTGGAAAGGGCAGGAATGTTCGAGGTGGGATGAAATGAATGAAACAAGCTGTACAGTAAGTACATTAGAAAGCACTATTTCACACAAATTAGAGGATATCTCGACTCTCAAAAGGCTGTGGATTATTGCAATTTGAAACACTTAAGGTCGATTAGTTTTTTGTTGGGTATGTATATCGAGGGTAAATGGATTGAGATATAGACCACACATGATCTAATAGAACAGTGAAACAGGCTCATGGAGCTGATTTTACTCCCAAATGGCCTAGCTCAAATTTAAAGGTTATGCCCCCTTGTTCTGGATTCCCCCACCAGAGGAAATAGTTTCACTCCATCTAGCCTATTGAATTCCTTTATCGTTTGAATACCTCGATTAGATCAACCTTCTAAACTTGAGGTAATACAACCCAAGCTTATGTAACCTCTCCTCACAATTTAATCCACAAAGTCTGGGTATCATTCTGGTGATTCTGCCAAGTATCCCTCTAATATATCCTTCCTGAGGTACAGTGCCCAAAATTGAGTGCAGTACTCCAGATGGGCTCTGACCAAGGCCCTGTACAACTCGTTATCATAGGCAGTCCCGCAGGATCGAAGAAGACTTGCTTCCACTCTTGGCATGAGTTCTTAGGTAGCTGTACAGTTCAATACGAGAACCACAGTCTCTGTCACAGGTGGGACAGATAGTCGTTGAGGGAAAGGGTGGGCAGCGAGCCTGGTTTGCCGCACGTTCTTTCCGCTGTCTGCGCTTGATTTCTGCATGCTCTCGGCGACGATATTCGGAGCTCAGCACCCTCCCAAATGCACTTCCTCCACTTGGGGTCGATGGCCAAGGACTCCCAGGTGTCAGTGGAGATGTCGCACTTTATCAGGGAGGCTTTGAGGGTGTCCTTGTAATGTTTCCTCTGTCCACCTTTAACGCATTTGCTGTGGACGAGTTCCAAGTAGAGCGCTTGCTTTGGGAGTCTCGTGTCTGGCATGCGAACTATGTGGCCTGCCCAGCAGAGCTGATCAAGTGTGGTCAGTGCTTCAATGCTGGGGATGTTGGCCTGGTCGAGGACGCTAATGTTTGTGTGTCTGTCCTCCCAGGGGATTTGCAGGATCTTGCGGAGACATCGCTGGTGGTATTTCTCCAGCGACTTGAGGTATCTACTGTACATGGTCCACGTCTCAGCCATACAGGAGGGCGGGTATTACTACGGCCCTGTAGACCATGAGCTTGGTGACAGTTTTGAGAGACTGATCTTCAAACACTCTCTTCCTCAGGCGGCCGAAGGCTGCACTGGCGCGCTGGAGGATCTCATCATCAATGCCTGCTCTTGTTGATAGGAGGTCCCTGAGATAGGGGATAGGGGAACTGCAGTATCACTTCCTCTCCTTTTGTATTCCAGACCCCTTGAGATAAAAATCAACATTCCATTAGCCCTTTTGATTGTTTTTCATAACTGCATTAGCCTTTAGTGATTTATGTACCTGGACACTTGAATCCCTTTGCTTCCTCACAGCTCATGGTCCCCTCCACATTTAAAACAAAATATTCCAATTTGTCTTTCTTGCATACAAAGTGGATGAACTCACACTTGTCCACATTGAACACTTCTGCCATAGTTTTTCCCACTCATTCAATCTGTCTTGTGTCCCTATGTAACCTCCTGCTCCTATCTAGACAACTTAATCTCCCTCCCAACTTTGTCTCATCTGAAATACAACTCTCGATTCTTTCAACCAAGTCATTAATAAATATGGTGAAAAGCTGTGGCCCCAGTACAAATTCCGGGGAAACACCACTTGTCACTTCCCGCCAATCAGCGTATGTTCCCTTTATCCCGATTCTGTCTCTTACCTACAGACACATGTCACAGGGTTTCCTCCAATTTGGTGCGTTGACAGGTACATCGCCAGAGCCCATTCTCTATAAGACACATTTTTGCATGGCAGATCGATCTGCTGACCTTTAATGTCCAATCAATGTTTACATAAACTCCATTTTATTTGGCTGCAACTAATTTTAAAGGCAATGAAAATCAAGCTATGTGAAAGTTGCCCCCACCTCTTAAAATGGACAATACAAGCCAGGAAATGAATAAACCTTAGCAAGAGATATTCAAGTTAGAAAAGGATTTTGGTAAGTGAGAAGTAAAATTAAAATACACGTAGGTCAGAGAATGGGAGAGATGGAAGTCTGACAGATGACCAAAGATAATTTATTAAATTATTCATTTTGAGTGCTTATTTTAATAGTTATAGTTTTGTACAGAAATGAAGCTGTTGCTATTTGAGTGGCTTTATTAAGGTAATAGCCTTCGTTTCAGCATCAGTGCATGAGTTGGAACCATACAAAGTAAATTGAGCAAGACAGAAATGTTTGTGAAGCTGCTGGCAGTCCAAAGATTCAGTGTTATGATGTGTGTTAAATATCGGGATACTGCTGATCATTGTCTGATCATAGCTGGTTTTACTCTTTGGATGTGAGCGCACTAGAAACTGGGTTGAGACTTCTTAAATCCATTTCACTTTTATTACGATCCTTAAATTCTGATGGGAAGCTTTCCTCCCATCACTGAGCTGAATCCAAACCCAGAAGGCAGTTATTAGCCATTTGTACCGTGCGCATGTCTCTGATCAAAGTACTTTTTAAATGGGAATATTGAACAGAGCACTCCGGTTAACAGCTATAATGAAGTGGCCATAAGAGTAGGTGGTCCAGAGAGCTTTCACCCCTGGGGCCTGGGTTCAAATCTAGTCGATATGAAAGCAGCACAGCACTGCCAACTGGGCCCTAATCGGCTGGCTTGGAGAATTGAAGCAGCATGCTGTTCAGGTTTGCAAATGCCGCATGTTGTTGAACAGTATAGGAGTATCTGTGAGCAGGTAAAATTCATCTGTTCTCCACGTTTACAACAAAAAGATGGCACAGTCTGTGCCTCGCAGTGTATAACAGTAGGAAATGATACATTTCAGAGCGCTACAGATGATCCTTATTTAAAGCATTATCACAGACACTATTTTGTTTTCTCTTTTTTGAGTTTAAATCAGTTTAAATCATTGCTAGCTCCCTTATTTCTTTGATCCAGCTCAAACAATCTTTTCAAAAAGTTTTGTTTGGCAAAATTTGTGTTGGTTTGATTGCTTCATAACCTGGGCAGTCCTCGTGTGTTCGAAATCTAGTGTCTTGGCATGCACTTTGGGTCGCACCATACCAAGCCGTAGATATTTAAAATGATATAATGGGGTGGGAGGAGGTATAGATTCTGCTGTTGGCAAAAAAGAAAATTGAAGCTCTTCAGTGCCTACTTCAGTTATTAAAAAAATCATAACTGGGCTGAAATGAAAGCATGTTGTTCTTGAGTATCGAGTATCAGTGAAATTGGTTTTGAACAGTTTATGAGTTTGACATGGAGAGTAAGTTGAGTTTAACATACCCCGTTGGAGTAACATGATTTATGGCTGCAGCGTTGGTTCATGACTCCATCTGTACTGATAGTCAACTCCCTCGCGTGGTTTGATTTGACAGCTCCTCCAAGCCAGTTCCCCTGCTGATGTGCTGAGTGTTCGTTTCAACATGTGAAAGAAATCGTATGCTGAAGCATGCAATTCCTTGTTACTGATTTAAAAAAAAAAAGAATTAATGGTGCTGCTCCTTGTTCATTTTGTTTTTAAATCACTTTGCAGACTTGTGTAACATTCCAGATGTACCATGAAATATCCTGCAGGTCAGTTAGCTCATTACAAATTGCTTCAAAAAGCACGGAATAATGACATTGCAAGCTGTTCACTAACATTTTCCAGTACAGCACCAGAAGTATACTCAGTTTGTCTTCAGTTCTAAATCTGAATTTAGTGCTTCCTGCGAGGAGCTGTACAGGATACAAAATCGAAGGCTTGAAAGAGTTAGCGACAGCTTTCATCAAAAGCCACTGCTGAAAGTTCTGGATTTACTTAGTCAAGTCTTTGAAGAGTTAAGTGTTCTTAACAGTGACAATTTTGTGACTTTGCTTACGAAGTCCATTTCCCAGCAGAAGATTAGATGCTGTAGCCTGATTTGTGAGAATATTGTATCTTGCTTTGCACTCCATAAATGCCTACTTAAGAGAGATTGCAGGTGTAGAAATGTTCTTCAAAGCACGGAGCCTAAACTTAAGGGTGAGCGTTTTATTGAAGTTCTTGCTGTGAAGGGACAATCAGTTTGAGACTGTAATGTTCTAATATTTAACTCGAGGTTCTGTTTGTAGTGATCTTTAAATCCTTTTTACATAAAATGTGCAGAATATTGTGCTGCCTGAAATTGCAAAGGTTTTCAGTTTTATGGAACACAAAGCTGTGAGAAAAGGCCATTTGGCACAGGGAAGCTCATCCTCATTGTAACCCATCTCTGCCTATGACCGCAGCCAGTTGTTGGGTACATAAAGAATGTTTACTCTCCTGCCTGGTAGATTAATGGTTCATTATAACAAAGTTCGTCCCAATTTTAATATTTTTTTCATTTATTTAAATGTTTATACGTTCCTGGTTTAATTTGTAATTGTAATGTGCGATTACTTATTTAATATTTTGAATGGCTCCATGAGGTTGCTGCTTAACTACCCTCTTTCTCATATGGTGCTCGAGCTTCTCTAACCTTTCCTCACAGATCCTCACCCTTATTCTTGCTTTTTCCTCTGCATCCTCACCGGTACATAGGTGACTCTTGTGACATATTGATCAGAATTATACGCGCTAGTGATGTGACGAGTGGTGCCTGCAGGGATCTGTGTTGGGGCCTCAACTGTTCACCGAATTTATTAATTAATTAGATGATGGGATAGAAAGCCACATATCTAAGTTTGCTGATGAGACAAAGATCAGGTGGCATTGCAAGCAGTGTAGATGGAAGCGTAAAATTACCAAGGGAGTAAATAGGCAAAATGGTGGCTGATGGATTTCAATGTGGGTAAATGTGAGATCATCCGCTTTGGACCTAAAAAGGATAGAACCAAGTACTTTCTAAATCATGAAAATATAGAAACCGTGGAGGCCCAAAGAGACTTTGGAAGTCCAGGTACATAAATCATTAAAATGGACAGGTACAGAAAATATTCAAAAAGACAAATGGAATGGTGGCCTTTATATCCAGAGGATTAGAGTACAAGGGGATAGAAGTTACGCTGCAGCTATAAAAAGCCCTAGTTAGACCACACCTCGAGTACTGTGAGCAGTTCTGGACGGCACACCTTATGAAAGATATATTGCCCTTGGAGGGAGTGCAGCGTAGATTTACCAGAATGATTCCTGGATTCCAGCGGTTAAATTACGAGGAGAGATTACACAAACAAGAACTGGAATTTAGAAGGTTAAGGGGTGATTTGATCGGAGTTTAAGATATTACGGGGAACTGATAGGGTAGATAGAGAGAAACTATTTCTGCTCGTTGGGGAGTCTAAGACTCGGGGGCATAGTCTAAAAATGAGAGCCAGACCTTTCAGGAGCAAAGTTAGGAAACGTTTTTACACACAAAGGGGTCAAGTTTCGGCTGCCCGCTAGAATGGCGCACATTGGAGAGGCCCGTCTAATTTATAGTACAAAAATTGCGCTGAATACTTACCTCGCGATTCTCCGATAGCTGTAGGCCCAATTCCACCTCTGTGCTGCGCAGCAGGAGCTGCTGGGGGCGGAGCTACAGCCCTGCACCGAAAACATTGCCGGCAGCTGCGTGCGTGCGGAGTGGAGGTTGCGCGCGTGCGCAATAGCTGCTGGCATCCTGTCTCCGGGTTGATGACCCTATCCCAGGCAAAAGGGACGTCATCCCTATCCCCGGCCGAGTGGCCTGTGCATTTTACCTCAGTGGTGGGGCCCGCCCACCCGGCCTCTCGCTGGGGCGGGCCCTGCCCGAAGAGTAGTCGTCGGCGACAGCAGCCCGGCATCAGCTGCGTGCGGGGCTTCTTCGTCATCTTCTCTCTTTTCCCCCCCCCCCCCCCCCCATCATCATCTCCTCCTCCTCCTCCCCGCCCCCCCATCATCTCTCTCTCTTCTCTCTTCCCCCCCCCCCCATCATCTTCTCTCTTCCCCCCCCCCATCATCTTCTCTCTTCCCCCCCCCCCCATCATCTTCTCTCTTCCCCCGCCCCATCATCTTCTCTCTCCTCTACCCCCCCATCATCTTCTCTCTCCTCCCCCCCTCATCATCTTCTCTCTTCTCCCCCCCCCCCCATCATCTTCTCTCTCCCCCCCCCCCCATCATCTTTTCTCCCCCCCCATCATCTTTTCTCCCCCCATCATCTTTTCTCCCCCCCATCATCTTTTCTCCCCCCCCATCATCTTTTCTCCCCCCCCATCATCTTTTCTCCCCCCCCATCATCTTTTCTCCCCCCCCATCATCTTTTCTCCCCCCCCATCATCTTTTCTCCCCCCCCATCATCTTTTCTCCCCCCCCATCATCTTTTCTCCCCCCCCATCATCTTTTCTCCCCCCCCATCATCTTTTCTCCCCCCCCATCATCTTTTCTCCCCCCCCATCATCTTTTCTCCCAACCACAAAAACACCAAAAAACCCCCACAAAAAACCCCCCACAAAAACCCCACAACAAAAACACCCCCCCCCACAAAAACCCCCCCCACATCTTTTTCTTTCTCTCCCCCCACCATCATCACCCCCCCCATCATTTTCTCCCCCCACATCACCCCCATCACTCCCCCACCATCTTTCCCCATCATCCCCACCACATCATCTTCCCCCCCATCACTTATCTTCTCCCCCCCCATCATCTTTTCTCCCCCCCCATCATCTTTTCTCCCCCCCCATCATCTTTTCTCCCCCCCCATCATCTTTTCTCCCCCCCATCATCTTTTCTCCCCCCCATCATCTTTTCTCCCCCCCCATCATCTTTCTCCCCCCCATCATCTTTTCTCCCCCCCCATCATCTTTTCTCCCCCCCATCATCTTTTCTCCCCCCCCATCATCTTTTCTCCCCCCCATCATCTTTTCTCCCCCCATCATCTTTTCTCCCCCCCATCATCTTTTCTCCCCCCCATCTCTTTTCTCCCCCCCATCATCTTTTCTCCCCCCCCATCATCTTTTCTCCCCCCCATCATCTTTTCTCCCCCCCCATCATCTTTTCTCCCCCCCCATCATCTTTTCTCCCCCCCATCATCTTTTCTCCCCCCCATCATCTTTTCTCCCCCCCATCATCTTTTCTCCCCCCCCATCATCTTTTCTCCCCCCCCATCATCTTTTCTCCCCCCCCATCATCTTTTCTCCCCCCCCATCATCTTTTCTCCCCCCCCATCATCTTTTCTCCCCCCCCATCATCTTTTCTCCCCCCCCATCATCTTTTCTCCCCCCCCATCATCTTTTCTCCCCCCCCATCATCTTTTCTCCCCCCCCCATCATCTTTTCTCCCCCCCCATCATCTTTTCTCCCCCCCCCATCATCTTTTCTCCCCCCCCATCATCTTTTCTCCCCCCCCATCATCTTTTCTCCCCTACCTCTCTCCCTTCCCCCCCACCCCCCAACCACCAATCATTATCTTCTCTTTCCCCCTCCCCCCTCTCCCCCCCTTCTCCCTGGTGCTGCAGTAGGTGAGTAGAAATATCTTTTTATTTATTGAGTGATTTTTACATTTTTTTTAATTAATTTATTTGGATTTATTTATTGATTTATTTATCATTTATTATTGATGATGGCTCTTTATTTGTAAAAGTGAAGTGTTTAATGTTTGTCAACCCCCCACTCCCCCTCTCTCTCCCCCTTCCCTCCGCCTGATTTGTAACCTACGCCTAATTTTCTAAGTGTAGGCAAGGTTTTTCTGAGCATATAAAAATCTACACATACTCCATTCTAAGTTAGTTTGGAGTAAGTTTTCACTGCCTAAACTTGCAAAACAGGCGTAAGTGGCTGGACATGCCCCTTTTTCGAAAACAAAATCTCTTTAAATGAAACTGTTCTAACTGACTCAAACTAGAGCAAACTAAATGCCGAGAATTGCAATTTGTAAGATACTCCATTCTAAACTAGTTGCTCCAAAAAAATAGGAGCAACTCGGGCCGAAACTTGACCCCAATGAGTGGTAGAAGTTTGGAACTCTCTTCCGCAAATGGCAGTTGATGCTCGGTCAATTGTTAATTTTAAATCTGAGATTAATAGATTTTTGTTCACCAAAGATATTAAGGGATATGGGACAAAGGCAGGTATATGGAGTTAGGTCACACATCAGCCATGATCTCATTGAATGGCAGAACAGGCTTGAGAGGCTAAATTGCCTACTCCTGTTCCTATGTTCACAGCTCTCAAGTGTGCTTTCTCCTATTTTTAAATCAATTTATCCAGTTTTCTGTTCTTCCTCTGGCTTTTAGTTTCATTGGAAGCCTTTCATGGACCTTAAATTACTGAGAATCCAAGTAACCATGTCTTGGCAAACTGCACTACTTTATTTGTACTGTCTTTTAAGAAGTCAGGGATGCACACTGCCTAAATCCATCTTGGCTGTTAAATTTGTTTATGCCGATATTCCTAATTTTGTCAATAGTTTATATTGTTTTATCTGTTCATAGGCAAATTGCCTAGATCAAATGTGTTTCCTTATTTAAATATGGTGCTGCATTTACTTGTTTCCAGGCCTGCAAAAACCTGTCTGTGCCCAAGATCCTTTTGTGACAAATGTCTTCCCTAATCTGCTTCATGTTATTTGTTAATCTTAAGTTGCCCGAACTTAGCTGCCCCTGTTTTGTTGACCAGCTGGAAGATGATTCTTTCCAAGCCCACTGAATGTTTGGAATACATTTAGGGTGCTCTGCTTCAAGCCTTTTCGGGGACAAAACTTATTGTGTTGATTCCCAGCAATCCTGCTGAGAGTGAAAATGACTTTCCCTTTGAGGAATTTGTGCCTAGAGTGTCCATAAAGAGAGAATCAAACATTGACCCACTAACTGGAAGTGTAGTTCCTGTTTGAGGCACTAGTCACAGCATCGTAGCAGGGCACAGTTTATGCAATGTATATATGAGCATATTTGTAACATATACTTTCCTGTTGCACAAGAATGCCACATACTCCATTTTCCAGTAATATCTGGGATATTGTCCAGTTTATTGTGGCTATGCAGTGCAAGGCAGAAACTGAGTGATCATGATGGTGTTCTAATAAGAAAATGCAGGTTGCAAATGGTTTTAAAAAAAAAAAAATCATTTGGGGCTGGGGCAGGTGGGAGGAACTAAACATTATGGCAGGGAAGTGCTTGGATGATGTAACACAGTCTTCGATCGGATGACTGGATGAATTGCATGAACTTGGTCTATTGTGTCATCCTAAGGTACCAGTACATTGCAACCTTGTAAAAGTCCCAGCTAACTGTTGGATTCTGTGCAGTTGCTACGGCACATTACAGCCTTTAATGGTTTGGTGCAAATCTAAAATAAGGCTCGATGGGAAATAGCTCGGGCATCCTATAAATCTTTTTTGTCAATGTTTTTTCTTGCTCTTTCATTGTAAAGAAGCACATTTGAAAGAAATCAACATGCGGTAACCAGGGTTAGGGATAAAATATATTCATCAAGTTCAGCTTGTGGGATGATGGTCACATGCTGAACAGGTGGTCCTCATTTCCCTTTTCATGTTTAGAAGATATTTATAAATTACACACATGCACATGGACAGTGTGGAGAGATTCTAAAACAAATAATAGAATGATGACAGCTATTTTATGTATGGCAACTAGTTGTGCTCATCCGGTTGTTCTTGCTGTCGTTTAAGGGTAATTAGGTGCCCCAAGCTGCTTGGATGTTTGAAGTTAAGTCCTTGTATAATTGTGCTTTAGCCAAGGAGTAGTGCCATAAGGCTGAAATAAGTTGACTTTGAACTTTAATGGGTGTTCTAGAGTTATTGCACTGACAATGTCTGACTGTATGCAGCACTGTAATTAATATAACGTCTCACTTATTCGCAATTGGCTGCTGGTGGATTAGCATAAGTTACGAAAATTGTAACTTCCTATAGCGCTGTTAATGATTTTTTTGAAGAAATAAGCCTGGTTAAATACTTCAAGTTGAAACTTAATTGAGTCAATCTTCCAAGTGGATCTGAAGTTTAAACAAATAAATATGGCCGTTTAACAATTCTGTACTCGGGCGAGTGTTCATAAGGCTGTTGAGAATGATGGCTAAAGTTGTGTGGCTCTATTATATTTTATTATCTCCTCTGTTAGTACTTAGCTATGCATATCCTGAAATCGGGATAACTAGTTTATTTGCATCTTTGCAATGAGACCAAGTCACTTTTTCAGCTTTCTGCCTAGTTTGACTTTAAACTTCCTAATGTAGCACAACGATAATCATTTTTTTCACTGGCATATTTAGTGTGCTCTGGCCTCTTGCACACCCTCAATTTTAATCGCTCCACCATTGGAGGGCGTGCCTTCAGCTGCCAAGGTCTTAAGATATGGAATTACCTCCCTACCTCTTTCCTCTTAAGGTACTCCTCAAAACTTACCTCTGACCAAGCTTTTGTCACCTGTCCTAATATCTTCCTATATGACTCGGTGTCAAATTTTGTTTGGGCTAAAGAACTGAAGGAGGAGAGGTTTTATTAAAATTGAAATAGAGAGCTACATTTGAAATACGTCTTGTCTCCAGTGTCCACCATCACACCATACAAAGGCATTGCCTCAGACAAGTTGCACTTCCAATGTGTCAAGTCTGCAAGGAAAAATAGTGATTGACTCAAATTACCACTTAGGTGCTGATTCACAAACTGCATTAATCCAAATAGTTAGCAATGTACAAAAAAGCACCTAATAAAATCTCTCTCTTTTTCCTTACAGTTTAAAAATAACAGTTTAAAAAAAAAAAAATAATCATGCAGTTCTGGAAAAAGAAATTGCTAAGCTTAGTGCCGATATTGGTAACTTAATGTTACGACTGTCCACAGGAAGCCCTGAATTGACCTGCCTTTCTGCCTGGAGCTCAGGAGTTGAGTACTGCTGAGAATGTTGAGAAGTTTTAGCTGCTATCGACAAATTGTGTGGGAGCGCGCATGATGGGAGTTGGGAGTTGCCCGAAGTGGAGGAAGAGCATCCAGGAGGGCGCTGAGCACCTCGAGTCTCGTCGCTGAGAGCATGCAGAAAACAGGCGCAGGCAGCGGAAGGAGCGTGCAGCAAACCAGTCCCACCCACCCTTTCCTTCAACGACTGTCTGTCCCACCTGTGACAGAGACTGTAATTCCCCTATTGGACTGTACAGACACCTGAGAACTCACTAAGTGGAAGCAAGTCTTCCTCGATTTCGAGGGACTGCCAATGAGTGGGAGTTATTTTATTCTGCTCCTGCAGTACCCAGAGTATATCAAGGGAACTAGGCCGGAAATTTACAATTAACTGAAGCATCTAAAGCAAGTTTTGTAAAACGTTAGATAAATATAATCACAAACATCTGTGATGCACGTGCAGCTGTCAGTCTCGGTAATATCAGTAAAATATTTTTTGCATCAGTAAATTTGCAGTGTGGCAACATTGGGTAAATTGCTGTGGCCTTAAGGCTGCAGGTAAAATCATGGTAAACGTGGAACTGCACTTCAGGTGGAATATTACTCAAAAGCAGTACCACAATAGATACATACACAGACAAAAAGGTTGCCGATTTGAATCCTGATCTCAAGTAGGGCAGCAAAGGGATTGTTTCAGTTGGTCGTAGTGTTTCCTGGCTGGGGAAAGGAAAGCGGTCAGTGATTCTTGTTGCTGGTCATCATGTATTCTTCTCTTTCCCCCCCCCCCCCCCCCCCCCCCCTTATCATCAGTATTGGTGGAAGCTGGCTGGGTCAGAATGAGTTTAGTCGATTGACATTTGTTGTGAAAGCTTTTATGGAGGAATAGCATATAAGTGACAAATTGAAGAGAGAGCAGTTATGCAGTTGGATGGTTTACTACAGAAATGGTCAGACGCAACAAATATTTAAAAAGGTGCAATGTATAACACAAAATCACAAGCTGATAAAACCAATGAGTACATTTGAAAAATTAATTATACAGCATTGCATTTGTCATTGGAAATTGAGGAGGAAAATCTTGTCTCTATTGGTGCATTCTATCGAAGATTTTATGGTCCTTGGTGGATAAATAAGTCCAGTCAACATAAGCGATGCCAACACAAATATTGGTTAACATTAAGACCTCAATAATTTTGTAGAACGTGTAATTGTACTGATGAAGAAGAAAACCTGGATTGAAACTGGTCCGTGAAGGTTTCCATAATTCATTAACCAAACAGATTTGACCTCGAATCTCCATGGGGGAATATGATAGATAATTTGGAAAAGTCCTAATTTTTTCCAGGATGTTTCACCACTGTTTTCTCACAACTAATAGATGCCTGGGTTTTGTTCAGCAAATTTGAAATGCAAAATGGTGTGCATTATGTGTTAAAGTGCACCGAGATCAGGAGTGTACAACGCCTACAAAGATGTTCAGGCTGCTGCCCCGGGTTTGTCTCAACAATAAATGACCTCTTCAGTTCAAAACATACTTCTGCATGATGGAAGCTCTGCAGCCACGTACACTGTACGATTGCGCACATTTGGTTGTTTGTTTTTCAAAACTGGCTGGAGTTCAGCAGACTGCCAGCCAAAGCACACTTTCATTGTTAACCCAAATGTGCTGCAATAATGAAAACCAGACCATTGCGTTTCGATTTGGGAGAACTTTGTGTGGATTTGGGCTGATTTGAAATGGCATCAGTCTCTGTAATCCATCTTGAGCATTTGTGATTATATGCATACACATGTACGGAATGAGTTGGTATGCTCAGTCCAGCTTCCATCAGCATGTATCCATGATAAGATAATATTAGTCACTTCCAAAAACTGTTGAATAGTGCACTGTTCTTGGTTCCAATGAAATATTGCGCTTTATTTACACCGACCTTTTATTACTCTTAAAAACATCAATGGACACGATTCCTGTAATGCCCTTCAATCTTAAGTGATTGCTAAATGGATGTGTGTTTTCAATTATTACGTTTTTGAAACTTCTTTTTTATCTAATAGGGATGGACGAATGCTGTTTGATTATCTAGCAGAAAAGCATGGGGTAAGTGGGTATTAGTTTATTATCTGGAATATTTAATAACGACTGCAGCATAATATAGCTCAATTGCTGTAAAATGAAAAATTACTGTGATTCATAATAGTTGAAGCAAAGCATATTAGTACCCTCTGTTACATTTTCTCCAATATGTGCTTGACTCTGCAGTAGGTTTGGATAGCATAGACGAACTTCACTTTTAATGGTGCCAATCAATTATTTTGTAACTGACTAAAAAGAAAAAGAAAGACTTGCATTAATATAGCACCTTTCATGACCATGGACATCTCAAAGAGCTTTACAGCTAATGAAGTATTTTTGGAGTGTAGTTGCTGTTGACTACTTCATTAGTTAAAATTAATTCATCAAATACCTTGGATGTGTTTTGAGTTCAAATGTAACTTAATTTGATGCAATATAATGCTCAGTTATTTTATCTTAAGGGGGAAACGTGATGAATAATGATTGTGGTACGACGCCATGGTATAATTTACGTCAAGTTGAATCTTTTGTGTTTATTCCCCAATGATGGTAGTTTAAAAACCATCTGCTTCCCTTCAGCTTATTTGTACCTGTATTTTGTTTTTGAAGTTTCGGCAGGAATATTTGGACACCTTGTACCGATACGCTAAATTCCAGTATGAGTGTGGTAATTATTCGGGTGCAGCAGAATACCTCTACTTTTTCAGAGTTCTGGTGAGTACCATGTCCTAGATGTTAATGAAGCTTAGCGCTTGACTGTCCAAAAGTTCTCATCTAGTTGGTCTTGTTTCCCATGCCCGCTGTTTATAGTGGGATCGTTCATGTGAGCGTGACATGGAAAACTAGACCATTCTTTTTACTTGGTCTTTACGATCTACTTTCAGGACCATGAAAACAAACTTGGTCATCGAAGCACTGCTAAAGATTTGCCTTTTGAGCAATTACACAGTTGGAAATTTGTACTTGAGATATATGCAGTCTGTACCAGTTTGGCTTCTATTCTTTGTGGTTATTGTAACTAATACCCAAGTCTGTACTAATGCTACTGTGCAAACAGAACAGGCATTATGTATCTATTTGTTGCGTAGAATTGCAAACTCTGCAATCTTCAGGAATTGGCAGCAGATGGGAACAGAATTTAGCAGTAGTCTAACTGTTGTTTTGGGAATGACGCATAGTGTATTGTATCCTAGTTTGCTGATGATGCAAAGCTAGGTTGGAAAGTAAGCTGTGGGGAGCACACAGAGCCTGTAAAACGGATATAGACAAGTTAAGTGAGTGGGCAATAAGGTGGCAGATGGAGTATGATGTGGGGAAATGTGAAGTTATCCACTTTGGAAGGAAGAATAGAGAAACAATATTTTTTAAATGGTGAACTATTAAATGTTGGTGTTCAGAGATTTTTGGGTGCCTTCATACAGGAAACATGGAGATTTAGCATGAGGTTACAGCAAGCAATTAGGAAGGCAAATTGCATGTTGATCTTTATTGTAAGGGGTTTAGCATACAAGAGTAAGGAAGTCTTGCTACAATTGTACACGGCTTTGGTGTGACCACACATGGAGTGCTGTGCACGGTTTTGGTCTCCTTATCTGAGGATGGATATACATGCCTTAGAGGGGGTGCAACGAAGGTTCACTAGATTGATTCCTGGGTTGTCCTGTGAGGAGAGATTGAGAAGAATGGGCTTATACTCTGGAGTTTAGAAGAGTGAGGTGATCTCATTAAAAACATAAGATTCTAAAGGGGATAAACAGGGTGGATGCTTAGAGGTTGTTTCCCCTGGCTGGAGAGCCAGTCTATTAATACTAAGATGAGGAGGTATTTCTTCACTCAGAGGGTTGTGAATCTTTGGAATTTTCTACCCCAGAGGGCTGTGGATGCTGAGCCATTGAGTATATCCAAAGCTGAGATATAGATTTTTGGACTTCAGGGGAATTGAGGAATATGGGGATCAGGCCAGAAAGTGGAGTTGATCAGCCATGGTCTTATTGAATGGCGGAGCAGGCTTGAGGGGCAGTATGTCCTACTCATGCTCCTAATTCTTGTGTTATTATAGTTCATGTCCTTTGCTAGGATGTACATAAATAAATCTCAGATGTTGGTGAAATTGCAATTGTGCTGCTGTAATACAAAGATTTTTATATGAATTAAAAATTAACTTAGAGTTATAGCACAGACAGAAAAAGATTCCAGGAATATCGGGAGGGAAATTATAATTGAGGTCAGGAGGAGAGGCTGGAGCAATTTTAGTGTTTGTTCCCAAGTTGAGAGGCAGAAGCAGGATTCTGCTCGTGCGTGCAAAGGGTGTAGTTGAGAGCGAGTGTGTGACGGGCGGGGCTGGGGGCTTGCATGATAAGAAATATAGGCAGGAAATGATCACCTGGTGGCAAAGCTGTGCTCCTGATACAAACAGTAATAGCTTAGCACATCAAGCATAAATGGTAAATGCAGTCAGAAGTCTTGATATCTGATAGGACACTTGAGAACTTTCAGTGCTTCTATAGGGTTGAAGTTAATGCCAGTGTGAAGTAATATGCTGGAAATGATCCAGAATGTTATAATGTAATAAGTTGAAATAGAAACTTGAAATGTATTTCTAAGGAGTTGAAAATTGATTTCCAACTTGAATTTCTGCATCAAATTATGACTTGAGCTGCCTTTTGTGGACAAAGTAAATTTAGGAGGGATACAAACTGCACTTCTCTGCTATGTAAATAACCCGTGAAGTCTTTGTTGAGGCCATATTATAGATGGGCGAAAGTGTAAAAATCAACTTCTGTTGATTACTTTCTAATGGCCCAGGTAAATGTTGGAAACCATGAATGATTAATTGTAACATCTACACATGGCCACTGAAGATCAACCATTGCATCAGTTCAGCAATGGAATGGCTTGCTTACATCCCCATGTATTTAAGTGCTATGAAATGGGGAGTGTGTGAAAAATAAAATGTTTTGTAAGTAAGCTAACTGTGTGCATGTCCTTTTGTGGTGCTGTGCTTTTCAATAAATAACAGTACGTAACAGCTTTTCCAGCTCTCCATCTTGGTGCCTCAGTTCAGGAAGATAAATGCATCAATATTTGATCAAATGTGACCAGCCATTGTTTTTATATTTGTATTGATCATGATGTGTGTGTATTGCCACTGACTTGCATCTTTTGGGTGTTGTGCAGCTTGCTGATATATCCAAAATTACAGTGCTGAACTAATAGTTTACTCATTCACTTTAGGCAAGACAATATTAGTAATTAAAAAAAAATACAAAACTATACCAGATGAACAAGTAAGGATTCCATTAGTTAAAACCAAGTGCCGCTGGATCAGTGGTGTGGGATTGTAGTTGAGAAAAGTTACATGTTTTGTAAAAGTTTGGTTTCTGAAGCTGCTAAATTACTGTTGTATCACGAGCAGGTTGAAACCTATAGTAGCAAAACTAATTCTAGCAAGCTGGTTAATACTTCATTAACGTTTTGCTGATTCAACGAGTGTTACCTTAAGACTCCCAAGTTGTAATCGTGCACTACAAAAAGCATTGGGATGTTTCCAATGCTGGCTTTAATTGATCTCCATGGTAGTTTATCCTTTGTTTGCCTCCCCAGTTATGCAAGGGAATAAGTACAGTAGGTTGAAATAATTTAATTTAATGTGTTTTCTTTTGGTTTCAACAGGTTCCTTCTACTGACCGCAATGCCCTGAGTTCACTCTGGGGGAAACTAGCCTCAGAGATTCTGATGCAAAACTGGGAAGCTGCCATGGAAGATCTAACACGACTCAAAGAAACCATTGACAATAATGTAAGCACCTTTCACGTGTTGCATACTTACCCCAAAGGTTAAATTTAGTCAATTTGTGGTTAAAGTAGTAATTTTTCAAATTTCAGAAGACTATGCTTTATAACTTGAATGTGTTTGGTACAGGTGGAGCTTTAAAGTAGATTGGTTTTCCACCAGATTTGACCTGCAGATTAAAAGCTGTTTCATTTTTATATCTCAGTCTGTCAGTTCTCCTCTCCAATCTCTTCAACAAAGGACATGGTTAATCCATTGGTCACTGTTTGTGTTCTTCAACCATCCTAAAGGCAGAGACAACATCATTGACCTCTTCCTTTATCAGCCACAGTGAGTACTGTACACACATAGCATTTCTCACTTGTTAAACTTTGCATAGATGGATTAACAGTCATGCAACGAGAAAAATTATGGGAGTGTCCATCCCTTTATGACAGTCATGTGATTTCCTTTAATGTGTTAGGAGCATGCACTGTTTCCCATTGCAACTTGGTGCTTTTTCACCCAGGGATTTAAAGACATAAGTTAGCCAAATAGTTTGCCATATGGCCCCATATTTTTTCACGTGTGTTTTAAGTTCAAATGCTATGTAAACGATAGTCAAGTCGTTTTTATTTTCCTGCGTGTACAATTTGAAGGCTTGCTGAATTTTGAGGTTTAAAGCCAGTAAATAAGCCAAAACATTTATCTATCGGGAGTTGTTGGTTTGTTATTGCAAACACTTGGCTGGTGTGTTGGACTGTTAATGAGGGAACATTTCAAATCCATTCACAATTCTTAACTATCCTGAGACCCCACATTTTGTATAGTGACGATTTGAAAGTAAATCCAAAATGTAGTTTACAACTTTTTCTATATAGAGCTGGTAAGTTCTGAATCGTTTGATGAAAATCAGACAGCTGACTTGAATACATAAATCCTACAACAACAACCTTTTATTTATATAGCGCCTTTAATGTAGTAAACCATCCCAAGGCGTTTCACAGCATTGTTATAAGACAAAATAAATACATTTGACACTGAGCTACAAAAGAAGAAATTACAGCAGATGACCAAAAGCTTGATCAAAGAGGTAGGTTTTAAGGAGCGTCTTAAAGAAGGAAAGAGAGGTTTAGGGAGGGGGTTCCAGAGCTTGGGGTCGAGGCAGCTGAAGGCACGGCCATCGATGGTTGAGCAGTTATAATCAGAGATGCTCAGAAGAGGGCAGAATTTGAGGAGCGAAAACATCTCGTGAGGTGAGGCTGAAAGTGATTAGAGATAGGGAAGGGCGTGGCCATGGAGGGATTTGTAAACAAGGATGAGAATTTTGAAATCAAGGCGTTGCCTAACCGGGAACCAATGTAGGTCAGCGAGCACAGGGGTGATGGGTGATCAAGACTTGGTGCGAGTTAGGACACGGGCTGCTGAGTTGGATGACATCAAGTTTATGTAGGGTAGAATATGGGTGGCCAGCCAGGAGTGCGTTGGCGTAGTCAAGTCTAGAAGTAACAAAGGCATGGATGATGGCTTCAGCAGATGAGCTGAGGCGGGCAATATTACGGAGGTGGAAATAGGAGGTGTTAGTTATGCCGCAGATATGTAGCCGGAAGCACATTTCAGGGTCAAATATGACACCTAGGTTGCGAACAGTCTGGTTTAGCCTCAGATCAATGCTAGGGAGAGGGATGGAGGCAGAGGCTAGGGAATGCAGTTTGTGGCAAGGATCAAAGACAATGGCTTCGGTCTTCGCAATATTTAATTGGAGAAAATTTTTCCTCAACCAGCACTGGGGGTCGGATAAGCACTCTGACAGTGTGGAGGAGTCAAGTGAAGTGATGGTGAGGTAGAGCTGGGTGTGTTCAGCATACATGTGGAAACTGACGGTGTGTATTCTGATGCTATCGCCAATAGCATATAGATGAGCAATAAGAGGCGGCAAAGAATAGATCCTTGGGGGACACCAGAGGCAATGATGTGGGAGTGGGAAGAGAAGGCGTTGCAGGAGACTTTCTGGCTACGATTAGTTAAATAAGAATGCAGCTGGACCCAACTGGACGATGGTAGAGAGGCATTGGAGGAGGATGCTGACAGGTCCAGGGGGAAGAGGAGGGATAGTTTACCTTTGTCACAGTCAAAGGATGTAATTTGTGACCTGAGAACTATTTTGGTACTGTGGCAGGGGCGGAAACCAGATTGAAGGGATTCAAACATGGAGTTTCGGGAAAGATGGGCACGGATTTGGGAGGTGACAACACGTTCAAGGACTTGAGAGGAAAGGGAGGTTGGAGATGGGGCGATAGCTAGCAAGCACAGTGGGGTCAAGGGTTGTTTTTTTTTTTGAGAAGTTTGAAGATCGCAGATTTTAAGGAGAGGGGAACAGAGAGGGTGTTTCCACTGATGGGGGAAACTCGAACTAGAGGGCATGATCTTAGAATAAGGGGCCAACAATTTAAAACAGATGAGTAATTTTTTCTTCAGGGTTGTAAATCTGTGGAATTTGCTGCCTCAGAGAACTAAGGAAGCTGGGACATTGAATAAATTTAAGACAGAAATAGACAGTTTCTTAAACGATAAGGGGATAAGGGGTTATGGGGATAAGGGGTTATGAGGAGCGGGCAGGGAAGTGGACTTGAGTCCATGATCGGATCAGCCATGATAATGAATGGTGGAGCAGGCACCAGGGGCCGTATGGCCTACTCCTGTTCCTATTATGTTCTTATGTAACAGTACCCGAGGAGAGAGAATTGTCGGTTAACATGGGAGCCAGAAAGGAAGTTGGGTGGTCAGCATTTTAGTGGGAATAGGGTCAAGGAAGCAGGATATGGGTCTCATGGGCAAGATGAGTGTGAAGCAGTCAATAGGGAAGATCCGAGAAACTGGAGAAACTTATAAGTTTAGGGCTAGGGCTGGGGGGAGCCGCAGAGGAAGTTTGGCCCGGTGGGCTAGGGAAAGGAAGGGGCAGAGGCAGCTGATCGAATGGTCTCAATCTTTGAGACAAAGAAGTTGATGAGCTCCTCACACGTTGGTGAGTGTGGTGGAGAAAGGAGAGAGGGGTTTAAGAAGATGGTGAGCAGTAGAGAATTGTAACCAGGTGTTGTCTTTGCATTACAGAATGATCTTGGAATAGTGAGCAGTTTTTGCAGACAAGGGTAGAACCCGATAATGCTTTATGCAGTCCAACCAGATTTGGCGGTGAATGGCTAAACCAGTTGTCTGCCACATTTGTTCAAGTCTGCGCCCCTTGGACTTGAGGGAGCGAAGATGAGGGTTATACCACAGGGAACGGCCAGGGTGAGAGAGAGTAATGGTTTTAATAGGGACTAGGGCACCAAAGGTGGTAGTGAGGGTGTGGTTGAGCATTATCAGTGGCTGCAGAGATGTCATGGTATAAGGAGGGCCAAAGGCTGGACAGTTTGGAGTTGATGAGTGCAATTGTAAGAGGGTTTATGGAGAGTTTTTTTCCAGGGGCGGACGCAGAAGGCAGTAGGGTTGGGTGGGGGAAGGGTGATGTGGGTGGAGAGCGATACAAGGAAATGGTCAGAGATGACCTTGCCTGCAATTGACATGGTAGGAATAGCAAGCCCACGAGAGATGGCAAGGTCAACGGGGTGGCCGTGAATATGCGTTGAGGAATTCACATGGAGGGAGAGATTCAGGAGGGCAGTGAACTCAGAAGAGAGAGCATGATGAATTGAGATGGTGGTTGAAATCACCGAGGATAAGAAGCTGCTTGGTGCAGAGGCCAAGGGAAGAAAGTAGTGAAGATATCTTGGTAATAAAATTTTTATTATACCTGGATGGGCGGTACAGAACGAGAATTTTAAGTGAGGGGTGAAATAAGGTGAGATGTTCAAAGGAGAAGAAAATACCGGAGGAGTTGAGAGACAGACTTATAGGTGACTTGTCTTGAGATGGCATCAACTGGCACATCTGTGCAATTGTGGTGCACTGTAACAATCTCAAATCCACCTGCAGCAACTTAGAAACTGATGAATAGTCAGGATAGGAAAAAAATCAGGGGAGGAAGAAGGCTGTTGGAACCGAGCAAAGCAATCGAAAAGGATGCAGAGCCCATAAGCAAAGGTGCCCCAGCTGCCACACAGCAGAGCTGTTTAGAAACCCAAAGTAGTGAATTGGATCTGGTGCTTGTCCAGAGTCCCAAGTGTGCGGCCGTGCCATTTCTGATTTAAATTGGGTAGCTGCGCGCTCATGCCAATTCCAGATGAGAGTACGAAGTAAAAAATGTGTGGATTTTGGATTGTATGTTGAAATTGTCTTTGATTGCTTTGTAAATTTAATTTCAGGAGAAATGCGTTTTTAATTTTTTCTTATGTCCAGAATCTGTAATCTGCTTGTAATGCTTGCTAGTTTGAGTTGGAAGCAATGCTCCCAATAAATGTTGAATTTTATTGAGTATTTTTGTGGCCCAGCTGGAATTTGGGTGAATTCTGAGACATAAAAGTGAATTATTTTGGTTGTAAATGTGTTACCGCTGAAGAGTTTTATGAGTGGGAGTAAAATGAGGGGCATTTAAGACGTTAACAGATTGAGCGGTGGGCTGTGAGGGAATAGCACTTTGGAAAGTTGTGGCAAGTTGCATGTTCGTGGTGGTACTAGGAATCCAGTGCACATTTCTACCTTGTCTAAATAAGAACATAAGAAATAGAAGCAGGAGTAAGCTATTCGCCCCCTCGAGCCTGCTCTGCCATTCAACATGATCATGGCTGATCTACCTCGACTCCACTTTCCTGCACTATCCCCATATCTCTTGATTCTCTTAATATCCAAAAATCTATTGATCTCTGTCTTGAATATACTCAACGACTGAGCCTCCACAGCCCTCTGGGGTAGAGAATTCCAAAGATTCACCACCCTCTTGAGTGAAGACTTTTCTCCTTGTCTCAGCCCTAAGTGGCTGATCCCTTATTCTGAGACTGACCCTTGGTTCTAGACTCCCCAGTCAGAGGAAACATTCCTCCCTGCATCTACCCTGTCAAGAATTTTGTATGTTTCATCGATCTAGTGAACCTTCATTGCACTGCCTCTAAGGCAAGTACATCATTCCTTAGGTAAGGAGACCAAAACTGTACACAATACTCCAGGTGTGGTCTCACTGGGGGCTCTATATAATTGCAGTAAGGCGTCTTTACTCTTGTACTCAAATCCTATTGTACTAAAGGCCAATTTAATTGCTTGGTGTACCTGCATGTTAACTTTGCGATTCGTGTAAAAGGCCACCTAGGTCCCTCTGAACACCAACATTTCAAACTCTCACCATTTAAAAAAAAAAATTACTCTGCTTTTCTATTTTTCCTATCAAAGTGGATAACTTCACATTTCTCCACATTATATTCCATTTGCCATGTTATTGCCCACTCACTTAGCCTGTATATATATCCCTTTGAAGCCTCTACATTCTCCTCAGAAGTTACATTCCCACCTACCCCAATACAGAAGAGATTGAATGTTTGCAGGCTAATTAGCCTGATTTTTAGCAGGATTTCACTGAGGCTACGTTGAATGTGAATCGCTTAGAATCGAAGTTCAGGTGTGCAACATGGAGAATTATGAAATTGTTAATGCTTTGACAATTGTAACATCATGGATTGTAAGTGACTTGAGCGTTAAAATTATCTGTAAACACTGATTGATTTATTTGAACATGAGTCAACCGCGACCACAAACATGTAGATTGTTCAGCAAAGCCAGCTGCACACATGTGTTTTATGGAACTTTTCCTGTGAAGCAGATGCATTAGATATATTTCACTTGATACAGGAGAGGTTGTAAACGCTGTAGTGCTCTGAACATAAACTAGCTTCCTATTTGAAAGATTAGAAGCTTTCTTTTTTAAATGCAAGATGAAAGAACAATTTGAGCAGCATGTAAACTCTCTGGTAATTGCTAAATGAGTAGTTTGCAAGCGGGAGTCTGGATCACAAAATCCTTTGGTGTGTAGAGCTTCTGCAGTTTTGAATTAATTGCCCATCTTCAAGCAGTGTGAATGTATGCACATGGCTTGTGTAGCTGCTTGCCCAAAGGGATCTGTTAGTCTTTAGTTAATCTACATTCTATCGTGGCCATGTGGTAAGCTTTTAATGTTGACCACATGAGTGCTAAACGCCTACTGCAGTGCGTGGTGTGGATGAATCCTGTTCAATTATAAGATGTCTTGCCCGTTGCATACTGTTCTAATTTGCCCCCGAGAGTATGTCACTGATTCTTAATTGTTCCCCTGTTTCCTGCAGCGTGCTCATGGTAAAGTAAATTGCTTGCTTATTTTATCTCGCTTTTGGTTCTGAGGAGGTGTGTTTCATCTTTTTTGGCATGTTTAGCCTGTGGCATCAAAATGCCACTGCTCTGTGCTCGTTAAAATGGTATTAAGTGAAGTCAAAATGATCTTGCTGCTGATTCACATAATCCGAGAGGTTGAGTCGAGTGTGTTGCAGTGTCCAGGGTTGCTAGCTGGCAATGTGTGATTTTTGTAGGAAGGCATTGTCCCCATCTGACAAAATGTCTGGGACTCTTTCTAACAAAAAAATTTGAATAAACAGAAAGGGGAGGGGGTAACCACAGAAGAAATGTAATTTAAAAAAAAAACTGCTGTCTAGTTTCTGTGAAACATTTTGGTGTGCATTAATTCTAGTTAGTTAATAATATGCTATGCAAAAATTACATGTTCTTAGAGTGGAGAGGTTAAAGGGGAAATTTAATAGAGGCAGTCAAAATTTGAGGGGATTTGATAGATTAAATAGGAGAAACTGTTTCCACTGGGAGGAGGGTCGGTAACCAGAAGAGACAGATTTAAGATAATTGGCAAAAGAATCAGAGGGAGAGATGCAGAGAATTTGTTTCTCAGTGTGTTTTAATCCTGAATGCACTGCCTGAAAGGATGGTAGAAGCAAATACAGTAGTAACTTTCAAAAGGGAATTGAATAAATACTTGAAAAGGAAACATTTGCAGGGCTATGGGGAGTGGCAATCATTGGATAGCTCTTTCAAAGAGCTGATATAAGCACTGGGCTGAATGGTCCCCTGTGCTGTATGATTCTGACATTACGAAATATCTAAGCCAGAAAGGATGCATCAGAGAATCCTTGAGTTGAAAGGAAATTAATGATATTTTGGGTGATATTTTCAGAAATCCATTAATACTGGAGAAGTGAAATTGAAGGATGACAAATATTGGGCCCAAGTTTCCCCAGGAGTTCCTTTTTTTTTGGAGTAACTAGTTTTTTTTGGAGTATCTTAAAAATCACAATTCTCCCCATTTAGTTTGCTCCAGTTTAAGTGAGTTAGTTCAGTTTCTTTTTTCAAAAGGGAGCGTTACCAGCCATTTAAGCAAGTTTAGTAAGTGAAAAGTTACTCCAAACTAACTTAGGTCAGCGTACGTGTCCACTTTTGTATGCTCAAAATCCTTGCGGAGACTTAAGGGGCCCAGGTTTCGGGCCGTGCCTAGAACGCCCGTTTTTCGCGCCACAAAGTGCGCCTAAAAAAAACTTCCAGATTCTCCAGCTCCCTGCATGTCCTCTGGCCCTCGGCGCGGCACAGCATGAGCTGTAGGGGGGGGCGGAGCCAGGTCCCTGCGCTGAAAACAGTGCCGGGACCTCTGCACGTGCGCGCTACAGTGGGCACGCATGTGCAGTAGCTCCAGGCGCCCAAAAGTGTGTGGGAGGGGCCCGAAGCACGCAGCCCCAAGCCCTGGCCGGAATAATAACTCAAACCACAGGCCTCTAAAACACTAGGCCTCAGAGTAAAATTGCTCTTGAAGGGTACTCGACACCAAGTCAAATTTATAGTACGTTGAGTCTTGTTATTGTCAAGTGTCATTTGTTGTAGTTTTCATTGTTTTTGTCAACATGCGATATTTTAGTTACTGAGAAAACTAAGCAAGTGGCCAAAAGGATTCATGAAAATGAGAGGAATTTTAATTTTAACTAACTAGTTGCAAGTGTGCTGGAAATTTGCCCAGTATTTGTGGATGCCCAAATGTGACACAGTGGCAGGAAGTGTTTGCAGCCGTGCTATGTATTTATTGGACTCTCCCAGTGCATTCACAATTGAAACAATTGAGATCATTTTATGGTGCATTTGTACATTTAAGTGCATATTGAGACGTTGAGGCTGTTTTGCATTTAGGTATACTGTTGCATCAATTTGAAGTTGGATAAAGTGTTTTTTTTTCTTTATTCATTCACGGGATGTGGGCATTGCTGGCAAGGCCTATCCCTACTTGCCCTTAACCGAGTCGTTGCTTGGCCATTTCAGAAGGCTGTTGAAAGTCAACCACATTGCTGTGGATCTGGAGTCGTGTGTAGGCCAGACTAGGTAAGGATGGCAGATTTCCTTCCCTCAAGGAGATTAAGTGAACCCAACAGTTTCCTTGCTCCATTCCTGCCCCACATGTGTATAGCAAAGGGACTATGCATTGTGCAAGAGGCCTTCACATTTGCCTTGTGCTTCCCTTGGAAGATGGCTGAGTGTCCGGTTGTCACCTCCAAAAATTTTAGGTCAGCAATCTTCATGTTCCCCTTTCTGGTGCCATGTCTAATGGCAGCCTGAAATATTGCGCCATAGAAGTGATCTCAACTTAAATGATAGGAAGTGCAATCTGAAATGTATTTCTTGTCGATACTCTTATTTCACTTTTTGGATGTCTTCTCCACAATTACTGAGGTGGGATGAGTAACCCAGTTTGTAGGCTACCATGGGCGAAGATCAGAAGCGTGTTTGAGAACATAAAAATTATTAGCAGGTGTAGGCCATACTGTCCCCTCATTCCTGCTCTGACATTCAATAAGATCATGCTAATCCTGGACCTCAACTCCTGTCCGATCCCATATCCCTTGATTTCCCCTAGAATCCAAAAATCTATCTATCTCAGTCTTGAATATACAGGTGCAGCGTCCCAAATCTGGACTCTCGGGACCGAGGCCATTCTGAATTTTGCGTTTTACCAGACTTTAGAACGTCTTTCTGGCGTCACGAATCCAGAAATACCTGAGCCCAGGTTTGGGTATTTCCGGATTTCGAAACGTTGGAAAGGGCGGGGCGGTTGCTCTCTGAGGAGCTGTTTGGGTCGCTGGCCCTGTGGAGGAGGAGGAGGAGGAGGAGGAGGAGCCGCGTAGGTGCCGGAGGCCGGTCGGGCACACACACAGGCAACGCAGCAGCCTCCACAGCTGTGTGAATGAATCTATGTTTATAGGCGGCGGGCCGTCCAGCCAGGTGACAGGGTAGGTATAGGTGCTGCATTGTCAACACCACAGATACGCAATGGTTCGCCAGATTAGAGATCACCGCACCAGGAACGTCATAGCCCGAAGGCTGATGGGCAGGAGACCTTACACACGTCGGCAATATCGAGCCATGCGCTCGTACCTGGACTTGAGCGAGGCTGATTGTGTCAAAAGGCTGCTTTCCGCAGAGAAGTTGTCGTTGAGATCTGTGATATGCTGAGAGCAGATTTGCAGCCCAGAAGCAGATCGCCGACTGCCTTGTCTGTTGAAGTGAAGGTAACAGCTGCACTTGCCTTCTATGCCTTGGGATTGTTTCAGGCTACAACTGGAGATGTGTGTGCCATCTCTCAACGTGCAATACATGCCTGCGTTTACCAGGTCACGGCTGCACTGTGTGCGCGGAGGAATGACTTCATCAAGTTCCCAATGACCGCACAAGCAATGCATGACAGGGTTGTGGGCTTCTTCAGGATTGCTGGCTTCCCAAAGGTACAGGGCTGCATTGATTGTACCCACATAGCCTTGCGAGTACCTGTGGAGGATTCCGAGCAGTACAGGAATAGAAAAGGTTTCCACTTCATCAATGTGCAGCTCGTGTGTGACGACAAGCAGCGCATCATGTCAGTCGATGCGAGATACCCTGGCAGCACCCATGATGCGTTCATCCTATGTGACAGCGTTATATCTGACATTTTTGAGGAGCAGCCAGAAGGGCTACTGGGAGACAAAGGGTACGGCCTGACCACCTGGCTCATGACGCCCCTACGCGTGACATGGACGGAAGTTGACCGTCAATACAACACGGCGCACATTGCGACGCGCAGCATCATTGAGAGGACCATTGGCATATTGAAGCGGCGTTTCCGATGCCTGGACCATTCCGGAGGCCACTTGCAATACTCCCCTGAGATTGTTGGTCAGTTCACTGTTGTGTGCTGCATGCTGCATAACTTGGCCATCATGAGGCAGCAAGAGCTGGTAGTGGAACCAGAAGACCCACATGAGGAGCCAGTGTCTGGTGATAGTAGTTTGGAAGAGCAGGATGAGGATGATGACGACTATCAGGAAAGCATGCAAGTGCCTGATGCCGGAGCACGAGGTCGGAAGAGGGCCGTCCATCATGCTCCTTTAACGATTGCTCGAGCCCTGCGCCAGCAGTTCATCCATGAACACTTCATTTACTGATGCCTGAGGGCTCTGACAAATGTTGCACATGGACATGTTTATTTTTTGGAGTTGTTCCTATGTTGTGTTGTGTTAATGGAACATGATTCAGTTTTAATGAAAAAATGTTTTATTGAAAAGTTAATGTCACTGTAATAAAATATTTGTTGTATCAAATTTTACTTTTTAAAATGACTTGAAGATCACTTATAAACTTGTAAAGTTACAAAACAATTTCAATTTGAAAAACGCTACTACAGCAACATCAAGAACAAAAGCAGCAAAGAAAGGCTGCAACCATCTCTCGTCCACATCTCAGTGAATGTTCACTTCTTCATGGGGGTGTCATTTGATTGGCGGGGCTGTGTGCCCTTATTGCAGCAGCTACCGCCATGACGGCCTGTGCCGCCACTTGCATGCCCTCCCTGACTGCCTGTGCCATCGATTGCACTCCCTCGGACATTCCCTCCATAATTTCCCATGTCATTACTGCTATTTCTCCCATCAGGACCGTCACCTCTTCACCCACTGCACTGACGCTACCGATGAGTGATCGGGTAAGCTCATTGGTCTCCATACCCAATGCCACAACCTGAGCCGCATCTGTTGCATGCTGCATCTCAGGAGAGCGTGTCTCCAATCTCCTCCTCTGCCTGGGTATGCCTCGCGGCACCACTACACTAGGAGGCGTGGGCACGGACGGTGGGACGCTCTGTTCCAAACGGCACCACTACACTGGGAGGTGCAGGCTGGAATGGTGCGCCCCTGGGTCTTGCATCCGGCACCACTCGAGTGCGAGCCGTTGGTTGGGATGGTGGGTGAATGGGTGTAACCTGCTCCATTATATCACCAGCACCACTGGGACCCGCAACGTTTGAATCAAAACCATGGAAGGTGGAACCAGAACCTATGCAAGGGGTTGAAACTTCGATGCCCCTTAATGTGGGCTCATAAACATTAATTTGGAAGGTCTTCCCCGTAGATATGTCATCGCCGCCAGCATCCAGTCTGGATCGTCCGCTACTGGTTTTTGTTCCGGATCTTCAGGGTTGGCATCATCATATCATCATCTTCTGCAAAATACATCAGAACAGTCAAATGTTTTACAGCAAAGGACGGGACAGGATGGGTGGCATGAGTACTCTCACATAGCAGGCCAGGCAGCAGATTGATTTGAAGGGCCACGATGCATTTTCAGGACTTATCCTCATCGCGTGCGGGCCCAGCTTGTGCTGTACTGATTGCTTTTCTCCAGGTACGATTCATCATAGCAGCTACCCTCTGTTCCAAGGGTGTCAGTGGATGCAGATTGGGCACGACTTCTGTTCGAGTTGCTCCCCTTTTATTGTGGGCCAATTTCTTCTGCAAAGAGTAAAATATAACTTTACAGAGTGCGTCTTTCTGCAGGGTGGGACATACAGGTAGTCACATTACAATTACGATTACATTAAAAATGAAAATATTACTTACACTAAACTTGACCAAGGTCGTGACATTACTTTTTACACTGGCTTCCAGATTTCATGGTATGCACCACTGCGCAGTAATCTTCTGCAACTTGGTTCCAGCATTTCTTCATTTCTTTAGGTGGCACTTTTATGTGACCTCTGTTGCTGGTATCCAGCTCCTGCCATCTCTGCTCAATTACGTTAACTAATATCTCCACTTCCTCATGCAAGAAATTATTTGTTCTTGGTGGACGTTGTTCCATTGCTGTATTGAATTGACACACTTATTTTTCAAAACAGTCCTTATTTTGCATGCACCTATGCAGCACTTGTTCTGGAAGTTTAGCAGCAAAAAGCAGCACTCTCTGATTTCAGCAGGTGATTTCTTCAACAGTGCTGCTAAAAGCACTCCTTCAGGCACAAAAAAATCACCAAGATTCAATCCCAAGCCTTTCCACAGCTCCACAAAACAAATCGGCACTCTTCTTCAAGTTCCTTTAAAAATGGCCGAGTGCCAATGTTTGTAACCTACTGCGTGTGTGCGCGTGCTCCAACGCGCATGCGCAGGGCTGCCGGCATGACATCCTCTGATCAGAGTTAGCCCTGCCCCCCTGCACTTTCAGAATTGGCGCGACACTGTGGCCTCCCCCTCCACCCCCCGGGGCTGATCGCTGCTCCGAGGAACCTGCTGGGAGACCGAGAATTCCTCCGTAAGTTTTTGACGCGCTTTTGGGCGCAAAGAACGGGCGTCTATGTTGGGGCTGTGCCGTTCTTGGCGCGGCCCGAAACTTGACCCCTTTGTGTCCTCCTCACAGCTTACTTTCCCACCTAGCTTTGTATAGTTGGCAAACTTGGATAAATTACTCCATGTTTGAGAGTCAAAACCTTGCGGTTCTCTCTCACATTGAGTTGTTTGGAGTTCTGTGGGCATTGCTGATTTAATCCATGTCAACATAAGGTAACATCTCTGTGATGGAACCTAGTTTGTTTCAATTAAATGAAAAACAGATTTTGTTTTTGACGAAGTTTAAATTTGGTAGTTTCCTTGATGTAAATAGCAACATTGCCTCAGTTGCACAGATTGATTTGCTCCATCGTTTAGAATTGCATGTTTGATGCAGGCATATGAAGTATTCATATCTTTCTGGGTGGTGTTCCTTTTGACATCTGCTTCCTGTTGATCTTAGTATTTTTTAAAGTTTCCTGTCTATGCATGATTTCTGATTGGGAAAACCCTGAAGCAATGCTGATTGGTTTGTCTCTCTCTTTGTGATGATACTCATCATGTGGTTAGCAGCAATCAATCCGAATGTATCGCTAAAATTTCCCAGTCAACCTCACCTACTGCCTGAGCCCACCCTCGCTTGCTGACCTGAGCTCTCACCCAACCCTTCCGTTGGGCCCAGTTTGCTCTGCTTCCAGCCTGTCTCTTTTATGTGCATCCTGCCATAACTGGCCACTTGACCTCCACTGCTGTCCTTGCTTTTGCCTGTGGATAACTTATCAGAAAATCTGTGTGTGTGAAGTACTGTTGAGTTTGTCTGGGAATCTTTCAAAGAATTAGCAGGCGTTTGAATTTTAACCCTGAAAGGGTTAATGCCGGGAAATTGAAGCACCGTGGGAATTCTTTTGATTTTATCTGAGCGAGAGTCCTCGCAAAATGCTGAGGATGAACAAAGATTCAAGCATAAGAGTACAAAGAGGCTGAACTTGCCATGTGATAGCAACAACTTGAAATTCTTAATAATGAGCAACAACTTGCATTTATATAGTGCCTTCAACATAGTAAAATGTCCCAAGGCACTTCAGAAGCACAATTAAATACAAATTGACACTAAGCCAAAGAAGGAGATACTATGAAATATGATTAAAGCTTGGTCAAAGAGAGAGGTTTTAAGGAGCATTTTTAAAGGAGGGAGAAAGGAGGAGAAGTTTATGAAGAGAATTCCAGAGCTTGGAGCCTAGATGGCTGAAGGCACAGCTGCCAATCATAGGGCAAAGGCAGTGGGAGATGCACAAGAAGCCAGAATTGGTTGAAGGCAGAGTTCAAGTGTTGTAGGGCTGGAGATCAGAGATGGGGAGGGGTGAGGCCAATGAAGGATGTGAACACGAGAATGAGAATTTTGAAAGCAAGGCATTGGTGGACCAGGAACCAATGTATGTCAGTGAGCATGGGTGAATGAGATTTGGTGTGTGTTAGGATACCAGCAGCAGAGTTTTGGATGAGCTCAAGTTTGTGGGGTGAAGAATGGAAGGCTATCCAGGAAAGCATTGGAACAGTCAAATCTGGAAGTAACACATGGATGAGGGTTTCATCTACAACAACTTTTATTTATATAGCGCCTTTAACTTAGTAAAATGACCTAAAGTGCTTCGCAGGAGTGTTTATAAGACAAAACAAATAAATTTGACAGCGAGCCACATAAGAAATTATGGCAGATGACCAAAAGCTTGGTCAGAGGTAGGTTTTAAGGAGCATCTTAAAGGAGGAAAGAGATAGAGGCGGAGAGGGTTGGGGAGGGAGTTCCAGAGTTTAAGGCCCAGACACGGTCACCAATGGTTGAGCAGTTATAATTAGGGGTGCTCAAGAAGGCAGAATTTGAGGAGCGCAGACATCTCGGGCGGAGGGGGGGATTGTGAGGCTGAAAGAGATTAGAGATAGGGGCGAGTCCATGGAGGGACTTGTAAACCAGAATGAGAATTTTGATATCAAGGCGTTGCTTAACCGAGCGCCAATGTAGGTCAGCGAGCACAGGGGTGATGGGTGAGCGGGACTTGGTGCGAGTTAGGACAGAAAGTGGGCTGAGAAGTAAGAAACCAGTTTCATGACCAGTAATGAACCCATTTCTTATTGTGCATTTATGCCTATTATATATTGTCTTTCTAGAATATTACATTTATTGTGCTTCATATTGTGTAACGACAGATATTATTTGGTAAACCTTTGGTCTGTATGGTGATGGACATTTTTAAGAGACTTTGATCTTGTGGGGTGATTTCATTAAATTGGGTGAATAATAAGCATTGGGTAATGGTAAACCTCTGAAGTAAGCATGTCTGACTGTAGTGTAGAATAGATGCAGCTTCAGAATTGTAGGGCAACAGATCACTACAGGAGCTGCTGCTAGACTATGCAATGGTTACCAATCATTGTTTACGGTTCTTCATCGATGAGAGGAATGTAACACTATTGCTGCTGATAAAGGGGAGTTCAGCTGAATGCTCCTGATGTCAGCGTTTTGGTTGTTTTGATGTGATGCAATAATATCTCATCTGCATATTTTTGTGACGAAGCATTATTTTATGATACTGCAAGTAATCCTTTTTAAAAAAAAAAATCAATACAGTTTACAGCAATCGTGTAAATCACAGAAGAGCTGAAGGTTGTTGTTTAGTTGGAATGAACAGGAATTCTGTGCTGATTTTAACCACCTATTCTGCCAAAATGATTAATTATTAAGGGAGACAGACAATTGTACATTTTATGGTCATTGAATTAAACATTTGAGTTGGAAATAAAAAAGACCAATCTGAGGTTTGGCCCTTGATGTGCAGCTGAAATATAGATCATAGAACAAAATAGTGCAGATGGAGGCCATTGAGCCATGCCTGTACTGGCTCTGTGAAAGAGCGAAACAATATGTTCCACTCCCCTGCTAGCCCTGCAATTTCTCCCCCCCCCCCCCCCTTCGAGCATTTATCCAATTCCCTTTTGAAAGTTACTATTGACTGGATAGAATAAACAAATGGTCTGGAAGGAGACCAAGCACATTGACTGTGCACTTCGTAGGAAACCATAGTCCATGAAGATGCTAGTCTTGGGGACCTGTGGCTTGAGTCCTGTTTATGCACTCAGCTAATATTTGCTTTTAAGATTGTAAAATGAATTGTCATTCGGATTTCACACAAGAACACCTAATTTGTTTGATTATTTTGAAATGACTCTGAAAACATCCAAATACAAATGATCGTCCGCATAAAGGCAGAACAATGGACAAATATTCAGCTTGATCACTTCCAAGTTTATCGTCCAAAAAAAAAAAATTACAAGGTTCGCGCACGTTGCAGCAAATTGACGGAGATTGGAGGGGAAGATTCCATGGACACGAGATTCGAAGAACAGTTGGCTCCATAGAAATATTTTATAATTAATTAATAAAGCTACACACAACTGACCTACAAATAGTTGTTTTGTCGCTTAAACTGCAAAGATGTAAAAAGTGGTTTTAATTGCATTGTATTAACAATCTTTTATATAAAATGTGAAGGGGTTGTAGCTTGCTGCAGCTGCAGGCACAATTTACTCTCCAAGGGAAAATGGTCAGCTTGCATACTATCCATTCTATCAAATCTCTGAAAAGTGGAACTGGATAATGAACAGTAGCTTTGAACAAATTGAAGTATCATCATTCCTTTTGCTGAAGGACTATGACTGCAATTGTCACTTTTGGGACGAGTCACTTGTCTTTCTACCCAACTTTGTTTCAGCCTGGTCTAATCATCAATTGTAGAGTAATGTGTGATCCTCCCAAGTTGAGCAATGTTTGTCTTTTCTGCATTTAGTGGAATACCACGCAACACTTTTTCAATATTAAGCCCTAAAGGCCAATCTTTCGATGAGTGTGTCCTTTTCATTAAAAGAAAAATCGTGACAATTGTTTTGTTTTCCATATTCAGATTTAAATTTGTGAAATGATGCATTCTGTTCGACTATGAACAACAGGTTCTTGTTTTGATATCATCCCTTTTAAGGTAGAAAAACATCCCAAGGCTCATCAGAGGTGTAAGGAATAAAATGGGCGGCGAGCGAAAGAAGGGGAGCATTTGTAGGAGTGATTAAAAGCTGGCACCGAGCGGTTGGGTTCAGGAGGGTCTTAAATTGAGATGGGTTTAGGGAGAAATTCCAGAAGCCTGGCAATCCCAAGTACACTTTTTTTTTTAAAATTGAGATTAAAAAGGCTCAGCAGGTTGGGAAATGTGGGATTCTCCTTATAAGCCAGTAGTATTGAGATGGGATTATGCTACTCAGATTGTCCTTCACCTGCCAATATGCTGTCATTGCATTTGAATGCCAAAAGGTTTGTGCTGTTATGCTGGCTGTATCATCACCTAATTTGACCTGTATCTTATCTAAGGAATGTTTTCGAAGTTTGATATTGAGACTCTGGAGTGTTTTGAGGGTAAAGTAATACCTGAGATTAGGCATTAAAAGCAGAACGAAATTAGCTGCTTAGGCAATTAGTGTCAGTATACTGTCTGCAGCTGACCTGTAATGTAGGTACTAATATAATAGCTGATATATTTGTAATAGAATACTGCACTACTTGCAGGATTATTATGTCATATCTTTGGGTCAAGCTTGTATGTGAACTTTTCATTTGGATGCTGTTGAGATGTTTTCTCATTGCAGTATTGTACAAGAAATAGATGCAGTAAGTGCGTCATTTAGATTACAATATTGATCACTGTGTACAAAGTATGTGGTTTCGATAATGTGTCTGATCTAGCATTACTTGAGTACAGGTTCACTGTTAGATGTCAAGAAATTCATTATTGTAAAAAATATATAAATGAGGTCAGTTATTTAAGCTCTCAGTCTTTAATTGCCATTGAATGGACAAAGTTCTAAACATTTTGGCCCAAAGTGTGGCTGTTCCCGTTGGGTCCTACTTATTCCAGCCATTCTGTCAAAATGGCCACTTAATACACATACGCATGTTCCATATCTTCAATTAGTAAGGAAGGTAGCGGGGTGTCGGGTAGTTAAATAACTTGGGTTTATATAGCACCTTTCACATCCTGGGGATGCTCTAAAGTGCTTCGCGGCAAGGGATTCCTTTTGTAGTCTAGTTGCTGTTCTGTCGACAAAAATGGCAAACAGTTGGATCACAAACAGCAGATGAGATCATTCTGTTTTTGATGGTATTACGGGATAAATGTTGGCTGGGACACGGAGAAATCGCCTGCTCTTGTTTGTAATGCGCCACGGGATCTTTTGCGTCCACCTGCGAAGGCAAAGAGGGTGTCAGTACAACATCTGACCGACGGGCGGCACCCCTGAGAATCGGTGCTGCGTCAGTACTACGGTGAAGTGTCAGCCTAGTTTATGAGCTCGAGTGGGCTCAAACCCACAACCTCTGACTCGGGACAAGAATGCAACCACTAAGCCAAACTGACCCCCTGTTTTCTCATGTGAACTTTACCCTCCAATGTCAAGAACCTGTAGGCTTGATTTGTAGGAAAGACAATGCCAAAAATTAAGTAACGGCTATAATTTAAGTTTATAAAAAAAAAATGAAAGCCATGTTTTCTCAATTTCAATAAATGGTCTTGCAGGACTAGGGCATTGTCTTATTACATTTGACTCCCACTCCCTCCATGTCCTCAGAGTCCAATGCGAATCATCTGACTTCAACTCGTTGAAGGCATGGGCCTACAGCTGAAAATTGCCACTGACTTGGTATTCTCTGGTGTGATGCTGGCTGTGGAATTCAGAACATTCAAATTGTGTAGTGGTTTTGTTGGTCTTCTGAGATTCTGGTTAACGTGTTGATCAGCCTTAAGCAGGAAAGGGGTACTGAGGGAATGATCAGCCATGATCTTATTAAATGGCGGTGCAGGCTCGAAGGGTCGAATGACCTACTCCTGCACCTATTTTCTATGTTTTTATGTTTCTAAAATGGTTCAGGAGAATTTTTTAAACTGTTATATAAATATTCGATATTATCGAATCTATAATTACGTATATTGTATATATTTATATAGGGGCTTAGGCATGAAATGCGGAACTTGCGATCTGTGAAGTATCCTCTTGACATCGCACGGATCCAAAAGAAGAGAGCCCCGCGGGTGGAGACTTGGGCTATTTGCCCAGCGAGTGCCCATGAAATTCTTATGCCTGGTTAAAAACTGGCATAAAAGTTTTTAAAAAAAAAAAGATAAATAACATTATTCACTTAATTATACATTAAAAACACTGTCCATTAAGGTAAGTTTATTTTTAGCCCTGTTGAAACATATTTTTAAAATTGTTTAAAATATTTAAATGGCATTTTAATTAATTTTAAATATGTAATTAAAAACATTTTATTTCATGTGTTTGTGTATTTTTTAAGTGATCTCCATTCATACACAGTGATTCCGTACATAATGGTCCATTGACAATGTTGGTCTGGAACCTTTGAATGGAAATAGTTTTAAATGTCGATGGTTGATGAATAACAAAACAATAAGCAACTAGGGGGCAAACCAACTCAAATAACTAGTGAGGAAGAATAAAATTGACTTGGTTCGTGCCAAAAACAAAAAAAAATTATTATGCAAATTCTGGCATCTTTCCTGTACAAACTGTGATGCCCATAATGTAAACTGATGGCTTTTCGTGGGATTGTAGGGAAAAGTAGCATTGTATTAGCTTAACCAGATCCAAGATTTATTGCCCATTCTACAGGAGTGGTGCAAATGATCACCATAAAACGCAACTGGAATCTGTAATTACAGTAGAACATACACTACTGAGTATGTACTGTTACTGGAACTCCAGAAAGGAAAACTTTGCTTTTTATTCAAAAAGCAAAATCCTGCAGATGCTGGAAATTTGAAACACAAATGCAAAATGCTGCAAATCCTAGAAAAGGGCATTTGTGTGTGCCTGCACAGTGCTAAATATTAACCAAATATCTACACAGATATTCGGTTATCATTCAGCGCTGTGCGGGCATTTGCAGTCATTCTTGCACGCCTGCACAGCGTAGAAACTGTTGTCACTGGCAGGAGGTTTGGGAACCAGATTTAAAATAATCGGCAAAAGAACCAGAGGCGAGATGAAAATGTTTTCTACGCAGCGAGTTGTTGTGATCTGGAATGCTTGAAAGGGAGATGGAAGCGGATTCAATAATAATTTTCCGAAGGGAATTGGATGTTTACTTAAAGGAAATGTTTGCGGGGCTATGGGGAAAGGGCAGCGGAGTGGGACTATTTAGATAGCTCTTTCAAAGAGCCAACACAGGCACGATGGACCGAATGGCCTCTCATTACCTGATTCACTCAGCGGGGCAGGGCGAGCTAGTTTATCTTGTACTCCTGATGCAGAGAGAGATGTCTCGTGTTACCTTACTACTGTATCATAAGCCCCATTTCAAAGCAGCCGGTCTATTATGTAAGATTGCAGTGGCTAAAAATGAAAACTAGTGAGAGCTGGGATTGTTGGAGGGACAGTGGGAAAAGTTAGATGTAGATATTCAGATGCGACTTAATAATCTTGGTTGGAGAGGTGTTCTGTCATTTAAGGAGAGGTAAAGAGCAGTCGATTTGGGGTGGGTACAGTTAGTTTTTGTAAAGTACTACTGGAATATTGCCAAAGGATTGGCATTGATCACAAACTTATTTAGAGGTTGGAGCATCCCATCTGCTTCTTAGTTATTACACATGAAGCCACCATGGAACTATACCCTGAACATAAGTCACTGGAACTCTTTAGGGCACCATTAATTCTGTTCCATAATGTAAACCTGCAGAGAACAATTTTGGGTATCTGTTGTGAACAGGACATAATGGGCTATGTGTACAGTAGGGGATCTTTCAGTATGAGTGAATCCTGCTCTACAACTTGTTCATTAAAAGGAACCTCTGTAGGTGTGGATCAAACAGTACCTCATGGCTCAAGCCTAAGTTTTATACCACCAACAGAATTTGGAAATTAGACTGACTGACATGGGAAGACACCAGCTCCAGCATTGACAGATTTTAATAACTTATTATGGAACTAACTTAAATTGTTTACTTGCTAACACTTTAAATATTTCACAATTATGAATATATTTATTACAGCTGAAAATGACCTTGTTACAAATCTCTGGTAATCGGCACATACTCTGCTTCGATTTCTTCTTGCTGATTTTAACATTCTTGGTGTCATTCAGTCAGAGAAATTTCAACTAAATTGCTAAAGTATTATTCTTGGTTACTGGCTGAGCGAGCTCAGAGTTGCAGGAGGAAATTAGCCCCATTTTGTGCAGCTGAGTAAGTTATGGAAATTAGCATACTAATGCCATTTTGAAATACATTTATTCTATGGTCTGTATTCATAACTGACAGTCCCCAATGCATTTTTCCATTTTGCAATTATTAGACTGTTGCTGCTAACATTTAACACATCTTTCCTCACTCTGGTTAGGACGAGAGGCTGAAGTGAGCTGCTCTCAGTGCAGCTGTGTATTTGATACGAGAGGCACTCTTCATGTGGGGTAGGAGTGGTTCCACCAGTCTCCATTCTATGGACATTGAGCAGTTCATACTGTTTCATTTAGTAACACAAGAATTAGTGACATTTTCACCTGTGCATGCCAAGCACGTTTAACTACCTTCAAGAATGGAACCTGGCTTAGAGGCCCTCTGAATTGCAGTTGTTGGCTTATTTACCTGTTTTGTTTCAAAAAAAAGTCTTTCTTGCCATGTATTTACATTGCTGATGTACTTTAAGCACAGAGTCTTGCGAGCAAACTTGACTTCTCTCTTTCTCTTCCTTCTTTAGATATCTAAACGCCATTCAGACAATGTGTCCACATATCCTTCGTTACCTGACCACAGCGGTAATCACCAACAAGGATGTGCGAAAACGTAGACAGGTCCTGAAGGATTTAGTGAAGGTCATCCAGCAAGTGAGTATTGGTTCATTCATTCCTCACACAGAATCCCCTCTAATATGAACATAAGAATTAGGAGCAGCAGTAGGCCATGCAGCCCTTTGAGCCTGCTTTGCCATTCAATAAGGTCATGGCTGATCTTCGACCGCAATTCCACTTTCCAGCCTGATATCCATATCCCTTGATTCCCTTAGAGACCAAAAGTCTATTGATCTCTGCCTTGAATATACTCAACAACTGGGCATCCACAGAATTCCAAAGATTCACAACCCTCTGAGTTTAAAATTCTCATCTCAGTCCTAAATGGCCGCCTACTTATCCTGAGACTATACCTCATAGTTCTAGACTTTCCAGCCAGGGAGAACAGCCTCTCCGTATCTACCCTTACATTTCAATGAGATTACCTCTCATTCATTTAAACTCCAGAGAGTATAGGCTCTCTTTCCCAGTACCTCAAAACAGGAAACTCGTTATTTTTCCCCATTCTCCTTCCCTTTCTGTGGTCTTCAGGCTTTTAAAACTCAAACTTAGCACCACCTGATGAATACTTTGCGACTTACTTCATCTAATTTATTCTGTTCAACCTTGGTGCTCTCCTGCACAATAACGCATCAATTGAGTTTCTGATTTTAAAAGAAATATTCAGTAGTTATTTGAAACCTTGGGCAATAATATTTCTCTAGCTAATGACACTCGTAACTATTGGACAAAAAGATGTCACAATGTCGTTCGAAGTAAATGTTGTTTTGCCTTGCTCTCTGCCATGCACATGAGCCAGCTGTTAACAGTGCCTACAGAATTAGCCTGGCGATAGCTCTCCTTCATTGTGAAAAATCCGCGACTTGATGCTGCTCTGACGACTGTAGAGGACACAGATAGGTTAAGCGAATGGGCTAAGTTTGGCAGATGGAATACAATGTCAAAAAGTGTGAGGTCATCCACCTTGTGGGGGGAGGGGGGAGGGGGGGAACAGTAAAAGGGAATATTATTTGAATGGGGAGAAATTACAACATGCTGAGTTGCAGAGGGACCTGGGGGTCCTTGTGGATGAATCCCAAAAAGTTAGTTTGCAGGTGCAGCAGGTAATCAGGAAGGCGAATGGAATGTTGGCCTTTATTGCGAGAGGGATGGAGTACAAAAGCAGGGAGGTCCTGCTGCAATTGTATAGGGTATTGGTGAGGCTGCACCTGGAGTACTGCGTACAGTTTTGGTCACCTTAAGGAAGGATATACTAGCTTTGGAGGGGGTACAGAGGCGATTCACTAGGCTGATTCCGGAGATGAGGGGGTTACCTTATGATGATAGATTGAGTAGACTGGGTCTTTACTCGTTGGAGTTCAGAAGGATGAGGGGTGATCTTATAGAAACATTTAAAATAATGAAAGGGATAGACAAGATAGAGGCAGAGAGGTTGGTCGGGGAGACTAGAACTAGGGGGCACAGCCTCAAAATACAGGGGAGCCAATTTAAAACCGAGTTGAGAAGGAATTTCTTCTCCCAGAGGGTTGTGAATCTGTGGAATTCTCTGCCCAAGGAAGCAGTTGAGGCTAGCTCATTGAATGTATTCAAGTCACAGATAGATTTTTAACCAATAAGGGAATTAAGGGTTATGGGGAGCGGGCGAGTAAGTGGAGCTGAGTCCACGGCCAGATCAGCCATGATCTTGTTGAATGGCGGAGCAGGCTCGAGGGGCTAGATGGCCTACTCCTGTTCCTAATTCTTATGTTCTTATGACTAACTGTCCAATCCAAGGCACTTCAGAGGTGTCTGAAGTCAAAGAAAGAACAATTCAGTAACCAAAAGCTTGCTCTAAGGTAGGGTTCTAAAGTGGGTCTTCAAAAGCAGTGAAAAGAGAGATGGGGGTGGCAACTGGAGCACTGAACGGGTTGCGGAATGTACAGCTGCCAATGGTGGGGTAAAGCGAGGAGGATATCCAAGGCTCAAACCACCAACGGAAAGTTCTGAGGGAATGGGAAAATTACCCTCTGAAAAGAAAGGTTAAGACTAATGTGTGAAAGGAAATGTTTTGTAAAAGAGAGGAATGATGGGAATTTTGGGGAATTATTTGGAATGGGATGTCGGCAATACAGTCTTGGGTATCCAATAAGTATACACATTTCTTTGTGTGTTAAGCAGAAAAAAGAATTGGTTGGTCAGGAAGTAGATGCTGTTTGATTTCTGGAGCAGCCAGTATTAGGAAAATTATACACGTGGCCACACTATAATATTAAAATGCAACAGATGTAACCTGAAGACTTTTCAGATGAAAAATTTGCAGTTGCATTCCTCCTTCAGTATGTCTGCCCGAAAAATTTGAATCAAAGAACAGAGTGCAGATTTTGGAATTCAAGACCTATTTTTCTCATCAAGATGTCCTGCTGAGAATTGTACTTTAAGCCACATTGCCATTCTCAGAATAGATGGCTGGCATGTTAAAAGAAGAATGTCGTTTGCTCCAATACTCAGTGGATATACTTGAATATTTTAGTTTTGTGTTCTCGGGCTGAAGATCCAAAACTCATCTCTGATAAGAAATGGGAGTCCTTCTTTGTGCAGGAAGGATGTAAAATCTCAGAAGGCAAATCAATCAATGTTTTGAAGTATGAAATTCCTGCTTTCTGGTGCTGCAGCATTTGTGGAGCTTACAGGCAGCTCCGAGCGGCATAGCGTTAGCTCAGTGCAGGAACGAGCGATCCAGAAGTGTTGTACTCATTATCCCAATCCTGTGGGGATTGCCTTATTTCAGTGTTTATCACCCAGCTACTAGTTACAGGGAGGAAATTAATATAATTCCTGCCCCACACAGCCTGATGCATTTTCCCACTCCATCTCCACCTACCCACCTGATTCTGCTTCTGTTATTTGCCCACTAATTACCTTCTTGCTTTAGCAATCTCTGATTTGCCACCTTGACTTTGTTTGCTGGTAGGGAGTTATCCCGGGTATTACAGTTCCACCATTCTCCCAACGTGCTCTTTTGTGTTTGTGACAAAAGGTGATCAGGGTTGCTGAATGCTATGATATTCTCTCGATTATCAGACTGTTTATAATATAAAACATGCCTCATTTATCTGTGGGTTAACGGTTATCTTCTGATGTGGGATGCCCACAATCTCTCAATCCCTTTCGTAAGGCAAAAATTAAGACCAATGCCTACTGGCTAAAACTAATGGTCAGATTTATTTACAGGCTAAATAATACTAAGGTACAGAGAGTACAAAGTAAAAATAAAATCGGTCCAAAAGGGGTTAAACACCCTTTAAGCAATTATTTCTATGCAGTTTGATTAGCAACCAAACTTTTAGCTGAATGTCTTCTGTAGATCTGTATGATGCAGTGTTGAACACTGGTAATGTGAAATTTTCAAAATGTCAGTAAATTGTGGGTCTCCAGCCAGAAGTAAAGCCTCTGGGAGCATTCCCCAGACATGAAAGTCCAAAAACCTGTCATAGTTGTCAGTCATCCCTGATGGACACAGTGGTAAGGGACACACTCTGTTGTGCCAATGAGCAGATGTTCACACGTTGGGGAAAAAGTTGGAGTCCATTATTAAGGAAGCAGTAGCAGGACATTTGGAAAAGCATAATTGAACAAGCAGAGTCAGCATGGTTTTATGAAAGGGAAATCATGTTTGACAAATTTGCTGGAGTTCTTGAGAACTCCAACGAGCAGGGTAGATAAGGAGAAACCAATGGATGTGGTGTAATTGGATTTCCAGAATACGTTCAATAAGGTGCCACATAAGATTACTGCACAAGATAAAAGTTCACTGGGTTGGGGAGTAATATATTAGCATGGATAGAGGATTGGCTAGCTAACAGAAAACAAAGAGTCGGGATAAATGGTTCATTCTCTGGTTGGCAACCAGTAACCAGTGGGGTGCCGCAGAGATTGGTGCTGGGGCCTCAACTATTTACAATCTATATTAATGACGGATGAAGGGACCGAGTGTAATGTAGCCAAGTTTGCTGATGATGCAAAGATGGGTGGGAGAGCAAATAGCGAGGAGGACAAAAGAAATCTGCAAAGGGATATAGACAGGCTAAGTGAGTGGTCAAAAATTTGGCAGATGGAGCATAATGTGAGAAAATGTGAGGTTATCCACTTTGGCAGAAAAAATAGAAAAGCAAATCATAATTTAAATGGCGCAAAATTGCAAAATGCTGCAGTACAGAGGGACCTGGAGGTCCTTGTGCATGAAACACAAAAAGTTAGTATGCAGGTACAGCAAGTAATCAGGAAGAGGCAAATGAATGTTGGCCTTTATTGCAAGGGGGATGGAGTATAAAAGCAGGGAAATCCTGCTACAATTGTACAGGGTATTGGTGAGACCGCACCTAGAGTACTGTGTACAGTTTTGGTCTCCGTATTTAAGGAAGCATATACTTGCATTGGAGGCTGTTCAGAGAAGGTTCACTAGGTTGATTCTGGAGATGAGTGGGTTGACTTGTGAGGACAGGTTGAGTAGGTTGGGTTTGTATTCATTGGAGTTCAGAAGAATGAGAGGTGATCTTATCGAAACATAAGATAATGAGGCGGCTCGACAAAGTGGCTACAGAGAAGATATTTCCACTCATAAGGGAAACCAAAACTAGGGGACATAGTCTTAGAATAAGGGGCCGCCCATTTAAAACTGAGATGAGGAGAAATTTCCTCTGAGGGTCGTAAATCTATGGAATTCTCTGCCCCAGAAAGCTGTGGAGACTAGGTCATTGAATATATTTAAGGTGGAGATAGGCAGATTTTTGAGCAATATGGGAGTAAAGGGTTATGGCGAGTGGGCAGGGAAGTGGAGTTGAGTCCATGATCAGATCAGCCATGATCTTCTTAAATGGCAGAGCAGGCTCGAGGGGCCAAATGGCCTATTCCTGCTCGTATTTCTTATGTTCTTATCATCCAGGTCTTTCCTACCTGTTGATAATGTGACCACGCATAATTTAATTAGCATCTAGAACAAAGACTTAAGTTAATCAACCTGGCTCTTTTCATTTAGATATCTTGCTTCCCATCTCCATTTTAAGATTAGTTGAGGGAAAAGCTTCCATTTTGATTCTAGCTATTTCTCAATTGCAGGAGCTAACTTAGAAAAATCTTCCCATTTTGTCTCAAACCTTTGTTGTAATGTGAAACACATCCAGTGTCGCTGTAGGGAATAAACGGGCATTTCGCAGCAAGGTAGGCCGAGATACCCTTTCTTGTACTAGAGTTGCCTGTCTTGCTACAAAAGAAGGAGCCAAAGAAGGGAATTGGGCTTGAAACATAATTGAATGAGCAAAGAAATGGCAGTTCAATGGTCTGGAACCAGTGCTACAATTCATGCAGGAATTTGGTAATGTTGGTTTCTTTAGTTACGGATGAAATTGAGAAACTATGCTACAATTCTAAAGCCTGAAAGCAAGCAGTAGGTACTTGTTTCATTTGCTTCTCGAAAGAGGAAAGCAAAATCTTTTATTTTTCATCTGTGCTCAGAGGAGGTTTGTTATGCTACTGATCTTCAAATATTATCACACAAGATTGAAGTATTTCAACAGGATTTTAACAAATGTGAAACTCCTGTATAAATCATCCAAACAATGTTAGAAAATATACATGCTAGGGACTGGTTAAGTGACATTTCCAGAAATTAATAAAAAAAACTGGAGTATTGATTGAATTGTTGCTCCACTCGGCAAATGATTTTTCTTCGGCCTCCAAGATACTTTTCAACACCATAGGTCTATCCCTGCTGATGTGCTTGTCGACATTCAGTATTGAATGAGCAGAAATTTTCTCCCAGCTAAATATTGGGAAGACCGAAGCCATTGTCTTTGGCCCCCACCACCTGCTCCATTCGCCTCCCTGGCCACTGTCTGAGGCTGAACCAGATTGATTGCAACCTCGGCATCCTATTTGACCCTGAGAAGCGCTTCCGATTCCATTGCCTGTTCATCACCAAAACTGCCTGCTTTCACCTCCGTAATATCGCCTGTCTCTGTTCCTGCTTCAGCCCATCTGCTGCTGAAACCTTCATCGATGCTTTTGTTACCTCCTTCCTGTTACATTCCAATGCTCTCCTGGCTGGCCTCCCAGCTTCCACTCTGTAAATGTTGTCTCATCCAAAGCACTACTGACGTCATCCTAACTCTCACCAAGTCCGAGTCATCCATTGCCCCTCTGCTTGCTGACTTAAATTGGCTCCTGGTCCAGCAGTGCCTCAAATTTAAAATTCTCATCCTTGTGTTAAAATCCCTCCATGGCGTCGCCCACTCCGAATCTCTAACTTCCTCCAGCTCTACAACCCTCTCGAGATGTAATAATGTAGTAAAATGTCCTAAGGCACTTCACACAAAGTTTGACACCGTGCCACATTAGGAGATATTCGAACAAGTTGGTCTCACAGGTAGTATTTAGGAAGGTTTTAAAGGAGGACGGAGAGATTTAGAGAGGGAAATCCAGAGCTCTTGGGGTTTAGGCAGCTGAAGGCACAGTCACCAATGGCAGCGCGAAGGATATGGGGATGTGCAAGAGGCCAGAATTAGAGCTGTGCAGAGATTTGAGAGTTGTAGGCCTGGAGGAGGTTGCAGCGATAGGCACGGGACAAGGCTATTGAGGGATTTGAACGCACTAGTGAGCATTTTAAAATTGAGGCATTGCTGGACCACGAGCCAATGTTGGTCAGCAAGCACAAGGGTGCTGGGTGAACGGGACTTCATGCAAGTTAGGATACGGGCAGCAGAGCTTTAGATGTGCTGAAGTTTACAATGGGTGGAAGATGGGAGGCCGGTCAGGAGATCAATAGGATGGACAATGCCAGGAGCCTGTTGTACTGGAGTTGTTTCAGGGACCTGTGTAAATGTAGTGTAATTCTGTAATGGGGGACTCACTTGAAAAACAAAATCCATGATGGCTAGATTTTTGAAATACATCTTGTACAATTTCTTGAAGAGGAAATCTAGGGCCCAAGAATGGTACCCCAATTTTCTGGAATAAAAAGAGTGCCGAAAACTTACCTTGTGATTCTGCAAGCTCCGCAGGATATCTTTGTGCTCGGATTGGTGCAGCACAATGGGTCGGGAGCGGAGCCAGGTCCCTGCGCTGAAAACAGTGCTAGAGTGTGCGTGCATGTGCAGTAGCTCCTTGCCCCCAAGGCTGCGTGGGAGGGGCCTGAAGCACACTGCCCCTAACCCTGGCCGAATGGGCTCCCCGGGCGAAGATTGGGCTTGGGCCTCCCTCCCGTTCAGCTCTCAATCTCTTCTCCTCCCACTCACCCCACCCCCCCCCCCCCCAACCACACGTCAGCAGCAGAGCCTGCCCACCCGGCATCTTGCTGTGCCCGAAGTCTTCGGTGGCAGCCAGGCATCTGCGGCGGCGGGGCCCGTTCAGCCCATCCTCTCCCACACCCCCTCGTCCTCGTCGTTTGTAAAAGTGAAGTGCTTAATGTTTGTAAACCCCGCCCCCCCCACTATCTCTCGTTCCCTACACCTGATTTCTAAGTGTAGGCAAGGTTTTTCTGAGCATACAAAAATCTACACTTACTCCATTCTAAGTTAGTTTGGAGTAAGTGTTCACTGCCTAAACTTGCAAAACAGGCGTAAGTGGCTGGACACCCCCCTTTTGGGGAAAAAAAATCTGTTCGAAAATGAAGCTCTTCTAACTCTCGAGAACTGGAACAAACTAACTGCCGAGAATTGCAATTTCTAAAATGCTCCATTCTAAACTAGTTGCTCCAAAAAAATAGGAGCAACTCTGGCCGAAACTTGAGCCCCTAGGGTGCAGCTTCGTTACTTTTTGAATTGAAGAAATCCTAGTTTTTCTGGTCATATAATTGTAAAAGTGGAAAAAGTTGAAGGACCTGTTTGCAGAGCGTGTCAGTAATGCTATTTCCAGAATGTAAACCTTTTCAATTAATTTCTTCATTTAAAAATCTGTGTCTTTGAGCCTTGGTGACATTGCTTCATTACATGCCCATCAAGCTTTATTTTATGTGCAGATAGTGTATCAGCAATGGCGAAAGGGTTAGAAAACAATACTGTCTGCGTTAGTCAATCTGTTAAATTATTTAGGTAATATTACAAGAAATAATGTGTCCTCATTACATCACTTGGGTTATTGTGCTGATCCTCTGTAACATCACACTTCTGTCCTTCAACTTCATCTGATGCAGTATTCATCAGCTGTTTGTTAGATCATCGTCCCAATATTTTTCCAGCTTAAAGCTTGACTTAAATCCTGTGGGCTAAAACTTCCAGGGCTTTATGCCACCCGTTACCATCAAAAAATGGCGAAGAGAGGATGGTTTCTGTTCTTTTGCCAACTGGTGGTGGGTCCTATTGTGTCCTCCATTTTCCCAGGCCCGGCAGCACTGCCGGCAAGGTGCATCTCCCGGCAGATGTAAATGAGAGAGCGGTGACGTACGCCGACTTGTCACCACGGCGCCTCTTAAAGGGACACACCCATCTTTCGGCCAAGTTTGCATTTAAGCTTTTGGACTAGGTTTGATTTTATTGAAGTAGTGGCTTGCTGCAATAGATGCTAAAAGTTTTTTTTAAGTATGTAGGGTGTGCTGCTGGATGCTTGCAAGACATTGGATGTTAAAGGAAAGCTTCTGAGAAGACACAAAATGCTGAAAATACTCAGCAGGTCAGGGGACATCCATGGAGAAAGTAAGAGTTCATGTCTGAGGTCAAGATGCTGCCTGACCGGCAGCATTTTATGCTGTCAATTCAGATTTACAGCATCTGCTCGCAGAGAGAAGAGGAAGACGCAGAAGAGGAGGAATCCGAAGGGAGGTCGCAACCCAGACAGTCCCTTTCTGGCCAGCATATCCAAGATGGAATCATTCGCCTGCGGTCCCAGTGATCACACCCCCAATTCTGCTTTCAACATTAGCCCTACATGTTACCTTCCCTCTGTTACTGACGCCGTGGTGACAAGTCGACGTGCGTCACCACTCTCATTTACATCTGCCGGGCCTGGGACCCACCACCAGTTGGCAAGAGCAGCAACCATCCTCTCTTCATAGTGTCCTCTTGGCCACGATGCCACAATCAAAGTCACTAAAAAGCATATTTTCCAATCCAGCTTTATACATCTGTCCATCCTATATGACATCACGAAATCAACTCGCCCTTATGCATTCCCTTAGTGACTGTCTTGTGTGTGCCTTTGCCAATCCTACTCGTAGTGCTACCCCAGTGGCTGCAGCATGGCTGGTGGAAGGCTGCTGACTCTGTGGGGAACATTGCAGATGATATTGCTGGTCGACCTTGAGCTGGTGCCTGGGTGTGACGAATCGAGTGATGGTGTTTCTTCTTCACTCTCCTCTCTTCTTGGCCAACCACTGGCTGAGCAGGCTGCATTCCTTGGTTGTGGGAAATGAGGAAGGCACAAGGGCGGAGTTGGGTTAGGGGAGGACGAAAAAGCAAGGGCTGCATGCGAGTACGAGGATACCAGCATCTTGTATCCTTTTTGCCACGCTGCTGGTCAAGGGTTCAGCCATGTCCCTGCCAAGAATGGCCAGCTCCTAAGGGGCTGAGGTGAAGCTTGGAAAAGGAGATTTGCCTCATGATTGTTGGTAGTTAAGTGATTGGAGGGGTTGGGGTTGTGCATTGAGCAGTGTGTCAGGCTCATGGTGCAGTTGGTACGAGACGGCTTTTGACCAGTGGTCTGAGGTCATGAATTTTTGGGCACTGGAGCTAGGTGGTGGGGGGCAACACTGCTGGCAGTGCTGGAGAGCCTCTCTTGCAATGTTGCCCCCTTGCACAAAGCTGTAGTGCTGTGTGTGAGAGACCGTGGGTGCCCCTATCCTGGCTTGCTGAGCCATTTGTGTTGGTGTTGAAGCACTTTTCCAATTTTTTTTATGTTTGCAAGGGAATTCAACTTTAAGAGCTGAAGACTCCTATTTGTGACTTTTTAATGTTTATTTTTTTTTAAAAGCTCTCTTCCAGAGGCTAAAAATCTGCAAAGGGATATAGACAGGTTGAATGAGTGGGCAAAAATTTGGCAGATGGAGTATAATATGGGAAAATGTGAGGTTATCCACTTTGGCAGAAATTATAGAAAAGCAAATTATAATTTAAATTGACAAAAATTGCAAAGTGTTGCAGTACAGAGAGACCTGGGGGTCCTTGTGCACGAAACACAAAAAGTTAGTATGCAGGTACAGCAAGTAATCAGGAAGGCAAATGGAATGTTGGCCTTTATTGTAAGGGGGATACAGTATAAAAACCGAGAAATCCTGCTACAACTGTACAGGGTATTGGTGAGGCCACATCTGGAGTACTGCGTACAGTTTTGGCCTTTGTATTTAAGGTAGAGAGAGACAGATTTTTGAGCGATAAGGGAGTCAAGGGTTATGGGGAGCGGGCAGGGCAGTGGAGCTGAGTCCATGTTCAGATCAGCCATGATCATATTGAATGGTGGAGCAGGCTCGAGGGGCTAAATGGCCTACTCCTGCTCCTATTTCTTATGTTCTTATCTGTCAATCAGCATCACCAAACAGATTATCTGCGTGATTAGAGAGTAAATAAGGAGAAACTGTTTCCACTGGGAGGAGGGTCAGTAACCAGAGGACACGGATTTAAGGTAATTGACAAACACACTTTTTTAAGTGCATTTGAATCTCAGTTCTTGTGTTGGCATTGGAATCCAACTCCAGTTGGTGAATCGGTTGCATCTTTGGGTAGCGTTGCATTCGGTACCCTTAACTATGATGATGACCAGCCTCTTGACTCAGATCAGCACTCCAGTAGAAATTGTGGTTCCACTGGCCTGCTATTCATGCCCAAAACTTAATAGAAATGATGCAAGAACTAAACTGAGAATATTTAATAAAGACAGTCATAGAGCTGTTTCTAGTAGTTCTATTCCGCTTGAAGTTGAACTCTTTGCAAGAACCGGAATGGAGTTGGTTTCTGGAAGTCACAGTTTCTACAAACGTTGAGAACTTGTCACTTTTTTGTTGTTGCAGGAAACTGTGGTTCAATTAAACGTTCCAAGCCAGCATTTTCTTCAGTTGTTCTAGGATTCACTTTTGAGCACAGTTGATTGCAGGGTGTCCAGTGTGAGATAACATTTTCTAGTTACCCGGATGCATTATTTGACTGGTGATTAGGATTTGAGTTGACTCCAAGATGGCAAGAAAACTCTGCAAATCTGAACTGAAAACTGAAATAAATTTGAAAATACACAGCAGGTCAGTCAGCAGAGTGGTTGGTTACATGGTTTTGATAAAACTCCAGCATTATCCCCCCGCACCCCTATGCACCATTGGGGTTTTTGCTGTGCTTCCCCCCCCCCCCCCGTGCACATTTGGGTTTTGCTGTACCCCATGCACTCGAGTTTTGCACTAGTTTCCCGCCGCCTGCCCCCCCCGGCCTTGTGCTCTTTTGGGTTCCAATAGCCTTGGCTCTGCCATCCTGCGCCCAAGCTCCCACTTAAGTTAGTGGAGTGTATTCCTAGAAGGGGGCAAGTGTGCACTCCATATCTGACAAAAGGAAACCATGTGAGTTTCTCAGTACAGCGCAGCCTGGTTTAGAGAGTCTTAAACAAGTGTGTTGGACATCTGACCAAAAAAGAGATTGACTGTGCTATAGCTGACATTTCAGCTTAGCAACTCGAGTGAAGATTTTGGCTTGGCTTTATATAAAAAAGCACACACACACACACACACACGCTAACCCCTTCGAGGTTGTGTACAATATCCATTTTTGCATTGTTGCCAAAATTTAAGTGTGTAGCAATGTGTCATTATTCTGCCAGCTTTGTTATCTAATGTCCTTAGTTTTTATCGTATGGCAAAGGTAAAAAAGTGACATTGTATTTTACAAACATTGAAAATAGTTACAGATGAGCTCTGCTTAGATGTAAACATTTGTAAAACTTGGCTGAAACCTAACATTTATTCTTCCAGACCATCTTTGGCATTAAAAATGTTGTTTTCCACTTTCTGCCATCCCACCGTTAAATCTACGATTTCCTTCACTATCCAACAGACTTGAGCTTCGTAAAGTTGTTCTGCACTGTTTTCCTTTACATGCTCAACAACTGGCATTGGTATCGTGCCCTTAAATGTAGAGAAAGAGCCCAAGGTACTGCACAGAGAAAGAAATACTTGGATTTATATAGCGCCATTCACGACCACCGAATGTCTGAGCTTTACAGCCAATTAAGTACTTGGAGTGTATTCACTTGTACGGCAGGAAACGTGGCAGCCAATTTGTGCACAGCAAGCTCCCACAAACAGCAATGTGATAATGACTAGATACCTGTAATCTGTTTTAGTGATGTTGATTGAGGGATAACGCCCCTGCTCCTCTTCGAAATAGTGCCATGGGATCTTTTACATCCACTTAGACCGAAGTCCTATCTGCTTTCTCATTGTCTCATCCGAAAGACGGCACCGCCGACAGAGCAGCGCTCTCAGCATGGCACTGGAGTGTTGGCCTAGATTTTTGTGCTCATTCCTGGAGTGGGACTTGAGCACAATTAAGGTGTAATCAGACAAAAAGCAGACAACGATCAAAGGAGCAAATATTCGGACGGTTGACCAAAATCTCGGTCCAAGACGTGGGGGTTTTTAGGATGGTCTTAAAACATGTGTTTCGCAAGCATCTCCATCACTTTGTCCATTTTAATGTCTAATCTTTTAATTAAAAAAAAATAAGACTTTTGAGGAGTCAACATGATATGCAAAGGGAGGAATGTGTTTTGAGTACTGAGAAGATGGGATATTACATATGGTACAGGGCAGCAGAACAAGGAGATGCAGGTATTAACTGAAAACTGGTAGATTCAAGTGTGATGAACGGAAGCATTATTTCACGGGTGATCTGTCTTTGGAATAGTTTCCAGAGGGAAGTTACAAGATCAGTAAGTAACTCTGATCTGCTCAAACTCAAATGAACCAGTCCCTTGGGAGAAAAGTATCGTCAGTTGCAACCATTTAAGATATCGGGAGGATGGGCAAGCCTAGAGATTGTGGATGTGACTAACTAAATTGAGTAATGTGATTGGTTTGAAGTGCAGCCTTTCTCATGGTTACTTTGCAGTGGGTGTCTGAGAGCTTTGCTTCTATATTTCTGTGCTTCACTCTAATTAAATTGTTTCTGAGCCATTGAAAAATCAGATATTTTTTGCTGCAGATTAAAATGTTGTGTGCTTTACACACTGCATATTTAATGAATCAAGTGCTAGAAGCAAGACTTCTAATTGTGAAAAGTACGAAGTACAACATACAAAGACGCAAGATAAATATAATGCAGTATCCAGTGTACAGGAATTATTAGAGCAAACCTGTGTAATATAGTACTTTTTAAATACACAAATTAGAAATAAAACAGATGTTAACCAAGTACAGAAACATTAAGAGTTTAGCACTGAGGGAAATGGCCCTGATTAAGAAATTGGGTGTAGATTCAAAGCATTGCAACAGTACTGCAAGCGCCTGTCAATTTATGTGCAGCAGTATAAAAGTTACAATAGGGGACTCATCTTGTTCAGGTACTGCAACACCAGTGTTATATTGCACCTTTCTATATTATGATGTTTCGCAAGAGAGAAAGATACATATTTACTGTTGATCATTTTTAGTATGTTTTGGTAAAGTAACCCATTGTCTAAAGGCAATGATTATTTATTTGCAGCATCATTCCGAAATTTCCAGCACAAACTGGAATGATCAATACAGTTAAGCTGTGTTGCCAACCTCCAAAACCTGCAGCTGAATGCATTGCATGCATCAGTGTGTGCTCCTGTGGTGGGCGATGCCAGTTGCTCCACGTCCTCCATATCGTCCTCAGAAATGGAAGAGTTTGTAACAGTGAAATTCATTTCCTCCTCTAAATTTGTTCGCTGCACACGCCGCAAACAAGACTGAACACGCGAGCTAGTAAGTGCCCACAAAAAACCCCCACTCATTTCCTTGAAGCTTTCCGGACATAGCCAAGAAAGAATGCAGCTTTTCACTTGCAACAGCACATCTATCACACCGGTCAAATATTAAGACAAATATTTGCTTCCATGCAAATGTACCATTGCAACCTCACAATCATTGTGCACTGTCAACTAAAGCCAGGACTTCAAATAAATACTGCATTCTGCTTGACTTGTTTTCCCATTTGCCTCATTTTCTCCCCTTTCCTTCCTGCTTGCCAAAAGCTCCAACTCTTAGTAGATTACGGAGCATTGTCCAAGAAGTCATTTTCCATGAACGAGCATGGTCAGCAGTTGACTGAACTTTAGCCAAAAATGCAAACTTATAAAAATTGGACAGCTCAAATAGTTACATGCCAGTCCATAATTGGTAGCAGTAGTGTCAGACAGACCAAGGTAACACACTTGGATGTTTAATAGGCACCAAAGGATAAGATTTCCATCAATACTCAATGCAGAAAATGAGATCATAGTTCACATTTTACAATACATTAAGTCAGAGAATTGTTACGCGCACTGTAAAGAAGCAAGAACTATTAGAAAACGAGTATACACTAGTCTACAAGAATACACTAGCATGGATGTGTTACAATCCGAGGAAACTAGCCAGATCAAACACCAATTTAAAAAAAAAAAAAAAATTTTTTTTTACTTCCATCAAGACATGAGTGTAAATGCATTTCAGAATGAGGATCTATTAAACTGTTTTGTGGGGGCAGTGGAATGCACGATTGGGGGGGGGAGGGAGAAGTCAAGTGATTTATGGAGCAGAGAGAACTGTGGCCTCAACTCCTACGTTATTTTCAGCTTGTGATGGATGGAGGCTGGCAAGGAGTGGGGTTGAGAAGTTGAGGCGATCAAGGTGCCAATGTGGAGAGGTGAAGAAATAGTCTGTTATGGAGGAATGTGGTATTGGGGGTGAGCTGGAGTGGAAAGCTCTGCCCAGGGCAGAACAGAAGTTGCATTCTGACAGAATATTCTTTTTGGGGATTTACGCTGCAAGGTCTGAAGAAAAGCTAGCCATGTCTAGAGAGTTACTGGTGTAACCTCCAAGAGAAGCAGCTCTGCCCAAATGTCTTTTTTTAATGTTCGTTCATGGGATGTGGATGTTACTGGCAAGACTAGCATTTATTACCCATCCCTAAATTGCCCTCGAGAAGGTGGTGGTGAGCTGTCACCTTGAACCCTGAGCCGCCGCAGTCAGTGTGATGAAGGTACTCCCACAGTGCTGTTAGGGAGGGAATTCCAGGATTTTGACCCAGCGACAATGAACAAACAGTGATATCTTTCCAAATCAGGATGGTGTGTGACTTGGAGATGGTGGTGGTGTTCCCATTGCCTGCTGCCCTTCACCTTCTAAGCGGTAGAGGTCGGGGGTTTGGGAGGTGCTGTCAAAGAAAATATATAGTAAGATACCCCTACCTTATAGAAGTGGGTGTATTACCGCTGGTTCTAAAACATCTATATTTAATAAGCAGCTGGACACCTGCAAGAAAGTATCTCCTTCAGCTGTGTCCTATCTGCACATCAGCAATGAGTCCCAATCACTACCATTGTCAATACTTGTAGGTTTGCTCATTGACGATTTTATTGGACCTACTTTCGACAAGTAGGATTTCGTTGGGGCTAGATTAAAATTTAAACAGAATAGAAAGATTTCACTTGAATTGTAGTGGATGTAGTCTTGAGATTTCCAGTGATCTAGTGTAAGCTCTAGTGTCGTTGGTTCAACCTGTGATGGTTAATTCTGGATTTGTACTTTGGACATAAAGTAGAATTTCAGGTGACAACACCACAAGAGAAAATTCCTCAGCAAAAACATCCTATGAAAACTTGATGCAGATATATAGTACAGATATTCTAACAAGTGCAGCTGCAGTAGCTCCTGTATCCTGGTGTAACGAGTTCTGGTTGAAGTCACCCCTCAGTGATGCTTGATTTGTCATCTTGTAGAGGACAGATAACCTGACTCCATCTCTCATGCTGTTGAGGTGCACTGCAACATAGAGTAGGTCAACTTGATGAAATGTGATCTGCATGGGTTTTAGCGTACTTTGTCCAGGAATAGGACGTGGGTTTTCTCTCTCCTGCCAAACAGCTATAATACCGAATCACTGGGCATTTGTAGAGCGCCGATATTGCTGATACTCCTCTACCTGCTTTTCTTGATCATCGCAACTTGTTTCTACCTCTGTTTTTTCGGATGTGATTAGTAAGTGGGAAGCTGAATGTTTCTAACTGAAGAGAACTTGATATCGTTGGGGAGGAGGAGTCACTGGGTAACTGCACAGACCGTCTTCTAATGACATGAGTTGCTCTTTTTAGGGTTGTCTAATTACATGTTTCCAGTGATCCAATTGTTGCTCTTGTTTCATAATTAACATTTTTATATTAAAACTAGTCAAAATTTAAATTTTTCTCCTGAAATTGCAACACAGAATTGTACAGCATAGAACGAGGCCCTTCAGCCCATTGTGCATGTGCAGGATATGTTCTTTTCTCCAAGTCGCAAATGGTTAGCTTATTTTCCCTGTTGTCAGTTTTTCCTTCCTCCTTTTGATGACATTGACACTCTGGAGGGCAGCCGACACCCTCTGGTGCCCACCCAAATGGCCCAGGGTATGATTGTATTCGCCCATGCGTTGTGATCTCACGGCCAAGCCTCGATCCTGACACCCAGAGACCCGCACTTCCTGCAGGAGTGGAAGCCATAGCAATTTCTCCCTTCTCCCCAGACTAGAGGCCACTTGTAGTAACCTCCATTGCTGAAGAAGCTAACTTGGCACAATCTGGCGATTGAGCATGGGGTCTTTGTGCGCTGGACAAACTTGTAGGAGTGCTGGGAGCTTAGAAATGGTTAGCTTTGAAGAACCAGAATTCACCTTCCCCCTTCCACCCTCCCCACCCCTGCCACATTTTTTTCGGATTTGCTTGATTTGAAGTCATTTGTCACAAGTGTAAACTAGAATGATCTTGTATACAAAAAAAATTGCACGCTTTGGGGTTCCTGTTCATAGGCTGATCAGTTAGGCAAGAAACAATCTGTGCCTTTCTGTAGTTCGAAGTAATTGTGCTGAACCTTATAAGCTGTTTAGAATTTTAAGTGTGGGTCATTAATATTTTAATAGCCAACAATTAACTTGAGCTTTTACTGTATGAACAGACAGCAAAATATTCTCTGGTTTTCATGTGAACTAGATCAATTGATTTTTCTTGTCCTTAATGGGTCTGAAAAGAATTTGATTGTACTCAAAGAACCTTGCAAGGTGTGCCATCTCTCTACACTGTTCTTTAAGTTTGAGGAGATTAGCCAAAAGTCTGCTGAGAAACCTGTAGGATCGCGACTGGCAAATCTGCATAATTTATTGGTTAATCACTTACTTTTCAAGAGCCTTCCCAATTTAATTCATTTTTTGATTATTGTTGCAGGAATCTTACACTTACAAGGACCCCATCACTGAATTTGTGGAATGCCTGTATGTGAATTTTGATTTTGATGGTGCTCAGAAGAAGCTGCGAGAGTGTGAATCTGTGAGTTGTTTGTTTCACTATTAGTCTTTCATACACCTTTTTTTTTATTCATTCATGGAATATGGGCATCACTGTCAAGACCAGCATTTTATTGCCCATGAGAAGATGGTGGTGAGTGGTCGTCTTGAACCATTGTAGTCCATGTGGTGAAGGTAATCCCATTGTGCTGTTACTTGGGAGTTCCATGATTTTGATCCAGTGACGATGAAGGAACAGCAATATATTTCCAAGTCAGGATGGTGTGTAACTTGGAGGGGAACTTGCAGGTGGTGGTGTTCCCATGCGCCTGCTGCCCTTGTCGTACTAGGTGGTAAAGGTCACAGGTTTGGGACAATTCTGAATACTAACAAGATTTCAGGGTCAGCAATAATGCACCCCATTTAAAACTTTTTTCTTTCAATCCTTATAGGAAAGGTGCATCATTGAGTTCGTGCTCCTGTTTACTTTTGGGGCTGTTGAGGTTTAGGGAATGCATTAACCCACTGTTAGCTTTCCTTTCCCCATCTCTCCTAAATGACTTGGGTTAGATTTTTCCTGTTGGCCATGGTGCCCATGGCTGTCATCATAGGCAGTCCCTCGAAGCGAGGATGACTTGCTCCCACACCAAAAAGGGATGAGTTTGCGGGTATTTCAATGTTCCGGATCCCGAACTACATGCTGAAGGGTGGAAGATGCCTGTGCGTGGATTTTTTTTAACGTGTGGTGGCCGTTGCATACCGGCCACCGCACTGGCTTGACAGAGCTAGGTCTTGGTCCAGTGGCGAGGATTATCCAAAACGACTGGAGCCCAGCTCTGCTGCACGACCTAGCGTGCACATATTGCAGTGTGCGCTGGCCCGTACCAATGGCTGTACTTGACTGGCAGAGGATGCAGTTCAAGCAGGGTAGAATGGGCAGTGAGAGTTCCTGACAACCTCACTGCGCTTCATCAGCAAGCCTCGAGAAGAACATCTAAAATGTCACCAACATAAATTCATCTGAAGTGACTAGCATCAGTGTAAAGAATTAGGGTGTTGAGGTACCTGAGCTATCTGGGTTCATGATACAGTACTAAATTCCTTCAATGTTATAGTAATATAAGGTTATCACGTGTTCTTCGTTGATTTACACATTATCATCACTTCCTCAAAACAAAATACGTTTTCTCCCACGATTTGATGTATGAGTATTCCACAATAGAAAGTTAGACTGCATCAACACAGTCGAGAGCTGAAATATTCATGCCAATGTAAATGGCAACACTGCAATTTGGTTTACCTGGACCAATAACTACTGCAGTGGGATGTGCCTCCAAGTTCACAATGACAGTGCGACACTGAGGGAGTTCTGCACTGTAAGAGGTGCCATCTTTCAGATGAGACATTAAACCGAGGCCCTGTCTGCTCTCAGTTGGATGTAAAAGATCCCATGGCACTATTCAAAAGAAGAGTAGGGGAGTTCTCGCTGGAGTCCTGGCCAATATTTATCCCTCAACTGACATCAGTAAAACAGATTGGTCATTATCACATTGCTGTTTGTAGGACCTTGCTGTGTGCAAATTGGTTGCTGCGTTTCCTACATTACAACACTGACTACACTTCTAAGTATTGACTGTAAAGTGCTTTGGAACATCCTTAGGTTGTGAAAGGCATGAAAGAAATGTGCAAGTTCTTTTTCTTTCTTAGATTTGAAAATGTGATCCAAACGTATTGCAGCCTGATAGTGAAAACTGACTTAAGGATAGATTACCACAGGTGGGATGAAGTTGAGTGAGACTCTTGCCAACTGAGTGCAATAAACGCTCTCTGCTTTTTTGGCAACATTATAGTGTTTGTTGCAGGCTACAGTTTTAGAAAAATCTTGTAATTACAATTAAACATAAAATATGGTGTGTAAAATGTTCCATTGAGCCTGGAAAAATAAGGTGCTCATCAGTAAATATTGTAGAGTTTACATAAGTCAGTGTCCGTGATTAGTACTTCAGCATGTGACAACTTCATTTAAATTGTATTTATGAAAATCCTTTTTATTATTGGACCAATTTGGGTTAATCTGATTCACATGCTTAAACTAAGACACTGCCTTTTGTCAAGATAATTTATTAGAAAATTATGGGTGAGTGATGGTGGTTTCAGATGCCAATGAAACCATAGTAAGGGACCCCTGAGTGCGTGTGCACATGCACGCGCCGAGTTCTTGATCCTGGCAAAGCTGTTTGTGTGTACCAGATTAGTACAATCCATCATTGAGGCCTTTTACTGTGCGCCAGTGGTAGCTGCAATTGTACTGTTAATTTGTACGGATAAAGTGACTTGAATACATTGTGTTGCACCCTTGAATAGTTGTTTTTAATTTTCCCAAGTTTTATCCTTTCCAATTTGGACTCTGGTGCTGTCCTTGCACCTTGAGGCCACTTTCAGCCCATTGGGTTAGCAGATTATTTGATCCCTGCTGAAGGCAAAGGGAAGTCTGCTTAATTAGTTGTCTTCATGCAGTGGTTCTCAAACATGCGATCTGTAGAGACTTTCCAGGGAGCCTGCGAAAACCACCCCAATTGGTGATGGAGTGAGCCTGGGCGCTGCTGAACGGGGTGGTGAATGGTTACCATGACAGGGGCCCCAGGGGCTGTGCGCTGTAGGGAAAGAAAACGCCTACAGGCCAGCAGCAGCTGCATTACCATCGCCAATGACAATTTGACCCTTGAGAGCGAGTTCCACAATTCCAGGGAAAGATGTTCTGTGCTACAGTGACATAATGGCTGCACCGTCTCGACTGGGTGGTCCAGTATGAAAGGGGGAAGTATCCCTCGAAATAAACCTGCCTGAAACATTCAAGGGGCTTTAACTAATTCCAGCAGCAATAAAATACTTATTGGATTATTTGGGAGAGGGAACCCAATCCATTGTTAAGTCTCATGAGGACAGGTTGCATCAACTTGGATTGTATTCACTTGATTTTAGAACGTTGAGGGGTGATTTAATTAAGATATAAAAAGTTGTAAATTGTACACAGTACTCAGTTTCCTCGGGTGGGTGAAAGGCATAAGGATATCCAGCGTGATACCAATTTTTAAAGAGGGGTAAGGGTCTAGTACAATGGTTCTCAAACTGGGGTTTACAGATCCCTGAGGGTCTGTGAAAAACACTCAATTAGTGAGGGAGTTTGAGCCGGTGCAGAGCGGCTGGGTACTGCTGGACGGGGCGGTGAATGGTTACCATGGTGGCGGCCCCATCACCTGTGCGCTGCAGACAAGAGGAGGAGGAGGGGTTCTGTGTGCCAGCAGCAGCCGCAATGCCACCGCCAGCAACAGGAGTCGGAGGTGGAAAAGGGCAAGGACAGCTGTTCAGAGGTACTGACCGTCTGTAAACAAAAATCCTGTCCCGACTACCAGCCGGCTGCAGCAACGGCAGGATATGGCCAAAAAGAATAGACCCCATAAGTCGGGCATACATTACATTAGAGCTGTCTGTCCACTGTTAAGGGCTGGCCAAGAAGCAAATCTGATGATATCATCTGAGCAGCACTTGAATACACTGAATAACCATTGTATCTGCAATTTTAAAATATCAGTGCTTTAAAATGACTATCATTTTATACATACATACTTGCGGGATTCCTGTTTTGTAAATGTCACCATAGCTATATTGCAATTCATTGACAGAAAATCCTGGTACAGTATCAATACATAATTTAGATTGGGACAATAATTTAGATGGGGGGGCCAATAATTACTAATCCATTTGAAAAGATGTCCTTCAACCAAAAGTGTTACGTATTTAACTCCTGGTAACCTGTATCACACTACCACCAGAGGGCCTACCTGTTGGAATCCCAAAGGATCCCAGCATCCCTTGGAAGCACTGTATATAAGCAGACCATCCACGAGTTACCTGCACTCTGGAGTCTTATTAAAGGAGCTAAGGTCACACTTGCTCATTGTACACAGTACTCAGTTTCATCCTTTATTATGAGCGTATCAATTGGCGACGAGATAATGAACAACCACGCGAAAATGCAAAAAACAGTTGGAATCCTAGAGAAGTTCTCAGAAGGGGATGATTGGGAGGCCTTTGTGGGGAGACTCGACCAATACTTCGTGGCCAATGAGCTGGAAAGGGACGAGAACGCTGATAAACGAAGGGCAATAATCCTCTTTGCCGTCTGTGGGACAACAACCTATGGCCTCATGAAGAATCTTCTAGCTCCAGTAAAACCAACAACAAAATCCTATGAAGAATTGTGTACGCTGGTCCGGGCGCACCTAAATCCTAAAGAAAACATTTTGATGCCGAGGTATCGGTTCTACATGTCAACAGTCGGAGGGCCAGGAAGTGGCGAGCTACATCACTGAACTAAGGCGCCTCGCAGAATATTGCGACTTTGAGGGATTCCTAGAACAAATGCTGAGACTTTTTTGTGCTTGGCAATGGTCATGAGGTAATCATTCACAAACTATTGACTGTTGACACTCCGAACCTGAGCAAAGCCATAACGATAGCCCAGGCATTTATGTCCACCAGCGACAACACCAAACAAATTTCACAGCATAAAGAGGTTTTGGCCAGTACTGTGCATAAAGTAACGTTGTTTCCGAGCAGGAATATACATGGCAGAACGTGCACGACCTCAGATGACCGAGTCCGCCATCATTCGTTAATGCGAGGCAGTTAACACCCTGTTGGCGTTGTGGAGGTGATCATCGGGCCCATCAATACCGCTTCAAGCACTGTGGCAACGGCTGCAGAACAATGGGACACCTCCAGCGAGTGTGCAGGCGAGCTGCAAACTCTGCAAACCACCACGTTGCAGCGGAAGATCGATCCACTGTGGATCAGGCTGAATTGGAGACTCGAACTGAGGCAGAAGTGTACGGGGTACACACCTTCACCATGAAATGTCCACCAATAATGTTGAAAGTTGAACTGAATGGAATTCCAGTATCCATGGGACTGGACACTGGTGCGAGCCAGTCCACAATGAGCAAAAAGGTCTTCGACAGGCTGTGGTGCAACAAGGCACACGGGCCCAAGCTCAGCCACATTCACACCAAGCGAAGAACTTACACCAAGGAACTGATCTCTCTAATTGGCAGTGCAGAAGTCAAAGTCTCCTTTGATGGAGCAGTGCACGAACTCTCACTGTGGATTTTGCCAGGGGATGGCCCCACATTCTTTGGCAGAACCTGGCTGGGAATAATCTGGAACTGGGACGATATCCGAGCGCTTTTGTCCGTTGACGACGCCTCATGTGCCCAGGTTCTGAGCAGATTTCCATCGTTATTCGAGCCAGGCATTGGAAGCTTCTCGGGGGCGAAAGTGCAGATCCATTTGGTTCCCGGTACGCGACCCATCCACCACAAGGCACGGGCGGTACCGTATATGATGCGTGAGAAAGTGAAAATTGAGCTGGACAGGCTGCAGCGAGAAGGCATCATCACGCCGGTGGAATTCAATGAGTGGGCCAGTTCGATTGTCCCGGTACTTAAAGGTGACGGCACAGTCATAATTTGTGGGAACTATAAAATATCGATTAACCGTTTTTCGCTACAGGACCAGTACCCGCTACCCAAGGCAGACAACCTATTTGCGACCCTGGTTGGAGGAAAGGCGTTCACCAAGTTGGACCTGACCTCGACCTTCATGATGCAGGAGCTGGAGGAATCTTTTAAAGGCCTCACCTGCATCAACATGCGCAAAGGTCTGTTCATCTATAACAGATGTCTGTTCGGGATTCGGTCGGCCGCAGCATTCTTCCAATGGAACGTGGAGAGTCTGCAAAAGTTGGTCCCTCACACTGTGGTTTTCCAGGAGGACATACTGGTTACAGGTCGGGACACCATTGAGCACTTGATGAATCTGGAAGAGGTTCTTAGTCAGTTGGATCGCGTGGGACTCGGGCTGAAACGCTCGGTGTGTTTTCCTGGCGCCAGAGGTAGAGTTCTTGGGAAGAAGAATCGCAGCAGACGGCATCAGACCCACCGACGCCAAGAGGGGGGCCATCAAGAAAGCGCTAAGGCCACAGAACGAGATGGAGCTGCGGTCGTTCCTGGGACTCCTCAACTATTTAGGTAATTTCCTACCCGGGTTAAGCACCTTGCTTGAACCCCTACACATGCTATTGTGTAAGGGAGATGACTGGGTATGGGGGAAATCACGAGGCTGCCTTTGAGAAGACCAGAAATCTGTTCAAACAAACTGCTTGTTCTGTATAACCCATGTAAACGATTCTTGCTAGCTTGCGATACGTCATCATACGGGGTCGGGGATGTGTTACAACAGGCTAATTAATCGGGGATTTTGCAACTGGTCGCTTATGCATCCAGGAGTCTGGCCGAAAGGGACTACAGCATGATTGAAAGAATCTCTGGCGTGTGTTGACGGGGTGAAAAAAATGCACCAATACTTGTTTGGCCTCAAGTTTGAGCTTGAAACCAACAACAAGCTGCTCATATCGCTATTCTCTGAGAGCAAAGGGATTAACACCAATGCCTCTGCCCGCATCCAAAGATGGGCATTCATGCTGTTGGCATACAACTATGTAATCCACCACAGAACGGGCACAGAGAACTGTGCTCATGCTCTTAGTCGGCTACCATTGCCCACCAACTGGATGGAAATGGCACAGCCCGCAGAATTGCTCATGGTAATGGATGCATTCGAAAACGAAAAGTCATCTGTTACGGCCCGCCAGATCAGGACCTGGACCTGTCGGGATCCTTTACTGACCTTGGTTTTAAAAAAAAAACTGTGTCCTCCATGGGAGCTGGTCCAGCGTCCCAGCGGAGATGCAGGAGGCGATTAAGCTGTTCTACAGGCGCAAAGACGAAATGTCCCTGCAGGCGGACTGTCTGTTGTGGGGTAATCACGTGGTCTTGCCCAAAAAGGGCAGAAAAACGTTCATTTGTGACCTACACAGCACCCACCCAGGCATTGTAATGATGAAAGCTATAGCCAGATCCCATGTGTGGTGGCCCGGCATCGACTCATATTTCGAGTCATGCGTGCGTCAGTGCAACACTTGCTCTCAGCTGAGCAATGCACCCAGATAGGCACCGCTAAGTTTGTGGTTGTGGCTTTCCAAACCGTGGTCAAGGATCCACGTGGACTATGTGGGCCCATTTCTCGGCAAAATATTCTTGGTGGTTGTGGATGCTTATTTGAAATGGATTGAATGTGTAATAATGTCTGTAAGCACGTCCACGGCCACCAGCGAAAGCTTATGAGCCATGTTTGCCACACACGGCCTGCCTGATGTCCTAGTCAGCGACAATGGCCCGTGTTTCACCAGCGCTGAATTCAAGGAATTCATGACCCGCAATGAAATCAAGCACATCACATCTGCCCCATTCAAGCCCGCATCCAAGGGGCAGTTCAGACCATCAAGCAAAGTCTGAAACGCGTGTCGGAAGGCTCCCTGCAGACCCGGCTGTCCAGAGTGCTGCTCAGCTACCGCACCAGACCCAACTCACTCACTGGGGTTCCCCCAGCTGAGCTGCTCATGAAAAGGGCACTCAAAACAAAGCTCTCGTTTGTCCACCCTGATCTCCATGATCACATGGAGGGCAGGCGGCATCAACAAAGTATGTACCATGACCGTGCAAATTTGTCACGTGATATTGAGGTCAATGATCCTGTGTTTGTACTCAATTATGGACATGGTCCCATATGGCTTGCTGGCACGGTCATAGCCAAAGAAGGGAGTAGGGTGTTTCAGGTCAAATTAGCCAATGAGCTAACGTGCAGAAAACGTTTGGACCAAATCAAATTGCGGTTCACCTACAGCTACGAACAACCCGAAGAAGACACTACCAACTTTGACCCACCAACACACACACGAGTAGCAACCGACATCATGGTTGACCACGAAGCCGAACTCGCTATCCCCAGCAGCCCGGCAAGGCCAGCAGCCCAGTGAAGAACTAACCAACTCACCCACACCCGCATTTGTACCGAGACGATCGACAAGGGAGCAAAAAGCCCCAGATCGCCTTACCCTGTAAATAAGTGTACTATTAACTTTGTATTTAACCCCTGGTAACCGGTATCACACCACCACCAGAGGGCCTACCTGTTGGAGTCCCAAGGGATCCCAGCATCCCTTGGGACCACTGTATATAAACAGACCTCCCACGAGGTACCTGCACTCTGGAGTCTTATTAAAGGAGCTAAGGTCACATTTGCTCATTGTTCACAGTACTCAGTTTCATCCTTTATTATGAGCGAATCAAACATAATTTGAGAACCATTGTCTTAGGGGTCCAACATGTTATGAACCATGGTAGTGAAGCCAGCTTATGATGGACATGGGCAAACAAAACCAAACTGATCACTATTTGCTACTAGTTGCCACTCTCGTCATAAAGATGGCTGGAATGGGAATTAAAACAATTCACAATGGTTTATTGATGGGGAGGAGCAGTCTGTGATTCGAGCCAAGGCATGTTGTGGGGCCAAAGTTAAGGTAGCTTTACTCTTGAGTCTGACCTGAGAACACTTGCTGGCAGAGTTTTATCCAAGTGGAAAATGTATTCCATTTCCAATGTCATGACTGCCTTCCCCTTGACCCAGTAGAAGATTCAGAAAAATAGTTTTTATACCTTTACCATGAATTTGAGACTGGAAGAGTACATAAGTGGAAATATTATATCCAGTGCTGCCGTATTTACATGGCTCCATTTACATGTTTATTAGTAGGATGTACAGGTCCAGCTGGATTTGCAGTGAGCTGGATGCTCCATTTAGAAGCCAAGAATTGCCCTCCTACCAGCCTCTGTAGGGGGTTTGGCAAAACCCACTGCACATATGGGATGCAGACTGAAATATTTCACTTCAAGGTTATCTAAGTGGAGAGTTTATGGGCCCAAGTTTCGAGCCGCGCCTAGAACGGCGCAGTCCCGACCTGGACGCCCGTTTTTCGCGCCACAAAGTGCGCCTAAAAAAACCCTCCGTATTCTCCACCTCCCTGCAGGTCCTCTGGCCCTCGGCGCAGCGCAGCAGGAGCTGTAGGGGGCGGAGCCAGGTCCCTGCGCCAAAAACAGTGCTGGGACCTCTGCACATGCGCGCTACAGTGGGCACGCAAGTGCAGTAGCTCCAGGCACCCGAAACTGTGTGGGAGGGGCCCGAAGCACGCAGCTCCTAGTCCTGGACGAATGGCCTCACTGGGGCTGCGTGAATAAGGCTCCTCCCACGGCCAGCTCCTGCTTCCTCCCGACCCGACTCGACTCCCGCTTCCCGCCTCTGGACCGGACCCGACACCCGCTCCGCCCCCGGATCCGACACCTGCTTCCCCCGCCCCCGGACTGGATCCGACCTGACCCCCCTCTCCCTGCCCCCCGAATCGACCTCCCTCCCACCACCCCCCCGACCCAACGCCACCAACCTGTAAATCTGGTGCTGGGGAGGGGCCCTGCCCGAAGTCTCGGGCCCGGCCCGTTCAGCCTCCCTCCCCCTTCTCCTTCCTCCCCCCCCCCCCCCCCCCCCAATCTCCTTTCCTTCCTCCCCCCCCCCCCCCCCAATCTCCTTCCCTTCTCTCCCCCCCCCCCCCCCCCCCCCAACCCCCAATCTCCTTCCCTTCTCCCCCCCCCCCCCCCCCAATCTCCTTTCTCTTCCCCCCCCCCCCCCCATCTCCTTTCCCCTTCTCCACCATCCCTCTCTCTCCCCCCCTCCCCCCCCCTTTCTCCACCATCCCTCTCCCGCCCCCCCCCCCCTTCTCCACCATCCCTTCTCCACCATCCCTCCCCCCCCCCCCCCCCCCCCCCCCCCTCTCATTCTCTGTCAGTGTCTGTGTTTCTGACAGCGAGGGGAGATAGCGACACACTGAGGGGGGCATCCCTGCACGCTGTTGGAGGGCTCCCGGTGCTGCAGTCGGTAAGTAGAAAATGTTTTTTTTTAATTATTTTTTTTTTGATTGATTTATTGATGTATTTATCATTTATTATTGATGATGGCTCTTTATTTGTAAAACTGAAGTGTTTAATGTTTGTAAACTTCCCTTTAAACACCCCCCCACCCACCATTCCCTACTCCTGATTTTCTAAAGTGTAGACAAGGTTTTTTTCGAGTGCACAAAAATCTTCAATTACTCCATTCTAAGTTAGTTTGGAGTAAGTTTTCACTCACGAAACTTCATCTGAGCCATCAAACCTGGTCTACCGAAACCAAGTTACTGTAACAAGCTGGTTTGCACTTGTACTACAATGGATGGAGTCATGCAATGTAATCCCTAAATCCCCAGTAGTGATCTTGGGAAATCCTGTCACTCTGTGTGGCTCCATCGTCAGAAACCGGTGGTCTGAATTATAAGTGAATGGAATCACACAAATGGACCCCTGAAACACTGGTTAAAATCCTGCAGTCTCATGTAAAAGAGGGATTTTTTTATTGCTCATTCACGGGACGTGGACATCGCTGACAAAGCCAGCATTTATTACCTATCCTTAGTTGCCTTTGAGACAGTGGTGGTGATGGTAGCTGCTTTCTTGAACCCCTGAAGTCCGTGTGGTGAAGGTGCTCTCACAGTGCTGTCAGGGAGGAGGTTCCAGGATTTTGACCCTATGACTCGGATTATAAATCTGTAACATTTTACAGGAGTGATTCTGGTCACTATGACAGCAGTTGGGTTCCATTTCAAAAAAACTGAACTAAGAGTTTTAAATACAGAACATGTTCGACAGTTCTGTACATACAAGGCACAAGTACTTTGCATTTTCACAAAATTGCAATCATTGATGTATAGTTGTATATTACATCCTGAGAGGCGAGTCAACCAAATGATGTGCCAGCCTGATGGAGTTAATTCATGATTAAATCAAAGTCAACATGATTACAATGTAAAGTTCTTAAAAATCCTAGTAGATCTCCAATGGTGGTGTTCTTCGTAATCGGGGCCCTACAGTATGTGTTTTTGACGTTTACCCTAGAAATAAAATTTATATTGCAACAAAAGATTAAAAAAACATGTAATCCTGAAAATGAAAAATTTCTAAAATGGACTTGCCCATAAAATTGGTCATTGCACGTTCGAAGTGCCAGAACGGAGTTTCCCCAGGAGACCTGTTTGAAGCCTGGGACATTTGGAAGTTTCGCCTGGGTGCAGGTATTTTCAACTGCTCTTGACACATTCCCTACAACCTAAGCATGCCAGTAATTATCTCAACTTCTTGAGGTACAAATATTGCAGACCTGACCAAGACCGAAAGGTATCAGCATCGAAAATATGCTTGCAGTGCTGTCTACTTACCACTTTACAAAACTAGCCCAAGATGCAAGTAACATTGCACCTCTTAGCCACAGTTATTAACATTAGAATGTTTTTGGCCCTCCTTTTCCCATGGTGGATTTACAGCATTTGCTTAAAATGAAAATACTTCATATATTCTGCAAATGCGTCATTTATTTTGCACAGATACAGACGTTCTCATTTAGGATTTATCTGCCAATGACCCAGCAGCACTAAGAGAGAACAAAAAAAAATAATGGATGCTGGAAATATGAAACAAAAAGAGAATCTGCTTGGTGGGTCAGGCAACCTCTGCAGAGCGCAGATGCGTTGATGTTTCAAGTGTGGCCCCTTCATCAGAACACTGAGTGTCTCTCTGATACGTCATCTTTCCAAACCTTCAGGGCTATGAAATTGAAACGGGACTAACCAGAAATTTAACTGCAAATTGCTTGTGCATGGTTATGCTAAGAGGCTGCAGGGTGATTTGGACAGGTTAGGGGAAAGGGCAAATGCATGGCAGATGCAGTATAATGTGGATAAATGTGAGGTTATCTACTTTGGTGGCAAAAACAGGAAAGCAGAATATTATCTGAATGGTGACATTAGTAAAAGGGGAGGTGCAATGAAACCTGGGTATCATGGTACATCAGTCACAAGGTAGGCATGCAGGTACAGCAGGCAGTAAAGAAAGCAAATGGCATGCTGACCTTCAGAGGGAGAGAATTTGAGTATAAGAACAGAGAGGTCTTACTACAGTTGTACAGGGCCTTGGTGAGACCTCGCCTTGAGTATTGTGTGCAGTTTTGGTCTCCTAATCTGAGGAAAGACGTTCTTGCTATTGAGGGAGTGCAGCGAATGTTCATCAGACTGATTCCCGGGATGGCAGGACTGAGATATGAGGATCGACTGGGCCTGTATTCACTGGCGTTTAGAAGGATGAGAGGGGATCTCATAGAAACATATAAAATTCTGACGGGACTGGGCAGGTTAGATGCAGGAAGAATGTTCCCGATGTTGGGGAAGTCCAGAACCAGGGGACATAGTCTTAGGATAAGGGGTAAGCCATTTAGGACTGAGATGAGCGGAAACTTCTTCACTGAGTTGTTAACCTGTAGAATTCTCTACCACAGAAAGTTATTGAGGCCAGTTCGTTGGATATATTCAAGAGGGAGTTAGATGTGGTCCTTTCGGCTAAGGGGATCAAGGGGTATGGAGAGAAGGTGGGATTGGGGGTAGTGAAGTTGCATGATCAGCCATGATATTGAATTCAGAATATGCAGGATTGAATGGCCTGCTCCTGCACCTATTTTCTATGTTATTCCTGGCCATTTGCTTGTATTGAATGGGTGGGTAGTAGTAAAAACTACTGGTTTAGGAGGGTGGAGGTGAAGTGAATAGGATGTCATGAATTGTCATGCCCAAGTGGCCTGTTAACCGTTTGAGCCAAAAGGCTACATTTCTGCCACTGCTGCCAATCCTGTATATTCTGAATCAACTCCATGAAAACTTCATCAGTCATAGGGTGTTGGCAAAATTACTAGCACAAATTGCAAGAATCAAATGTGCTTCAACTACTGTAACTGCACTGATCAGGAGCATCCTTTCTACATCCCCATGCCATCTGTTTTTCTCAACTTGCACACCCAAACTCACCCCTCAGGCACCGCCCCCCCCCCCCCCCCCAAAAAAAAAATACCTGCGTCAGAGGGAGGGTTCTGTTTTCAGTTTAGTTTCAAAAATTAGTTATGGTTTGTTTGAATAAGCATTGGTTGGACAGCAGTGAGTCTATTGAAGATTGACTGCATTTTTAAATGATTTTAAATAGTCATATGTAACCGTGTACAATACTAAATGGGTAGAAAGTAAGTTTTTGTCCTCTGTTTTTAAAATACCAAGATTGTGGATATTAAAAAATCTAATGTATGCACGTGCTAATTTTCTCAGCCACCACATGCAGTTTGTAACATTGTCACCATCACGTGGAGAGAGGCAGCTGGTAATTTAAGTTGGGTACAACAGATCTTCCCCAGTGAGCAACTCCTATCAAACTTAACTTTGCTGTCTTCTTTGCACAACTCGATGAAGTATGAAGGCTGCTCCAAGTTTGAGGCAAGAATCAGTGGGACAAAGCCTGCTGGAAGACTATCCTTGCTGCTAGAGTATCAAAGCTGGTTCATACTTGCCAAAGAGACATCTTCATGTCCAACTTGGCATAGAAGTATTTTTTCCACTCCAAGGCCCAATGTGAATCGTGCATGAGCAGGACACGTTCATGGCACTGCAGTCTAAGATATTCTAGTATTTTTCAAATGAGTTACGTAGAGTTTTTTGAAAAATGATTTGCAGGGACTGAGCGACATTGATGCAGTGAATGGTGGGGTAAGAGTGAGGGTTGAAGGGAGAGGAGAAATTTGAGATCTTAAGTCGTCACCACATGTTATACAAGAGAAATATTTTGAAAGCGGAGTCACTTTTCTCCCCTTATTGAGAACACTTATTAAGAAAGCCAGTTACAGAAGCTGCAAATTGAAGAATTATTTAAGTGCTGTAGTGGTAATTAGGGGACCTGGAATTGGGTAGTTCTGCACTTAGTACTAACAGCTGTATTATCATGGCATAGTTCGAGTAGTTAATATAATTATGGCATAAAATGCTTATGCTAAATTATGTTACATTATATTACAACCTCATAAAATACACCAGCCAAATATTTTTCTCCATTTAATATGTACAAGCTGCCCCTTTGGCATGCTGCTGTATCATGCGATGGGGAAGTAAAAGTAATTGTTCACTTATTTTACTGCCGTAAATAACATTTTGGAAGGAATGGTAGGATGATGGCTAGCAGTGAAGATGCAAAGGCAGTAATTGAATTTCTATCAAATGGCATCCTCATCAAAGTGGTTTTCAAAACACAAACAGAACTGGATTTCAGTCTGAAACTTAACATCATGCATTTATTGTATGGTTTAGTTTTTAATTTATGAACTACATTCAGTTTTCAAAGAAATTGCTGTTATCGTATTGCAGTGACCTTGAATGCTGTCCAAGTCATATGTACCTCTTTTGGTTTGATATTTAGCCGATTTCCATCTGCTGGATGCCATTTCACTGTGTTGAGGCCACCTTTGATAGGATATCTAGATGCTGTGTTTTATATCTTCTGATTAGCAAACAGCTAACCCCCCAGTTTTGTTTGAAATGTTTGCCATCAGTTTGTAAGACAGCATGATTCATTGTAAACTAGCCAACAAGTCAGGACTGTTTCTGGGTGTGTTTTGTTGGAGTGTTCCCATCCTTGGCCTTTTTTTCATTGCATCATGAGATTGTGATTTATCTCCATCTCTGCCCGCTCTGCTCTCCACTTGCCCGCCACCCGCCCTGCGTCATAAGAACATAACATAAGAACTCGGAGCAGGCTATTTGTTCATTCAATAAGATCATGGCTGATCTTATCATGGACTCGGCTCCACTTCCCTGCCCGCTCCCCATAACCCTTTTACTCCCATGTCGCTCAAAAATCTATCTTTCTCCGCCTTAAATATATTCAATGACCCAGCCTCCACAGCTCTCTGGGGCAGAGAATTCCATAGATTTACAACCCTCTGAGAATAAATTTCTCCTCATCTGAGTTTTAAATGGGATGCCCCTTATTCTAAGATGATGTCCCCTAGTTTTAGTTTCCCCTATAAGTGGAAATATCTTCTCTGCATCCACCTTGTTCAGCTCCCTCATTATCTTATGAATTTCAATATGACTACCTCTCGTTCTTCTGAACTCCAATGTGTATAGCTCCAATCTACTCAACCTATCCTCATAAGTCAACCCCCTCGTCTCCGGAATCCACCTTGTGAACCTTCTCTGAACAGCCTCCAATGCAAGTGTATCCTTAAATACGAAGACCAAAACTGTACGCAGTACTCCAAGTGTGGCCTCACCAATACTCTGTACAGCTGTAGCAGGACTTCTCTGCTTTTTTTATATTCTATCCCCCTTGCAATAAATGCCAACATTCCATTTGCCTTCCTGATCACTTGCTGTACCTGCATACTAACTTTTTGTTTCATGCACAAGGACCTCCCTTCCTTCCCCCCCCCCCCCCCCCCCAGGTGTGTCTGTACTGCAGCACTTTGCAATTTTTCTCCATTTAAATTATCATTTGCTTTTCTATTATTTCTGCCAAAGTGGATAACCTCACATTTTCCCACATTATACTCCATCTGCCAAACTTTTGCCCACTCACTGAGCCTGTCTATATCCCTTTGCAGATTTTTTGTGTCCCCACAATTTGCTTTCCCACTCATCTTTGTATCATCAGTAAATTTGGCTACATAACACTCTGTCCCTTCATCCAAGTCACTAATATAGATTGTAAATTGTTGAGAACCCAGTACCGATCCCTGCGGCACCCCACTAGTCGCTGTCTGCCAACCAGACAATGACCCATTTATCCCGACTCTGTTTTCTGTTCGTTAGTCAATCCTCTACCCATGCTAATATATTGCCCCCAACCCTGTGAGCTTTTATCTTGTGCAGTAACCTCTTATATGGCACATTATAAAATCCCTTCTGGAAATCCAAATACACCATATCCACTGGTTCCCCCTTATCCACCCTGCTTGTTACATCCTCAACAAACTCCAGCAAATTTGTCAAACATGATTTCCCTTTCATAAATCCATGCTGACTGCTTGATTGAATCATGCTTTTCCAAATGTCCCGCTACTGCTTCCTTAATAATGGACTCCAGCATTTCCCCCAACGACAGATGTTAGACTAACTAGTCTGTACTTACCTGCTTTTTGTCTGCCTCCTTCCTTTTAAAAAGAGGCGTTACGTTTGCGGTTTTCCAATCTGCAGGGACCCAGAATCCAGGGAATTTTGGTAGATTACAACCATTGCATCCACTACATCCACTATCTCTGCAGCCACTTCTTTTAAGACTCTAGGATGTAAGCCATCAGGTCCAGGGGACTTGTCCTTTTTTATATTTCGTGCTAGTTTACTTTCATAATCTATCTTCCCTCTCAATCATTTTTTTAGTCATTCTCTGCTGGTTTTAAAAAGTTTCCCAATCCTCTGGCCTCCCACTTGTCTTGGCCACATTGTATGCCTTTGTTTTCAGATTGATACCCTCCCTTATTTCCTTGGCCACGGATGGTTATCCCTTCTCTTAATCTTCCCTTCTCATTGGGATATATTTTTGTTGCGTTATGGAATATCTCCTTAAATGTCTGCCACTGCTCATCAACTGTCCCATACTTTAGTCTATTTTCTCAGTCCACTTTAGCCATCTCTGTCCTAATACCTTTGTAGTCTCCTTTATTTAAGCTTCGGACCCTGGTTTGAGAATGAACTTTCTCACCCTCCAACTGAATTTGAAATTCAACCATGTTGTTCCAAGAGGATTTTTTACGACGAGATCATTTATTAATCCTGCCTCATTACACAGTACTGGATCTAAGATAGCCTGCTTCCTGGTTCCGCAACATATACTGTTCAAGGAAACGCTCTATGAACTCTTCCTCAAGGCTACCCTGGCCAATTTGCATTGTCCAATCAATATGAAGGTTAAAATCACCCATGATTATTGCCATTCCTTTATTACAACCTCCATTATTTCTTGATTTATACCCCGTCCAACAATGTAGCTACTGTTCGGGGGGCTTATAGACTACGCCCGCCAGCGACTTTTTCCCTTTATTATTCCTTATCTCCACCCAAACTGATTCAACATCTTGATCCTCCTGAGCCAACATTGTTTCTCTCTATTGCACTGATTCCCATCCTCAACAGTGCTACCCCACCTCCTTTTTCTTTATGCCCTTCCCAATTGTCAAATACCCCAAAATATTTAGTTCCCAGTCCTGGTCACCTTGCAACCACGTCTCTAATGGCGATCTAATCATACCCATTTGTGTCGTCAACTCATCTATTTTGTTACGAATGCTACTTGCATTTAGACAAAGAACTTTTAAAATTTGTTTTTTCACCCTTTTTTTCTGCTTGTTTCCTCTGTCCTTCAAAACTCACTTTCTACATTTTTGCTTTCTAATTCCAGCTTTACTCCTCTCCCTACTGAATCTATTCTCTGGTTCCCATCCCCCTGTCAAGCTAGTTTAAACCCCCCTCAACAGCACTCCCAATCCCCCCCCCACAAGGATATTGGTCCTGGCTCTGTTGAGTTGCAAGCCGTCCGGCTTGTACAGGTCCCACCTCCCCCAGAAGCGGTCCCAGTGCCTCAGGAATCTAAAGCCCTCCCTCCTGCACCATCTCTCGAGCCACGCATTCATCTGCTCAATCCTCCTGTTGCTGTACTCGCTAGCTCGTGGCAACGGGAGTAATCCGGAGATTACTACCTTTTTGAGGTCTTGCTTTTTAATCTCTCCTAGTTCCCTAAGCTCTGCCTGCAGGACCTCATCCCTCTTTCTACTTTCGTCATTAGTCTTGATGTGGACCACAACTTCTGGCTGTTCACCCTCTCCTTCCCCCCCCCCCCCCCCGAATGCTCTGCAGCCGCTTGGTGACATCCTTGGCACCAGGGAGACAACATACCATCCTGGAGTCACGTCTGCGGCCGCAGAAACTCCTGTCTGCTCCCCTGACGATTGAATCTCCTACCACTATCCTCTTCCATTCTTCTTCTCTTACTTCCCCCCCCCCCCCCCCCCCCCCCCGCCCAGTGCAGCTAAGCCACCAGTAGTGCCTTGGCTCTGGCTACACTCCCCAGAGGCACCGTCTCCCCCACCTGTACTCAGAACAGAATACTGATTGGAGAGCAAGATGGACTCTCGACTCCTGCACTACCTGCCTAATTTTCCTCTTCTGTCAGGCGGTCACCCACTCCCTCTGCCTGCACACTCTTAAGCTGTGGGGTGACCACCTCTAGAAACGTACTATCCATGTAGCTCTGTGTCGCGGATGCACCGTCCTCCGCCCTTCAGCCTCTCTGCCCCGCCCCCTGTGTTCTGTTCTCCACCCCGTCCAGTCCTGTTCTGCTCTCCTCCCCACCTGCCCTGTCCTCCCCTGCCCCCCACCTGCCCTGCTCTCCTGAAGCTTTGAATTGCTTGCTGGGATATGGTTTTGTCATTAAAATCAAAAACCAAATTACTGGAGATGCTGAAATCTGAAATAAAAATAGAAGATACTGGAAACTTTCAACAGGTCAGGCAGCATGTGTGGAGAGAGGAAGGTAGGGTTAACATTTTGATTACCTTAATGTAATGTCTCCCGGCTCTGACGAGAGGTGATTGATCTGTGCTCCAGAACTAGCCGTGCCTCTAGCCAAGCTGTTCCAGTACAGCTACAACACTGGCATCTATCTGACAATGTGGAAAACTGTCCAGGTCGGTCCTGGCTACAAAAAGCAGGACAAATCCAATCCAGCCAATTACCACCTCACCAGTTTATTCTGAATCATGAGTAAAGTGATGGAAGGTGTCGTCAAGAATGCTATCAAGCGGCAATTACTCATCAATAACCTGCTCACCGATGCCCAGTTTGGTTTCCAGCAGGACCACTCTGCTCCAGACCTCATTACAGCCTTGGTCCAAATATGGAAAATGGAGCTGAATTCCAGAGGTCATATCATAGGCAGTCCCTCGAAACAAGGATGACTTGCTTCCACGCCAAAAAGGGATGAGTTCACAGGTGTTTCAATGATATTCCAGGTCCCGAACTACATCTTAAAGGGTGGAAGATGCCTGTGCGTGGATTTTTTTTAAACGTGTGGTGGCCGTTGCACCCCAGCCACCAAATGAGCTTGACAGAGCTCTGTCTTGGTCCAGTGGCAAGGATATTAACCAAGATGACCGGAGACCTGCACTGCTGCACGGACCTAGTGCGTGCACACAACGCAGTGTGGACTGGCCCGTGCTGCCCCTGGACCCTCGCCTCTCCTGGGCCCCGATCACATCCCTCTACAAACTCTTGCCACTTCTTCGCCCCGACCTCGTCGCTCCTGCTGTACCTACCCGCACTGCAGTCAGCCATTGTTCTCTGTATCGACGAGTTCTTATTGCTTTTTTTTCCACAGGGAACTATTTTTGGAGCAAGGGAAGAAGTAAGGTGAGAGTGAGTGACTGCCCTAGACATCAAGGCACCAAGGAGCCCAAGTTAAACTGAAGTCAGTGGGAAGCAGGGGAAAACTCTCCTGGCTGGAGTCATACCTACGTCAAAGGAAAATGGTTGTGGTGGTTGCAGCCCCAGGCCATCACTGCAGGCGTTCCTCAGGGCAGTGTCCTAGGCCCAACCATCTTCAGTTGCTTCATCAATGACCTTCCTTCTATCATAAGGTCAGAAAGAAGTGGGGATGTTCGCTGATGACTGCATGGTGTTCAGTTCCATTCGCAGTTCCTCCAATAATGAAGCAGTCCATGCCTGCATGCAGCAAGACCTGGATGACATTCAAGCTTGGGCTCATAAGTAGCAATTAACATTTGCGTCACACCAGTGCCAGGCTATGACTATCTCCAACAAGCGAGTCTAACCACCGCCTCTTGACATTCAACGGCATTATCATTGCCAAATTCCCCATCAACATCATGGGGGTCACCATTGACCAGAAATGTAATTGGACTAGCCACAAATATTGTAGCAACAAGAGCAGGTCAGAGGCTGGGTATTCTGCGGCGAGTGTCTCCCCTCCTGACTCCCAAATCCTTTCCACCAACTACAAGGTACAAGTCAGGAGTGTGATAGAATATTCACCACTTGCCTGGATGAGTGCAGCTCCAACAACACTCGAGGAGCTCGACACGATCCAGGACACAGCAGCCCGTTTGATTAGCACCCCATCCACCACCCTAAATATTCACTTCCTCCATCAGCGACGTACCATGGCTGCATTGTGTACCATTTACAAGATGCACTGCAGTAACTCACTAAAGCTTCTGCGGCAGCAATCCCAAATCCGCGACCTCTACCACCTAGAAGGGCAGCAAACGCCAGGGAACACCACCACCTCCACATTCCCCTCCAAGTCGCATATCATCCTGACTTGGAAGTATATTGCTGTTCCTTCTTTGTTGGGTCAAAATCCTGGAACTCCCTCCCTAACAGCACTGTGGGAGTACCTTCACCACAAGGACTGCAGTGGTTCAAGAAGGCAGCTCACTACCATCATATCTACCCTGTGATGGCATACACAGTATCAATAGTTCATAATAAATGATGAAGTAATGGTCATCAGTTAGAGCACTACTTTGAAAAGATTTATCTAATCTTGATTATAAATCCAAGTCCAGTTCTTAACTGAGTGGAATCTGTGTAGCATTTACTGTACTTTACCAGTACAGCTCACTATCTTGTAATTTGACATAGAACGTAAGAAATAGGAGCAGGCATAGGCCATACGGCTCCTTGAGCCTGCTCCGCCATTTAATACGATCATGGACTCGGCTCCACTTCCCTGCCTGCTCCTCAGGGTAGATATGAGCAACTCTCAAGCAATCTTACAAATAGCTTTCCAACCTCTCACATGGTTAACATGCTAAGAACTTTCACTACTTTAGAACTTCCCAAAGCGCTGCACAGTCAACGATTCCCTTATCTGTTAAGAAACTGTCTATCTCTGTCTCAAATTTATTCAAGGACCGAGCTTCCACAGCTGTCTTGAATGCCACAGATTTGCAACCCTCAGAGAAAATTCCCCCTCATCTCAGTTTTAAATGGGTGGCCCCTTATTCTAAGATTATGCCCCCTAGTTCCAGTCTCCCCGATCAGTGAAACATCCTCTCTGCATCCACCTTGTCAAGCCCCCTCAGAATCTTATATGTTTCGATAAGATCACATCATTCTTCTGAATTCCAATGATTAATGGCCCAACCTACTCAACCGTACCTCATAAGTCAACCCCCCCATAGAAACATAGAAAGTAGGTGCAGGAGTAGGCCATTCGGCCCTTCGAGCCTGCGCCACCATTCAATATGATCATGGCTGATCATGCAATTTCAGTACCCCATTCCTGCTTTCTCTCCATACCCCTTGATCCCTTGAGCTGTAAAGACCACATTGAACTCCTTTTGAATATATGTAAAGAACTGGCTTCAACAACTTTCTATGGTCGAGAATTCCATAGGTTCACAAATGAGTGAAGAAGTTTCTCCTCATCTCGGTCCTAAATGGCTTACCCCTTATCCTTAGATCCCTGTGATCCCTGGTTCTGGACTTCCCCAACATTGGGAACATTCTTCCTGCATCTAACCTGTCCAATCCCGTCAGAATTTTATATGTTTCTATGAGATCCCCCCCCTCATTCTTCTAAATTCCAGTGAATATAAGCCTAGTCGATTCAGTCGTTCTTCATATGTCACTCTGCCATCCTGCGAATCAGTCTGGTGAACCTTCGATGAACCCCCTCAATAGCAAGAATGTCCTTCCTCAGATTAGGAGACCAAAACTGCGCACACTACTCAAGGTGTGGTCTCACCAAGGCCCTGTACAACTGCAGTAAGACTTCCCTGCTCCTATACTCAAATTCCCTCGATATGAAGGCCAGCATGCCATTTGCTTTCTTTACTGCCTGCTGTACCTGCATACCTACCTTCAGTGACTGATGTACCATGACACCCAGGTCTAGTTGCATCTCCCCTTTTACTAATCTGTCACCATTCAGATAATCTGCCTTCCTGTTTTTGCTATCAAAGTGGATAACCTCATATTTATCTACAAGACACTGCATCTGCCATGCATTTGCCCATTCACCTAACCTGGCCAAGTCCCCCTGCAGCCTCCTAGCATCCTCCTCACAGCTCGCACTGCCACCCAGCTTAGTGTCATCTGCAAACTTGGAGATATTACATTCAATTCCTTCGTCTAAATCATTAATGTATATTGTAAATAGCTGGGGTCCCAGCACTGAACCCTGCGACACCACACGAGTCACTGCCTGCCATTCTAAAAAAGGACCTGTTTATTCCCACTCTTTGCTTCCTGTCTACCAGCCAGTTCTCTATCCACGTCAATACATTACCCCCAATACCATGTGCCTTAATTTTTCACACTAATCTCTTGTGTGGGACCTTGTCAAAAGCCTTTTGAAATTCCAAATACACCACATCCACTGGTTCTCCCTTATCCACTCTGCTAGTTACATCCTCAAAAAAAACTCGAAGATTTGTCAAGCATGATTTCCCTTTTCATCCATGCTGACTTGGACCGATCCTGTCACTGCTTTCCAAATGCGCTGCTTTACATCTTTAATAATTGATTCCAGCATTTTCCCCACCACCGATGTCCGGCTAAGCCATCTATAATTCCCTGTGTTTTCTCTCCCTTTTTTTAAAAAAGTGGGGTTACATTAGCTACCCTCCAATCCATAGGAACTGAACCAGAGTCCATAGAATGTTGGAAAATGACCACCAATGCATCTACTATTTCTAGGGCCACTTTCTTAAGTACTCTGGGATGCAGACTATCAGGCCCTGGGGATTTATTGGCCTTCAGTCCCTTCAATTTCCCTAACACCATTTCCTGACTCATAAGGATTTCCCTCAATTCCCCCTTCTCACTAGACTCTCGGTCCCCTAGTATTTTCTGGAGGTTATTCGTGTCTTCCTTAGTGAAGACAGAACCAAAGTATTTGTTCAATTGGTCTGCCATTTCCTTGTTCCCCATTATGAATTCACCTGATTCTGACTGCAAGGGACCGACATTAGTCTTCACTAATCTTTTTCTCTTCACATATCTATAGAAGTTTTTGCAGTCAGTTTTTATGTTCCGAGCAAGCTTCCTCTCGTACTCGCCCCTCCTAATTAAACTCTTAGTCCTCTGAATTCTAAATTTCTCCCAGTCAGGTTTGCTGCTTTTTCTGGCCAATTTATATGCCTCTTCCTTAGATTTAATACTTTTCCTAATTTCCCTTGTAAGGCACGGTTGAGCCAACTTCCCTTTTTTATTCTTACGCCATATAGGGATGTACAATTGCTAACCTACATATCGATTGGTCAAATCAAATCGCACGGGGTAGCCTTGAGGAGGAATTCATAGAATGCATACGGGATTGTTTCTTAGAACAGTATGTTACAGAACCTACAAGGGAGCAAGCTATCTTAGATCTGGTCCTGTGTAATGAGACAGGAATAATAAACAATCTCCTCGTAAAAGATCCTCTCAGAATGAGTGATCACAGTATGGTTGAATTTGTAATACAGATTGAGGGTGAGGAAGTAGTGTCTCAAACGAGCGTACTATGCTTAAACAAAGGGGACTACAGTGGGATGAGGGCAGAGTTGGCTAAAGTAGACTGGAAACACAGACTAACCGGTGGCACAATTGAGGAACAGTGGAGGACTTTTAAGGAGCTCTTTCATAGTGCTCAACAAAAATATATTCCAGTGAAAAAGAAGGGCGGTAAGAGAAGGGATAACCAGCCGTGGATAACCAAGGAAATAAAGGAGAGTATCAAATTAAAAACCAATACGTATAAGGTGGCCAAGGTTAGTGGGAAACTAGCAGATTGGGAAAATTTTTAACGACAGCAAAGAATGACTAAGAAAGCAATAAAGAAAGTAAACTTGCGCAAAACATAAAAATATTTAGTAAAAGCTTTTACCGATATATAAAACAGAAAAGAGTGACTAAAGTAAATGTTGGTCCCTTAGAAGATGAGAGGGGGATTTAAGAATGGGAAATATGGAAATGGCTGAGACCTTAAACAGTTATTTTGCTTCGGTCTTCACAGCGGAAAACACAAAAACCATGCCAAATATTGCTGGTCACGGGAATGTGGGAAGGGAGGACCTTGAGATGATCACTTTCACTAGTGGGGTAGTGCTGGACAGGCTAATGGGACTCAAGGTAGACAAGTCCCCTGGTCCTGATGAAATGCATCCCAGGGTATTAAAAGAGATGGCGGAAGTTATAGCAGATGTATTCGTTATAATCTACCAAAATTCTCTGGACTCTGGGGAGGTACCAGCGGATTGGAAAGCAGCTAATGTAATGCCTTTGTTTAAAAAAGGGGGCAGACAAAAGGCAGGTAACTCTAGGCCGGTTCGTTTAACATCTGTAGTGGGGAAAATGCTTGAAGCTATCAATAAGGAAGAAATAGCGGGACATCTAGATAGGAATAGTGCAATCAAGCAGACGCAACATGGATTCATGAAGGGGAAATCGTGTTTAACTAATTTACTGGAATTCTTTGAGGATATAACGAGCATGGTGGATAGAGGTGTACCGATGGATGTGTATTTAGATTTCCAAAAGGCATTCGATAAGGTGCCACACAAAAGATTACTGCAGAAGATAAAGGTACGCGGAGTCAGAGGAAATGTATTAGCATGGATCGAGAATTGGCTGGCGAACAGAAAGCAGAGAGTCGGGATAAATGGGTCCTTTTCGGGTTGGAAATCGGTGGTTAGTGGTGTGCCACAGGGATCGGTGCTGGGACCACAACTGTTTACACTATACATCGATGACCTGGAAGAGGGGACAGAGTGTAGTGTAACAGAATTTGCAGATGACACAAAGATTAGTGGGAAAGCGGGTTGTGTAGAGGACATAGAGAGGCTGCAAAGAGATTGAGATAGGTTAAGCGAATGAGCTAAGTTTGGCAGATGGAATACAATGTCGGAAAATGTGAGGTCATCCACCTTGGGTGGGGGGGGGCGTGGGGGGGGTGGAGGGGAAACAGTAAAAGGGAATATTATTTGAATAGGGAGAAATTACAACATACTGTGGTGCAGAGGGACCTGGGGGTGCATGAATCCCAAAAAGTTAGTTTGCAGGTGCAGCAGGTAATCAGGAAGGCGAATGGAATGTTGGCCTTCATTGCGAGAGGGATGGAGTACAAAAGCAGGAAGGTCCTGCTGCAACTGTACAGGGTATTGGTGAGGCCGCATCTGGAGTACTGCGTGCAGTTTTGGTCACCTTACTTAAGGAAGGATATACTAGCTTTGTGGGGGTACAGAGACGATTCACTAGGCTGATTCCGGAGATGAGGGGGTTACCTTATGATGATAGATTGAGTAGACTGGGTCTTTACTCGTTGGAGTTCAGAAGGATGAGGATGATCTTATAGAAACATTTAAAATAATGAAAGGGATAGACAAGATAGAGGCAGAGAGGTTGTTTCCACTGGTCGGGGAGACTAGAACTAGGGGGCACAACCTCAAAATACAGGGGAACCAATTTTAAACCGAGTTGAGAAGGAATTTTTTTTCCCAGCGGGTTGTGAATCTGTGGAATTCTCTGCCCAAGGAAGCAGTTGAGACTAGCTCATTGAATGTATTCAAATCACAGATAGATAAATTTTTAACCAATAAGGGAATTAAGATTTACAGGGAGCGAGCGGGTAAGTGGAGCTGAGTCAATGGCCAGATCAGCCATGATCTTGTTGAATGGCGGAGCAGGCTCGAGGGGCTAGATGGCCTACTCCTGTTCCTAATTCTTATGTTATGTTCATATGTGATATTTAAATGTCTGCCATTGCCTATCCACCGTCAACCCTTTAAGCATCATTCTCCAGTCTTTCCTAACCAATTCACGTCACATACTGTCGAAGTTTTCTTTAAGTTCAGGAGGCTAGTTTCTGAATTAACTCTGTCACTCTCCATGTTAATAAAGAATTCTACCATATTATGGTCACTCTTTCCCCAAGGGGCCCTGCACGACCAGATTGCTATTAATCCTCTCATTACACAAGACCCAGTCTAGGATGGCCTGCTCTCTAGTTGGTTCCTCGACATGTTGGTCTGGAAAACTATCCCATATACACTCCAGGAAATCCTCCTCCACAGTATTACTACCAGTTTGGTTAGCCCAATCGATATGCAGATTAAAGTCACCCATGATAACTGCTGTACCCTTATTGCACGCGTACCTAATTTCCTGTTTGATGCCATCCACAACCTCCCTACTACTGTTTGGTCGTCTATACACAACTCCCACTAATATTTTCTGCCCTTTGGTGTTTCGCAGCTCTACCCATATAAATTCCACATCATCCACACTAATGTCCTTCCTTACTATTGCATTAATCTCCTCTTTAACCAGTAACGCTACCCTACTTCCTTTTCCTTCCTGTCTGTCCTTCCTGAATATTGAATGCCCCTTGATGTTGAGTTAAGCCGTGGTTACCTTGGAGCCATGTCTCCGTAATCCCAATTACATCATTTCCGTTAACAGCTATCTGCGCAGTCAATTCATCCACTTTATTGCGAATGCTCCTCGCATTGAGAATCGGAGCCATCAGGCTTTTTTTTTTAAAAACACTTTGTCCTTTTAGAATTATGTTGTAATGTGGCCCTTTTTGATTTTTGCCCTTGATTTCTCTGCCCTCCACTCTTGCTTTTCTCCTTCCTACCTTTTGCTTCTGCCCCCTTTTTACTTCCCTCTGCCTCCCTGCATAGGTTCCCATCCCCCTACTATCGCAGTTTAAACCCTCACCAACAGCACTAGCAAACACTCTGCCTAGGACATCGGTTCTGGTCCAGCCCAGGTGCAGACCGTCTGGTTTGTACTGGTCCCACCTCCCCCAGAACCGATTCCAATGACCCAGGAATTTGAATCCCTCCCCCTTGCACCATTCCTCAAGCCACGTATTCATCTGAACTATCTTGCAATTCCTACTCTGAAAACACGTGGCACTGGTAGCAATCGTGAGATAACTACCTTTTTGAGGTCCTACTTTTTAATTTAACACCGAGCACCCTAAATTCAGCTTGTAGGGCCTCATCCCGTTTTTTACCTATATCGTTGGTACCTATATGCACCACGACAGCTGGCTATTCCCCCTCCAGAATGCACTGCAGCCGCTCCAAGACATCCTTGACTCTTGCACCGGGGAGGCAACATACCATCTTGGAGTCTCGTTTGCGGTCGCAGAACAGCCTATCTATTCCCCTTACACTAGAATCCCCTATCACTATAGCTCTCTCACTCTTTTTCCTGCCCACCTGTGCAGCAGAGCCACCCCTGGTGCCATGGACTTGGCTGCTGCCTTCCTCTGATGAGCCATCTCACCCAACAGTACCCAATGTGGTGTATCTGTTTTGGAGGGAGATGACTGCAGGGGACCCCTGCACTACCTTCCTTCCACTGCTCTGCCTGATGGTCACCCATTCCCTATCTGCCTGAGTAACCTTTAGATACGCTGTGACCAACTCACTAAATGTGCTATTCACGACATCCTCAGCATTGCGGATGCTCCAGAGTGAGTCCACGTGCAGTTCCAGTGCCGCAATGCGGTCTGTCAGGAGCTGTAGCTGGCTACACTTCCTGCACACACAGTAGTCAGGGACACTGGAAGCATCCCTGATTTCCCACATCGCACAAGAGGAGCATGACACGGGTCTGGGCTCTCTTGCCATGGCTTAACCCTTAAATTAACCTAATTGATAACAACACCAAAGGTTTCTTACTGATCAGAAAAGAAAAAGATTAAATATTCACCAATCCACCAGCCAATCATTTACCCTCTTGGCTGTGACGTCACACTTTGATTTCTTTTTACCTTCTGCCCCTGCAACTACTTCCGACTGCTGGGCCCCCTTTTATGGGCCTTGCTGCTCCCGACCTCCTCCGATTCTCCGGCTCCTGCTCTTTTTAAACTGCCTGCTCCTCCGACTCTCTGATCCTCGTCAGAAGTGAATTCCTCTCCTACCTCCGGCCCTCCTGCTCCTCGGACTCCTGGCTTTCCGAACTCATGGACTTCTGTTCTCGGAGTCTCCCGAACTCTCCAGTGAACCTTTTCTAAACTGCCTCCAAAGCAAGTATATCCTTTCTTAAATATGGAAACCAAAACTGTACGTAGTATTCTAGGTGTGGCCTCATCAATACCCTATATAACTGTAACAAGACTTCCCTGTTTTTATACTCCCATCCCCTTTGCAATAAAGGCCAAGATTCCATTTGCCTTCCTGATCACTTGCTGTACCTGCACACAAACCTTTTGTGTTTCATGCACCAGGACCCCCAGGTCCCGCTGTACTGCAGCAATTTGCTAATTTTTCTCCATTTAAATAATAACTTGCTCTTCGATTTTTTTTATTTCTGCCAAAGTGCACAACCTCACACTTTCCAACATTATACTCCAGCTGCCAAATTTTTGCCCACTCACTTAGCCTGTCTATGTCCTTTTGCAGGCTTTTTTGTGTCTTCCTCACACATTGCTTTTCCTCTCATCTTTGTTTTGTCAGCAAACTTGGCTACGTTATACTCGCTCCCTTCATCCAAGTCGTTAATATAGATTGTAGATAGTTGGGGTCCCAGCACTGATCCTTGCGGCACCCCACGAGTTACTGGTTGCAAACCAGAGAATGAACCATTTATCCAGACTCTCTTTTCTGTTAGTTAGCCAATTCTCAATCCATGCTAATATATTATCCCCAACCCCGTGAACTTTTATCTTGTGCAGTAACCTTTTATGTGGCACCTTGTCACATGCCTTCTGGAAGTCCAAATACACCACATCCACTGGTTCCCCTTTATCCACCCTACTCGTTACATCCTCAAAGAATTCCAGAAAATTTATCAAACATGACATCCCCTTCATAAATCCATGCTGACTCTGCCTGACTGAATTATGCTTTTCCAATAGTCCTGCTACTGTTTCTTTAATAATGGACTCCAACATTTTCCCAACCACAGATGTTGGGCTAACTGGTCTATAGTTTCCTGCTTTTTGTCTGCCTCCTTTTTTAAATAGGTGCATTACATTTGCAGTTTTCCAATCTGCTGGGACCTCTCCAGAATCCAGGAAATTTTGCTAAATTATAACCAATGCATCCACTATCTCTGCAGCCACATCTTTTAAGACCCTAGGATGCAAACCACCGGGTCCAGGGGATTTATCCACCTTTTAGTCCCATTATCTTACTGAGGAGTACCACCACCTTAGTAATTGTGATTGTTAAATTCCCCTCCCCCCCCCCCCCCCCCCCCTATAGCCCCTTGACTATCCACTGTTGGGATATTTTTATTGTCCTCTACCGTAAAGACTGATGCAAAATACTTGTTCAGAGTTTCTGCCATCTCCATGTTCCCCATCACTAATCCCTCGTCCTCTAAGGGACCAACATTTACTTTAGCCACTCTTCCTTTTTATATACCTGTAGAAACTCTTGCTATCTGTTTTTATATTTCGTGCTAGCTTACTTTCATAGTCGATCTTCCCTTTCTTAATTTTTTTTAGTCATTCTTTGCTGGCTTTTAAAAGCTTCCCAATCTTCTGTCCTCCCACTAGTTTTGGCCACTTTGTATGCCCTTGTTTTTAATTGGATACCATCCTTTATTTCTTTCGTTAGCCACGGATGGCTATCTTTTCTTTTACACCCTTTCCTTCTCACTGGAATATATTTTTCTTGACTTATGAAATATCTCATTCAATATACTCAACTGTTCATCAACTGTCCTACACTTTAATCTATTTTCCCAGTCCACTTTAGCCAACTCTGTCCTCATATCTTTGAGGTCTCCTTTATTCAAGCTTAGTACGCTGGTTTGAGATCCAACTTTCTCGCTCTCCATTTGAATTTGAAATTCAACCATGCTATGGTCACTCGTTCCAAGGAGATCCTTTACTAGGAGATTATTTATTAGTCCTGTCTCATTACACAGGACCAGATCCAAGATAGCCTGCCTCTTGGTTGGTTCCGTTACATACTGTTCAAAGAACCTGTCCCTTACGCACTCTATGCACTCTTGCTCAAGGCTACCTGACCAATTTGATTTGTCCAATCCCCCATGATTATTGCTGTTCCCTTTTTACAAGCCCCCACTATTTTTTGGTATATACTCGGACCAACAGAGTTGCTCCTGTAAGGGGGCCTATAGACTACGCCCACCAATGACTTTTTCCCCTTATTATTCCTTATCTCCACCCAAACTCTTTCAACATCCTGATATTTGAGCCAATATCGTTTCTCTCTCTTGCAGTGATTCCATCCTTTATCAACAGAGCTACCCCACCTCCTTTTCTCTTCAGTCTGTCCTTCCGAATTGTCAAGTACCCCATAATGTTTAGTTCCCAGTCTTGACCACCTTACTTAAGAACATAAGAATTAGGAACAGGAGTAGGCCATCTAGCCCCTCGAGCCTGCTCTGCCATTCAACAAGATCATGGCTGATCTGGCCGTGGACTCAGCTCCACTTACCCGCCCGCTCCAAGTGCAACCACGTCTCTGTTATGGCTATCAGATCATACCCATTTGTAACTATTTGTGCCGACAGCTCATCTAATTTGTTACGAATGCTGCGTGCATTCCGATAAAGAGCTTTTAAATGAGTTTTCTTCGATTTATGGTTCCAGTTTCTGATGCTCATGATTATAGTTTCAAATTCCTGACACATTTACATCTAGATTCTTCTTTTATTGCACTTAACTCGAAATAGTATACGTACTTGGTCTGCTATGATTTATGAGGTGCAGGATGTATTTCTATTGTTTTTCTTCCCTGGGACCTTAAGGGGTAAAGTTAAATTAACAAGATTTTCAATGGTTCAAACAAATTAGGTGTTTTTAGTGATTACACGCATTGTATGTGGTGGTGTAGCATTGGTAGACACTTATTGGGTCTACATTTAAATTTGCAGTCGAAAAGTTGTAGATATATCCTTGTCCCATTGTTTCCATCCAGCAACAACAACTTGCATTTATATAGCGCCTTTAATGTAGTAAAATGTCCCAAGACGCTTCACAGGAGTGTTGTCAAAATTTGACCCTGAGCGACATGAGATATAATGAAAGGTAACCAAAAGCTTGGTCAAAGAAGTAGGTTTTAAGAAGTGTCTTAAAGGAAGAGAGAGAGGTGGAGAGGTTTAAGGAGGGAATTCCAGAGCTTGGGGCCCAGGCAGCTGAAGACACAGCTGCCAGTGGTGGAGTGATTAAAATTGGGGATGCTCAAGAGGCTAGAATTGGAGGAGCATACCACAGCTAGTCTTTGTTTACTATTAAAAGCTGTTATGTATGGAGAAAGAGTCAGACTGAACACTGAGCTCAAAGTAAAGTGTGACCGTAGTCTTTTATTGCAGGTCTCCAGAGTGCTTCTCCAACTTGTAAAGCCTCCTTAAATACCTGTGCTCCCAAGGGATTATGGGATCCCTTGGGACTCCAGGGGATGAGCCCTCTGGTGGCTGTACAGAGTAAATACAAGTTTACATATATAACAAAAGCCATGTATAGTTATTGCTGCAGGTAGTTGCTTTTCCATAGTGAAAGTCTAGCATTTTGGAAGCGAGGCCGAAACTCTACTACAGGGGTAAAAAAATGCCTTTGTTAAATGTATAGAAACACCAAATCATTTTCCCTGCGCGCCTTGCTTTTTTTTTAAAAAGCCCATCTATTCCTGTTTAGTGTAACTAAATGTGTAGAAACCAACAGGCATTAATGTTTAAGGCATTATTGACTTGTGCTCCCTGCAGTATTGTTACAGGCTATCCAAACAATATTCAGTACTACTTTTTCAAAATTAGCTTCACATGATTGTGTTGCACTGGAATTCTTGGATTGTGAACGATGTATTCTAAAAACAACTTGCAAGAAGTTGATCTCCTGTAGTACTGCACAAAGAGAGCCAAGACCAAATGCCATTTTGAGCTGAACCAGGGTTCAAGGGCAGGGACAATTGGACCACAGCACACAAGTCCCCATTTTCAAATCATATATTCTGTCTTGAATTTTAGATTACCATTCTAAATTCCTGTGTCCATATTTTTAATGAGAACTGCCTATGTAAACTTGTCAATCTCCAAGGATCGAGAGCTGTAAAGCTTTATCCAAAGTGAACATATAGTTCTCTGGTATATTCATTATAAAACAAAGCATACCATGGTACAAAGCATTTGCAGCATAGAAACAGACCATTCAGCCCAATTCAGATCCATGTCGGTCTTAATGCTCCACATGAGTCTCCTCCCACTCTCTTCATCTAATCCTATCAACATATCCTTCTTATTCCTTTCTCCCTCATAAATGCATCTGTACTATTTACCTCAACTGTTACATGTGGTGCTGAGTTCCACATTCTAACCTCACTGGATAAACAAGTTTCTCCTGCATTCCCTATTGGATTTATTAATGACTGTCGTATGCCCATAATTTTGGATTCTTTTTACCCCCCCCCCCCACACCCAACAAGTGAAACATCTTCACTCTGTCTACCCTATTAAAACACTTTCATCATCTTAAAGATGTCCATCAGGTCACCCCTTAGTCTTCTCTTTTCTTGTCCTTGTACAAGACCTTGGTTAGGCCTCAGTATGGATACTGTCCCCAGTCTTCTCGCATGGTATGGGATACTGAGGTTTTGGAAAGGGTGCAGAGGAGAACCACAGATAATTCCCAGTTTAAAACCTTAGTTACCAGGTGGCTCAAAGAGCTGTGTCGGGAAGAGTAGACTTCGGGTGATTTGATCATGGTTTATAAAATAATGACGGGTTGGCTGTCGGTCTTGTCCGTCATTTACAACAAATTAATTTTTGATGTATTGGCACTGCTGTGCATTGTAACCTGGAATGGAAATTACAGCACAGAACGAGGCTTATTGTCCCAGTGCTAGCTCTTCAGAAATAGGGAAAGTACAAGGGTATGGTCAAAGGAACAACCAGTCTATTGACACATTTCTCTCAGAACTGCTTTTGAAAGTGGTATGACTGGCTCGGTATCAAACTGCATCTTTCAAACTTCACAATCCAAAGACCAACAAAATATAAAGCGCATCCACAAGCAATCAAACACTGAAATAGTTATACACGTGAACAAAATTCAGGCAAGAGATCATTAAAACGTTAACATGATTCAAAAATTTTCCTCTGTTACTGTCTCACTCTGTTGTGCTCAAGTTATACTGCAGCTACTGGTCTTATTTGAGGAGTGCATGGAGATTATACCACCAAATGAGAGAAAGCAGAGTCCAAGGTCTGTACGTCAACACATGGCAAGCAGTCACTGGCCTTCAACTGTTTTTTTTAAATTAGTTTACCTATGCACTTGTAGCTTTTTGTATAGCTTGGGCAGTGCTTGCAGGAGTGTGAAGATTTGACTCTGCCTTCAGCTCTTTCCTACAATTAGAAACTTAGGCGTTTTTAAAAGGAATTCAGGAGGTCTAAACCTTAACGCTGAACGCTCAAAATTTAGCTTCACACCAGTTGCACTTTCCAGATACTTGGGGTACAGTCGTCAGTTGCTATTGATTTTTCCCTTGCAACTTGGGTAGTCAGTCCACCTGCTCCTCAGCCGTTGGTCAGTTGATAAGTGTCATACACCAATATGACTTCTCTCACATTGGAGCCATTTGAGTGGGATAGTGAAGAGCTGCTAGCACCTGTGGAAATGTACGTTATGTGAGGAGGAGAGGAAAATGGGGAAAACTATTGTTTTCCTGATTACTGCCCTTCCAATTACAGAAAGATGGGATATATTTTGTACTTCCGAACCTAAATAATTCCAAGCCCAATGGAAACATGTGTACCGGTGATGCACAGATAGCATTGCACACAGATTAGGGGAAAAGAAACCAATCTCAATTTATTAAGCTATCAGTAAAATGCTACTGTTTGTATATGAAGAATAGTTACTATGATTGCGGATAATGTGGTTACTTTGTTGTGGCCATAAAACAAGTCTGCTTAATCTTGAATGTGCAGTCTGGGAGAAAATGTAACTGGAATGTAGGCTAATGTAAGAAAGTAATTGATGCTTTTTCTATTTTAATTCAGCATAATTGATGCTCCAGCTTGTGTTGAATTCAGCTGATTTTAATTATGATAGTAACTAATTATTACGCTGGCAAAAGATGAAGGCAGGGAAAAAAATAATGGTTTCATGATTCTCGTCTAAAAATGGGTGAAAGAGCTAAGTGAATCAGGTAGATTAATGGTTATTTCTGTAGTGTTTGGAAGCAGATTTCTAAAGTTCAGTGCTGCAAATGACAGCTGTGTAGTTGGGAGCTTGATTCACATCTGCACCTTCAAGTGGGGTGAGTGGTATTTTGTGGATATGGGTTGATTCGTATCAGAGCCTCTATTCACTTAGATAAGTGTTTCTGTTCATTCACTTTTAGGTAGCTGCCAAAAAAATAAATGGCTGCGATGAGTAAGCATGTAATTTTTGTTTTGAAAGTACTTTAAAGACTTTGTTTGAATATTTGGGCATTTTAATGAATCATCTTTGTCTGACTGTTAGAGTAATGTTGTAACAATTGTATCGTTTGCACACAATGTTAAATGCTGGCAGTTATTCATTCACTCTTTGTAGTTATTTCAGCAGTAGCTGTTAGTTAGCATGCACTAATCTATTTCTGGATGGTTAAAACCAAAGGCGTTTGGTAGCATTTATCCAAAGTTAGACCCCAAAAATGTAAAATGACATGTTCAGTTATGTGTCTGAATCAAAGTGGGCCATTGAACCCATTGAGCCTTCTCTTCCACTCGGGCTCAATTTTTCCCATTCATTTGCGCTGTTTTTTTTGGCACACGGCGTTTTTTTGGGGCGTATTTATTATTTTCAAAGTTTCCCCCCTGCGATCTACGCTGGCGTAACTGACTCAGTTACGATTTTTCTAGGCCAGTTTTTTTTTACTTGATAGCCTGCGCCGGTTTTTTCAATTGTTCGCAGTTTGGCCAACAATTTTTGCTCTTAGGTCGTCGTATCTGGCCACTCCCGAAAAACCTTCCAGTGAGTTAAGAAAACCAGCGCAAATTCACAAATCGGCACTAAAAGAGGCCATTGTTTTTAAACGAAGATTTTGGAGCAAGTCAAGAACACTTGTCAAAATCAATAACAAAGTTCAACTTTTTTTTAACCTCTCAACATAGGAAGTGTAAATTTGTTGGATTTCAGAAGTTTTCTCTTTTTTTTACTCACTCACCACCACCACCACCACCAAATGTCTTGAAGCAGGGCTGGAGGATTGTGGGGAGGGAGGGAGGAGAGAGAAGTCACTTGACTCCAATTAGATGAGGAGGGGTGTGGGGGGGTGGGGTCGGTGGTAAGAGAGGATAAGTCACGACCTTTTGGGTGTGGTCCATCCGTACAGACCTGGAGAGAGAGAGAACTGCAAACCTGTCCTGTCTGCCTGCTTTCCTGCCGTTTTGAGCTTCTTTCAAAGGTTAAATTTAAGTATGGGGGCAATACTGACTGCCATACCTTGTGCGAGCCTTCTGCATCATGGTGCTACGTAGGAGACAATTGATTCGACGACTTCACATCAGGAACATCAGAGCCCGTAGGGTGCTGGGCGGGTATATCAAGACAGTTCGTATCTCCACCTGAATGATGCAGACTGTTTCCAAAGAAGTTGTAACTGAGATGTGAGTTGGTGAAAGCAGACCTGCAACCTAGAAGCATCAGGAGGACTGCTTTGTCAGTTAAAAGTGCAGCTGTAACCTTCACTTCATTCCATGCCTCCGAATCGTTTCAAGCTACAACTGGGGATGTGTGCGCCATCTCTCAACATGAAACACATGTCTCCATTCGCCAGGTCATGGTTGCACTGTACACGCGTAGGAATGACTTCATAAAGTTCCCCATGACCGCTGAAGCAATCCATGACAGGGCTGTGGGCTTCTCCAGGATTGCTGGCTTCCCAAAGGTACAGGGCTGCATTGATTGTACCCACATCACCTTGCAAGCACCTTTGGAGAATTCTGAGATGTACAGGAACAGAAAAGGCTTCTACTCCATTAATGTGCAGCTTGTGTGTGATGACATGCATCGCATCATGTCAGTCGATGCAAGATACCCTGGCAGCACCCATGATGCGTTCATCCTACACGACAGCGTTATATCTGCCATCTTTCAGCAGCAGCAGCCAGAAGTGCAGAGCTGGCTGCTGGGAGACAAAGGGTACAGCCTCGCCACCTGGCTCATGACACCCCTACATGTAAACTGGACAGAAGCTGACCGTCAGTGCAACATGTCGCACATTGCGATGCGCAGCATCATTGAGAGGACCATTGGCAAATTGAAACAGCCTTTCTGATGCCTGGACCATTGGTTCACTGTTGTGTGCTGCGTGCTGCATAACTTAGCCATCATGAGGCAGCAGCACCTGGTAGTGGAAGACCCACCTGCAGTGAGAGTGGTTGATAATGATATGGAAGATGCAGGTGACTGTCCTCCTCCTCCTCCTCCTGCTAATGAGGATGAGGAAGCCATGCAAGTGCCTGAGGCCAGAGCACAACGGCGGAGGAGGACAGGCAATCGTGCCCCTTTTAACAATTGCTCGAGCCTTGCACCAGCAGCTCATCTGTGAATGCTTTACTGATGCCCGAGAGCTCAGCAACAACTATTCCACATGGACATGCTTACTGTTTGGAACTGTTCCGTAATGTTGTGTTGTGTTAATGGAACATGATTCAGTTGTAATGTAAAATATATTTTATTCAAAAGTTTAAAATGTACTTAACTTATCTTTAATAAAATTATTCTTGTATCAAACTTTACTTTATCACTCTTTTTAAGATCACTTATAAACTTCTAAATTTATATAACTTACAAAAAACTTTTAATTTGAGAACAGTAACAATAATCATAGCAACAGCAGCAAAGAAAGGCTGCACCCATCTCTCCTCCCCCTTATTCCAAGACTGCCGCTGTGCTGGGTCTTGGACTCTCCACAACCCCTGCCCACAGGCAGTGGCGCAGTGTTTCTGGGCTTGGTACCAAGCTTATTCTTTCTAACATCTCGGGTACTGTGCATCTCTTGACGGCGGGGGGGCGTCGGCGTCAGGCGGCAAGTTGGAGGGCCCGGCTTGGGGCTTTTCAGAGGCTGGTCTGGGGATTGGAGTGGGAGTGACAGTTGATTCTGTCAATGGACACGGGGTCTGGGCGTGTTCCCTTCTTGCAGCAGCTAACTCCCAACATGCCCTCCCTCATGCGCCCTGACTGTGTCTCAATGACCTGCAACATTTTCTCCCTTTAGATCTCATGGTGGTCACCATTGCGCAGTAATTTTCTGCAACTTGGTTCCAGCGTTGTTTCTTTTCTTTGGGTGGAACTTTTATGTGACCTCTGCTGGTATCCAGCTCTTGCCAGCTGTTCTCAAGCACAGTAACTAGTGCCTCCACTTCTTCCTGTAAGAAATTCTTGGTCCTCGCACCGTGTTGCATCTTGCATTGCTCCAGCTGCGAATTTTCCAATGCTCACACAGCGCTCCTACTCACACACACACACACACACACACACACACACACACACACACACAACTGGCTCTTTAAAAATGGCCGATTGCCAAATCCGAGCTGCACTGAGCATGCACCTCCATTGTAACGACATCAAAAATGTAACTTTTTTTTTTCCCGTGCATGCGCAGAACGTGCAGCTTCTTTGACGCAGACAGCAGGCTCCACCCCCCCCCTCCCCCTTGCGAGGTGACTGGATATGCTGCGCAACTTTCGAATAGTATATCGGGGAAACTTTGGCAAAATATTTCTACCGCATTTTTGGCCTAGAAAAATGGGCGTGACTCTGGCAATACACCAGAAAACGGGCTTGGGGAAAATTGAGCCCCTTTGTCATGGAAGATCTGTTACTTTTCTCCCAACTCCCTGCCCTTTCTCTATACCCTTTAATATCGTTGCTACCCAAGTAAATATCCAACTCCATTTTCAAGATCAGTTGGTACTGCATCAGTGGCCTAATGCAGCATTGTATTCCACTTTCATGGATTCACTGTTAACCGGTCTGAGGGGGGTGAGGTGGTCAAGACCAAAAAGGTCTTTGGATGAAGCTGGGGTGCAGGGCAGGAGATAATGAGAAAAATGTAATTCAGTGCCCATTTTAAAGTGATAAATTCTGCCCCTGTTTCTCCCAAGTAATTGGATTTTATATTTTTGGTTGTAGCAAAACTGACAGCAATTTGGGAATCCCAGTAGTAGAGTTAGCTGAAGCATATAGTCTTTGTGGTACAGGCTAATAAGGAGCTAGAACATGCAAACTTAAGATGCTGCAGTGCCTCCACTGGCAGGAGGATATAATTGCATAACAAGTTTGCAGCTGGAGTTCTGGTATGGGCACTCACAAAACTACTGTTTCCACTCCTTTTTAATACCTGCCAGTTTGTTTTTATTGACTTGTGAAGCTGGACCCCCAAATTCCTTTGTCCTTGTACTCCCTTACTTGCACATTATTCCCATTCCGCCGAGTGTACTATTCCACACTTGGTAACATTAAATGACATCTGTCATCACACAGCTTGTCACTTTATGTAACTTTCAGCTCTTTCCTTGACTGTTCATTACACCTATTGACTTATCATCTGCACACTTGCACGCACTCCTCATTATTTCCAAATCAATGTGGTTTATATATGCAGTGAAAAGCTAGACCCCAAGCAAGATGTTTTTACCCACCTATATCGCAGTGTTGCTTTTATCCCAACTTGCTGCCTCCTGCCAGTGGAGGCACTGCAGCAGCTCAGGTGTGCATGTCCCAGCTTCTTAGCCTGTACCACAGAGAAACTACAGTGAAACCTATATATTAGGGACACCCAAGGGACATGCTTCAGGTGTCTTTTTTTGTTGCCACTGTCCTTATTATCAAAATGGTCATTGAATGTACTGTTTATAAAAAAAAAAAATTGGTGCCAGAGATGAGTGGCATCGGCATGTCCTGTTATGCCAATGCTCAGCACTCCATCCCTCATCAGTGTCTCTGCTCTCCAGTACTTGAAGTTTGACCAGTCTATTTAAAGTGCCAGTTTTCCATCTGTCAGTCCACCTAACGGTAATGGTAGTTTCTAGCTGTTTACTGGTCAAAAATAGTGCTGGGAGTCAAATGGTGAGAGAAGAGGAGCAGGTGCCGCATCTTGCAGTAAGTAATTGGCTTTGCAGACTCGCCACGTGCTTTTTCTCCAGGTGATCTTTTGAACACAAGGGACTCTTGAAAGCTGTCATGGCGTTCCATTTGAGGTTCGGCACCAATTGGAGGACAACGCTGTGATCACGATGTCTCTCTGTAGCTGCCCTCCTACAGATCACCTGCTAGCAATGCAGAGATACAAATGGTGCATTGACATGCTGGAAGAGGAAGTCCAAAAGCAGATAGATTGACCTTCCTGAGGAAACCTTGACCACTGAGGCGAAAGCATCTGTCTGTTATTGGGCACAGCCTTGGCCTTCCTGCTTTCTGATAACCAGGGAGCAGCTAAATCTTGAAACTAGGGCCAGCTGGTGACTGCAACAGTTGCTCTTCAAGTCAGCAGGCACTCTTGCCTTATTCGCTGTCACTTTTAATTCAAACTAATCTTAAGCAGTGCTGATGAGTTAACAACGTGGTCACAGAACCACCCCTCACTCTTGGGTTGAGAGAGACGGAACACAAGCACTTTAAAACAAGCCGCCAATCAAAATTAAATTGTCCAAGATATTGACTGGGACTGATTTTCTCTTGCAAGCAGCAGCCCAAAATTTTGGGCAATTTTTGCAGCACCAAATGACTTGCCGAAACTACTGAACCTTCTAATAAAGTGATGCAGTTAAAAAGAAATGTGTTTGCCGCATGTTAACCATGTGTATGGTGCTGTTGTTGATGTTTAGATTGAAGGTTTTATTTGGAATCTATTGCAAATGAGTGCTAGATTTACCCCTTACAGAAATATTAAAATATATTATGCTAGACTTAGTTTAGTCCCATAAATAGTGCAGTACTGAAATACTGTAATAAAATGGCAATTATTTATTCAGTACATGCTGCATTGAGTCATTAAGTATTTTGGCCTCTTTCCATTGAGCTACTTATTTCATTATTCTGCACACTGTAGCTAATGTGCTCATTTCTTCCTGGTTGTATGCAATTTTTTTTTTTCTTTGTCTCTGTTGTGTATATATCAAAATTCTACTGAGAGCTGCTTTATCGATTAATTCTTTGTGACCTGGGTAAATTGTCAGTGCAAGCAAACATCATCCTTATTTGCTCTAGCTCAATGTTACACATGAACTGCCCAAATGAAAATAAAAAGACTTGCATTTCTATAGTTCTTTTCATAACCTCAGGACGTCCCAAAGTGCTTCACAGTGAATGCAGTACTTTCGAAGTTGTAGGAAATATGGCAGCCAACTTGTGCACAGTAAAATCCCACAAACAGAAATGTTATAATGACCAGATCATCTGTTTGTGATGTTGATTGAGGGATAAATATTGTCCAAGGCACCGAGGATAACTGCCCTGCTCTTTCCCTATAGCCCTGAAAATGTTTCCTTTTCAAGCATTATATTCAATTCCCTTTTGAAAGTTATTAGATCCTCCTCATCTCCCCTCAGATTATTTCGTCAATTACCTTAAATCCGTGTCCTCTGGTTACCGACCCTCCTCCCAGTAGAAACAGTTTCTCCTTATTTACTCTCTCATCATGCAGATAATCTGTTTAGTGATGCTGATTGACAGATAAGAACATAAGAAACGGGAGTAGGCCATTTAGCCCCTCGAGCCTGCTCTGCCATTCAATATGATCATGGACTCAGCTCCACTTCCCTGCCCGCTCCCCATAACCCTTTATTCCTTTTATCGCTCGAAAATCTATCTCCGCCTTAAATATATTCAACGACCCAGCCTCCACAGCTCTCTGGGACAGAGAATTCCATAGATTTACAAACCCTCAGAAGAAATTTCTCCTCATCTCAGTTTTAAATGGGCGGCGCCTTATTCTAAGACTATGTTCCCTAGTTTTAGTTTCCCCTATGAGTGGAAATATCCTCTCTGCATCCACCTTGTCGAGCCCCCTCATTATCTTATGTTTCAATAAGATCACCTCTCATTCTTCTGAACTCCAATGTGTATAGGCCCAACCTACTCAATCTATCCTCAGAAGTCAACCCCCTAATTTCTGGTATCAACCTAGTGAACATTCTCTGAACAGCCTCCAATGCAAGTATATTCTTAAATACGGAGATCAAAACTGTACGCAATAACCTGTATTGTTGTAGCAGGACTTTTCTGCTTTTATACTCTCTTCCCCTTGCAATAAAAGCCAACATTCCATTTGCCTTCCTGATTACTCACTGTACCTGCATACTAACTTTGTGTGTTTTATGCACAAGGACCCCCAGGCCCCTCTCCTGTGCAATTTTTCTCCATTTAAATTATAATTTGCTTTTCTATTATTTCTGCTGAAGTAAATAACTTCACATTTTCCCACGTTATACTCCATCTGCCAAATTTTTTCCCACTCACTTTGCCTGTCTATAGCCCCAAGTTTCCACACGATAAAAAACGGGCACCCCTCTGAGCTGGGCGCCCGTTTTTCGCGCCGGAAAAAAAACGTGCGATTCTGGAGCGCCCTGCAGCTCCATGTCTGCTTGGTGCGGCGCCAGGGGGGCGGAGCCTACCACTCGTGCCGATTTTGTAAGTGGGAGGGGGCGGGTACCATTTAAATTAGTTTTTTTTCCTGCCGGCAACCCTGCGCGTGCATGTTGGAGCGTTCGCGCACGCGCAGTGTGAAGGAAACATTGGCACTCAGCCATTTTTGTAGTTCTTTGTAGCTGTTTAATTTTTGAACATTTTTTAATAAAAGCACATTGCCATCAGCACGTCGGCTTCTTGCAGCAGTGAGAAGGCTGCAGGAAGCCTCAAAATTGAGGCAGTCGTTTCCCGACGGCCTCCCCCCCGCCCCTGCCGTCGGGAAATGGCTGCTGAACTTGAGGCTTCCTGCAGCCTTCTCACTGTCTCCTTCCCCCCCCCCCCCCCCCCCGCGGGAACGAACGGCTGCCGCCTCCTCCCCCCCCCCCCCTCCCCGCCCCTGCCGTCGGGAACGAACGGCTGCCTCAACTTGAGGCTTCCTGCAGCATTCTCCCTGGCTGAAGCACTTTCACACAGGTAGGAAGATGGTTTATTTAATCTTTTCTTGGCTTATAAATGTTTATTCAGGTTGGATTTATTTGTATAATATTTGTACAAGTATAAATAAGGATTTATTATAGAATTTAATGACTTCCCTTCCCCCCCCCCACCCCCCCCACCTTATTCTGGACACCTAATTTGTAACCTGCGCCTGATTTTTTAATGTGTAGACAAGGTTTTTTCAGTTCTACAAAAATCTTCACTTGCTCCATTCTAAGTTATTTTGGAGTACGTTTTCACTGTGGAAACTTTGAAATCAGGCGTCAGTGGCCGAACACGCCCCCTTTTGAAGAAAAAATTCTGTTCCAAAATGAAACTGTTCTAACTGACTAGAACTGCAGAAAAAAAAATGTGGAGAATTGCGATTTCTAAGATAGTCCGTTCTCCACCAGTTGCTCCTAAAAATCAGGTGCAAATCATGTGGAAACTTGGGCCCCATATCTCTGCAGATTTTTTGTATCCTCCTCACAATTTGCTTTCCCACCCATCTTTGTATCATCAGCAAACTTGGCTACATTACACTCAGTCCCTTCATCCAAGTCATTAATATAGATTGTGAATAGCTGACGATCCAGCACCGATCCCTGTGGCACCCCACTAGTCACTGTTTATGTAAATGACCCATTTATCCTGAATCTCTGTTTTCTGTGAGTTAACCAATCCTCTATCCATGCTAATATCTTACCCCCAACCCGGTGAGCTTTTATCTTGTGCAGTAACCTCTTATGTGGCACCTTATTGAATGCCTTCTGGAAATCCAAATACACCACATCCACTGGTTCCCCCTTATCCACCCTGCTCGTTACATCCTCAAAGAACTCCAGCAAATTTGTCAAACATGATTTTCCTTTCATAAAACCATGCTGACTCTGCTTGATTGAATCATACTTTCCCAAATGTGCCGCTACTGCTTCCATGGTGAGACATGACTTAACACTGCCTGCTGAGCTGCACCAATTATGAAGATCCCAAGTTTTGTCATTTTATTTTTGTCAGTTTTTATCATAATACTTTTTATTTCTTTGTTTTTAAGTAATCCTGCAGCTGTGTAACTTACTTCCATAATCCTTTGAATTTTTCTTTTCACTTATCTTATGTCCATACATTCAAATATTTATAATAAGAAAAGATAATACTGGAAATGCACAGATGCCCATTAGCATCCGAAAAAAGAGAAGACTGATTAATGGTTCAAAGATCAGGTTCTGAAGAAGAATCTACACTCAAAACCTTAAACTATCTTTACTCTTTTTAGATTCTGATGGATGTGTTTTTCCCAAGTTTCTGTTTTCAGTTCACATTTCCAGCATTTTCATTTTCTTTTTATTTTAGTGAATCATGCTACACACAATACTGGGGTTGATAAGTGACACGTAACTTTCGCACCACACATTTGCCAGGCAATGAGCATTTGCAACACCTCCCCTTGACATTCAATGGCATTACTTTTATCAAACCCCCCATTATCAACACCCTGGGGGTTACCATGGATAAACATTGCCCAGCACACCGGGGAGAACTCACCTCTTCAAAATAATATGGGATCTCATCCGATAGTGCAGCAATCCCTCCAGACTACACTGGATTATCAGCCTAGATTTTTTTTTTTTGTGTTCAAGTCTCGAGTGGGACTTGAACCCATCGCTTTCTGACTGAGGCAAGGGGTGCTATCAACTGAGCCATGGCTGACACAGGCAGTGGAGAGGAGTTTTCTGCAACACTGGGACTGTGAATAGTGATGAATTATGGGAGGTGCTGGCGGAGTCAGTGTTTGCCTTGCTGTGGGACCTCAGTACTTCATTTTGTTTTTGGGCCCCTACCATTTTCTCAGACAACGATGCACTACCAACTTAACCTGGTGGTGAATTGGTACATATACGATCATGTAAAGGCCTGTTTGCGATACGGTAAAAATACTTGACAAATGATGAGCGAAAGATGGCAATGAAGGAAACCATCATTTTTCTGATTAGATTCTATTTTTTTATTTTTGACCTTGCAAGAATTCATACAGACATCGTGTGCCAGTACTTACATTTCTTTGGCGTGCTATCTTGGGCATTAAAATGAATTGAAATTTTCAGTCTTGTTTATAATTGTTCCTTTAGTTCTCCCATCAAATTCAATGTGATTCCTTGTGCCAAAGTCCATAACAATAAAACTGACGTGTATTTAAAGCAAAAATAGAATGGGTGCATGCACCCCATGCTGTAGGATTTTTTACAGCCGCACTGAAAGGGAAGGCAGGCCTGAGTTTAATGTCTCATCCAAAAGACAGCATCTCTCGCAATGCAACCCAGCCTTGGTACTGCACTGAAGTGTCTGCCTAAGTTATGTACCCGAGTCCCTGGCTTGGAGCTTGAATCCACAACCTGCTGACCCAGGGGCAGGAGTTCTGTCTCTGGCCCAAGGCTGACTCCTATAAAATACATGTTTTTCTTGTACATTTGCAAAGCAGAATATTATAAATTCCCTTCTCTGGGAAGAATCTATTTTGAGAGCAGGTGGAACCCCCATTAGGAAGTTCTGAGAAAGATCAATAAAGGCTGAAGATGTGGGTCTGAAAGAGTCTGCCCAGCCCAGTTTTAAGGTAGTCAAGTCAGAGAAACTCCCTTGTTTCATTTTGTTTTTAAACCAGACTGGGTGGATAGACAAGACCTTGAACAGGCTGTGCCAAGCTATTGTGGCTCGCTGACTTCTCCCAAGAACTGCTGCTTTTGCTTACAGTGACACTTTAAATATTCATGACTAATGTGGTTACAGGAATTTGTGATATTTTCATTTCTTCTGATTTGGAATCTCATGGTCATATTATAATGGAAAATGAACAAATATATTTTGATACCTTTCAGCAGCTATAATCGCTGAATGTTTGTGTGTTAAGTAACCAAATTTACGGTCGGATAAAAGGTTGACAAAGTGGACTTTGTGATTTTGTTTTTCAAACATTCCCGTTTTAACGATCCAGAGTGATGGAGTGTTGCTGTCTGGAAAGAGCAATGACTATTTTTAGGGATTTCCAAGGAGACTGAACCAATATAAAACCACCACCAATCAGATGAGGACAGAAAAGGATTCAAATTTATTTGCCACCTTCAGGGAAGATGATGACTTGATTTGAATGAATAACGGGCAATTTACAGCTCATTTGATGGACTTAAAAACTGCAGGTTCTGGGAACCAAACAAAAGCTGAAAATGATGAACACGTAGTGGCAGTGTGAGCTGCGAGGAAAATGCTATGAGGCTGCAGAGTGACTTGGATAGGTTAGGTGAGTGGGCAAATGCATGGCAGATGAAGTATAATGTGGATAAATGTGAGGTTATCCACTTTGGTGGTAAAAACAGACACAGAGACTATTATCTGAATGGTGACAGATTAGGAAAAGGGGCGGTGCAACGAGACCTGGGTGTCATGGTACATCAGTCATTGAAGGTTGGCATGCAGGTACAGCAGGCGGTTAAGAAAGCAAATGGCATGTTGGTCTTCATAGTGAGGGGATTTGAGTACAGGGGCAGGGAGGTGTTGCTACAGTTGTACAGGGCCTTGGTGAGGCCACACCTGGAGTATTGTGTACAGTTTTGGTCTCCTAACTTGAGGAAGGACATTCTTGCTATTGAGGGAGTGCAGCGAAGGTTCACCAGACTGATTCCCGGGATGGCGGGACTGACCTATCAAAGACTGGATCAACTGGGTTTGTATTCACTGGAGTTCAGAAGAATGAGAGGAGATCTCATAGAAACATTTAAAATTCTGACTGGTTTAGACAGGTTAGATGCAGGAAGAATGTTCCCAATGTTGGGGAAGTCCAGAACCAGGGGTCACAGTCTAAGGATAAGGAGTAAGCCATTTAGGACCGAGATGAGGAGAAACTTCTTCACCCAGAGAGTGGTGAACCTGTGGAATTCTCTACCACAGAAAGTTGTTGAGGCCAATTCACTAAATATATTCAAAAAGGAGTTAGATGAAGTCCTTATTACTAGGGGGATCAAGGGGCATGGCGAGAATGGCGGTGCATGCTCGAAGGGCCGAATGGCCTACTCCTGCACCTATTTTCTATGTTTCTATACCGCTGTCCCAAAGGCTGCAACGCAGGTTTTTCCTGAGCGTTTTGTTTCTTACTAACTACGGGTCACCGCTAAGCCAAATAGATTTCTGGATTCGGGATGTCGGATTTCATCTTACAAATCCGAAAAAATCCGAAACTCTGGTCCAGTCGTTTCCAGATTCTGGACATCGGAAATATGCTCCGAAATCCGAAAATACCCGAAATCTGGAACGGCCTCGGTCACGAGGTTTCCGAATTTTGGAGGTTGGACCTGTATCTCATATGTCCGTGTTTAATCAAATCTGTCACTGAGCATATGGACTGCACCTCCTGCTAGATGTTTTATTTGGTAATGCTAGTCTAAGTGACAATTCTGAGTGCATATTGTCAACGGTTTAGTTTCCACCTGCATCAATTTTTATTCTTTAAAAGTTCAAGTCAGTAAAAGGATTCAAGTTTCCCACTTAATCTAAACACTAACCCCACTAAGGGAAGAACTCTCTTTTTAAAATATGTTTTCTAACTTCAGAGATCTGCTTTCAAATCTGTTTTTTTTTCATGGTTATACCATTAATCTCTGATGGCATTTCCATTCACATCTACAGTCTTGCAGTGTCTTGAAACCTTTCCGTTCATAATGTTGCTATATTGAAAGTTAATTGTGTTTTTACCCTCTGTTATCTAATGAGGGTCATTTACATCTAAGATCATTAGGATGTATGCAGATTACTATAACCACAGCACGGTCTGGCTGTATAAAGCAAATGGCGATATTTTACTAGTTTAATGGTTTAGTATAGGATTGGATATTTGCTACGTATATATGATCATTTTCATTCTCATTCCAGGTGCTTGTGAATGACTTTTTCTTGGTGGCCTGTCTTGAGGACTTCATAGAGAATGCCCGCCTCTTCATCTTTGAGACATTTTGCCGCATTCATCAGTGCATCAGCATCAGGTACAGATATTTCTCAATCGCAGAATTTGCACAAAGAGAAAGTTTTGCAGCAAGTGAAACATTGAGGGCTTCACATGGTCATTGCCCAGAAACCAGTCCCGTTAGAACCCAAGTATGGATAGTCTATTGGCACTTAAGTAATAATTCTCCCTTTTTAAGTGAACAGCTCAACTGATGTGGTTCCCAATTAACTGAGGCGCATTGGGCAGTGGTCATGAAATCTTTCATGTATAAATTTTACTTTCAGTTGTAATTTTTAGCTCCCAACATTTACATACAGCTGAGAATGTTAATGTTCAAACAACTTAGATTTATAGGGTGTATTTAAAGTAGCAAAATGTCCCAAGGCAATTAACAAGAGCGATATCAATAAAAACATAAAAGCGAAATACTGCGGATGCTGGAAATATAAACAGAAAATGCTGAAAATACTCAGCAGTTCAGGCAGCATGTGTGAAGAGAGAAAGAATTAATGTTTCAGGTCGATGACCTTTTGTCAGAACTGGAAAAAGTTAGAGATGTAACAGATTTTAAGCAAGGGCAGGGAAAGTGGGGAGGGGAGGAAATAGCAAAAGGGAAGGTCTGATCAATAAATACATTTTTCACAGAGTCACAGAAGGAGATATCAGGATAGATAACCAAAAGTTTGATCAGAGAGGTAGGTTTTAAGGAGCATCTTGAGAGGACCGAGATGGAGAGGCTGAGGGCGGAAATTCCAGAGCTTAAGGCCCAGACAGCTGAAAGCAAGGCCACCAATGGTGGAGCGATTAAAATCGGGGATGTGCAAGAGGCCAGAATTGGAGCAGCGCAGAGATCTCGGAGGGTTGTGGGGCTGGAGGAAGCTACACTGTTATGTTCCTACATTACAGCAGTAACTACATTTTTAAAAAGTACTTCATTGGCTGTAAAGTGCTTTAGGACGTCTGGTGGTTGTGAAAGGCGCTATATAAATGCAAGTCCTTTTAGAGAGATCGGGAGGGTGATTTTATCAGACTCGGGGATTGAGTGGAATGTTGGAGTTTGAAAATTCAAATTCATGGCCTGGATTTGAATCAAGGCCAGATGGGATCCTATGCTCTTTGATGCACCTGTCCCTTATTTGCTGTCAAATGTGTATTGTTTGATAGGAGTATGCATTTGAATGAAATGTGATGTTTCAATCACCAACTATGTTTTTCCCCTGGAGCTGATTTAAGAGTTGACACGGCTCAAGTTTGTGTGAAGTAGTTCTCCAACTGGAACAATGCTTAAAATGTAATGATCACGTGATTTTAATAGTATTCGTTGGACTGGGATTTAGATGACCTGAAAATATTTGCTTTTGATTTGGTCTTGTAGTTAGGACTTTACATACACAGAATCTGTTCAGTAAGTACAGATTTCTTCACTGCTGCAGTATTTTGTACCTCGTCAGTGATGACCAGAATGGGCATGTGTTAGCTTATGGGAGTGTATATATCATGGCTCAGTTTGATATAACTAACTCTTGCAATCTGTAATACCCAAGAAAATTAATCTTGAAATCTGTTGTGACTTATGGTGGTGATAAAGATCACTTGACGGGGGGGGGTCGAGTTTTCCAACTGCGGGTATGTAGGACGGTTTAACCCAGGCATGCTTCTCTCCTCCTCCCCACCATATATGTGTGAGAAGACAGTGAAATAATTGTGTTTAAACTTGGGCTGAAATTCTGAAAGAAATGGAGAACATCTCTCTCTCCTATTTGTGTCTCCTTTTATAGAAGGGATGATGGGATGCTTCAAATCAAAATGGGAAATCCTCCTTGCTTTTAAATAAAAATCAAGATATTTACTGAATGTTAACAATTTTCAGAAATGCTCCTCACTGTACCTGCATCTTGTTTCCTGTTGATTATATATTTGTTGTGTGTGCATTTGAATAAAATGTGACCACTGTTTGAATCACCTATATGCTCTGTTTTTCTTTGGAGCGATTTAAGAGATGCAGCTGATTCTGACATGCTTGTGACTTATTTGTAATAGTTGGTACACCTGTAATACAGTTGCAGTGTTGAAAGCAGATTGCTTGCACTTTACAGACCTTAGCTATGTTCTGCACCACAGGATGCATGCAGTATTTTAACTTGACTTTAAGTAGCATCTGTTAAACTAATGCTTAAGATGTATGTGGCGTCACAACTATAAATTACCTAATGAAACTATAAATTAAATAACTAAAACCGGCTTTTTCCACCTCCGTAACATTGCCCGCCTCTGCCCTGCCTCGGCTCTTCAGCTGCTGAAACTCTCATCCATGCCTTTGTTACCTCTAGACTTGACTACTCCAACTCACTCCTGGCTGGCCTTCCATATTCTACAATATGTAAAGTTGAGCTGATGCAAAGCTCAGTAGCCCGTGTCCTAACTCGCATCAATTTACGATCATCCATCACCCCTGTGTTTTCTGACCTACATTGGCTCCTGGTTAAACCACGCCTCGATTTCAAAATTCTCATCCTTGTTTACAAATCACTCCATGGCCTTGCCCCTCCCTATCTCTGATCTTTTTCAGCCTCACAACCCCACAATATGTCTGAGCTCCTCAAATTCTGCACCCTCAAACATCCTCATTATAACGACTCAACCATCGGTGGGCTAGGCTACCCCAAGCTCTGGAAGTCCCTCCCGAAACTTCTCCGCCTTTCTACCTCTTTCCTCCTTTAAGCCGCTCCTTAAAACCTACCTCTTTAACAAAGCTTTTGGTCATCTGCCTTAATTTCTTCTTTTGTGGCTCGGTGTCACATTTATCTGTTTTGTCTTGTAACACTGCTGTGAAACGCGTTGGGATGTTTTACTACGTTAAAGGCGCTAAAAAAATAAAAGTTTTTGTTGAAACAAAAAGTTGAATCGGTCTCCCTTGTTAACTATCGTTCTGGGGGTGGGGGTTAAGTTGAATTGTTCTAAGTGTCAAGAACTTCAAGATATAAAAATAGAAAGCCTCAAACTCGCTTATTAAAAGTATGTATGATTTGTTTGGAGCTAAGCGGGTGACTTGATCGGATCCCAATGATTTAATCGGCGTCGGGAATGGGGGCAGGTGGGGGAGACATTTCCTAAAAGTAATGCAGCTCATGAAAAATGTCTCCCAAAATTGTATATGAAAGAGCCTGTTCTGTATAAAACAGTCTGCAGCCTTTCAAGTGCCTAATCTGAGCAGCTGGTTAATTTTAATTTTAGGTAGGTGATCCAGGTCCCATGATGGTGCCCAAGTTCTATTGCCCATTAGTGATAGTCATTGACATTTGTTCACTGATTATAAAGTAGTAGACACAAGTGAGAACTATTTTCACAAGTCATGGCTCTTTTTAGTCAGTCATGCTTAGCGTTTCTAGACGAAGGGAGCAGTATTAAGCGTTGGATAAAAATTTCCTTTGTTCCAGAGGGATTGTTTCAGGTGTCAGTCTGTGACTTTTGTTAATGGATTGGGTGAGGGGCACCTAAGTATAGATGCGATCGGACATGTTTAGAATAGATTATTTTTAAGAATTTTGTGTTTTATTGAAAAGCCTTTCACAACTGTGACCAACTGAGCAGTCCTTGTTGCACTAGTTGTGTTTTTTCAAATAATTAGGAATGCACGAGTTCTTGAAACATTTTGTCATGGCAGATTTCCTATCATATTGCTCATGTCCAGTCGAAAGAGGGAACTTTCACGGGGAATATTATGTCATGTATGACGTTCTCTCTCAGTTGCATGGCTGCTCGGCAGTCTGCCGGTCCCACGTAGGCTGGGACAGGTTCTTCCAGTGTGAAATTTCGGCATGCACGAAGCTTTGAATGGGCAGTGCAACCTGTTAAAGGGACTGCGCACCCAAAAAAATTGGTTTGGTTAACATTGGTCGTGTAATAGGTTCACTAGACGGATTCCTCAAATGGGAGGGTGGGTGGGGGGGGGATAGTCCTCTGAGTAGACTAGGCTTATATTCCCTAGATTTTAGAAGAATGAGAGATGATCTCATAGAAAGGTATTAAATGCTTAAGGGGCTTGACTGGGTAGATGCTGGGAGGATGTTTTCCCCTGACTGGGGATTCTAGAACTCTGGGTCAGAGTTTCAGGTTAAGGGGTCGGCCATTTAGGACTGAAATGAGGAGAAATTTCTTCACTGAGGGTTGTGAATCTTTGGAATTCTCTAACCCAGAGGGCTGTGGATGCTCAGTCGATGAGTATATTCAAGGTGGAGATTGAGGGAATCAAAGGTTAGTGTGAGAAGTTGAGGTAGAAGATTAGCTATGAGGGCCAAATGGCCTACTCCTGTTCCTATTATTTTTATATGTTCCAATACAGAAGAGATGAGCCAGAGCATCTCTTTTAAGGCTGCAAAGTTTAATTGTTGAGAATAAACAGCTGGCTGATCAATCAGCATCTTCATCCCTAATTTTAACTGAGCCTGCCTCTCGAGAACTGGACACGTTTGGGCCGGAATCCTGATTTACACCCTGCCCCGCGCTTAGCTCCAGTCCAAATGTACCCTGTTCTTGCCGGGCACGTTAAGTTAAAATCGAGGCGTAATTGTTCGATGTGGATATTTTGTAGATTGGAAAGTGTGTGTGAATTTCATGGTATGGATCAGAAATGCCCAGCATTAGCACTGTGACTGACTTTCTCTCAAAATTGTGGTACATCGGTAGCAAGATGTGACCTCTGGTGTGTGTGATGAGTGCAGGAGTTCACAATCTGGCATTGTTCAGGGCTAGTTTTGGGCCTGGGGCATGGTTTTAGGTGCTCACCTGGCCTGTCTCTTTAAGGCTACCATTCAAGTTCTCTCTATGGGAATCCAGGTAGTTAATAGTTGCTTTTAAATTGCTGAAAGCAATTAGGGACAGTAAATTACCTGCAAATTGTAGGTTCCCACTCAGAAGCTTTATTTAAAGAGATGGTTTTACATCTGTAACAGTGTGGTGAAAGGTGCACCAGGTTAAGACTTATATATAGATATTAACATGTCCTCTTTAGCACTGCTCAGTGCGTTTTGAGATAATGGCTTGTGGGAGTGAGAAGGGGTCCACACTGGCAAGAGATCTATGAAGATTTTTGTTTGGTTCCTGGAAAATAAATCTATAGTGTTTTCCGTATCCGATGCAAGTAGATAAATGCCAGCTACATAAATTTCTCCAGCTGTTTACTGAGGTTTTATAAAATGTCAAGAAATATAGAAAAGATGAAACGACTTTGCATCTTTCTGTTGCCATCTATCTCTGCAACAGTACTTTGTCTTGTAAATTGCCGCAAATCGTTTTTTTTTAAAGCAGTCAAGCAAAGGTGAATGACCTCCCTTTGAACTGGAAGAAATGGCATTTTACACCACCTCCTTTGTGATATTCTACAAAGACCACTCACCCCCCCCCCCCCCACCCCAGAGTTTTACGAAGGAATACCTAACATCAAGTTTTCGTTTTCGTGTCAGGTAATTGTGTGTTTCTGATAATGCATGTTTGTGAATAGCTGTGCATCAGGCATTGATTGGATAGAATAAGCCGAGTGTGGGAGAATCCAATTGCAACGGCATATTGGATGGTATACGTCGTGCAGCACCTTGGCAACTTTGACAGTTGGGATTTTGGTAATCCTATCCTGATGACAGATGACCTACTGAATTGTAAACGGCAAGTCAGGGGATTACATTGAGAGCGCGCAAAGTTATAAATGAACAGCACAACAGAAAAGTTGTACAGAATGGATTCAAACTGCAGAGTTTTGGACAAGTTGGACTGGGTGGAGGATGAGTGGCCGCCCAGGCGAGCAGTGGAGTACAAGCCCCACCACTTAAGTTGGGCAAATAGTGTGAATCAGTTTCCGTTGCTGCTGTTGTCAGTTACAAAGGGCCCAAGTTTCCACACGCGCCTAGAACGGCGCAGTCCCGACCTGGACGTCCATTTTTCGCGCCACAAAGTGCGCCTAAAAAAATCCTCCATATTCTCCACCTCCCTGCAGGTCCTCTGGCCCTCGGCGCAGCGCAGCACGAGCTGTAGGGGGCGGAGCCAGGTCCCTGCGCTGAAAACAGTGCCGGGACCTCTGCACATGCGCGCTACAGTGGGCATGCAAGTGCATTAACTCCAGGCGCCGAACTGTGTGAGAGGGGCCCGAAGCACGCAGCCCCTAGCCCTGGCCGAATGGCCTCACTGGGGTTGCGTGAATAAGGCTCCTCCCATGGCCAGCTCCTGCTTCTTCCGGACCAGACCCGACACCCACTCCCCGCCCCCCCCCCCCCCCGCCTCCGGACCGGACCCGACACCCGCTCCCCCCCCTGCCTCCGGATCAGACCCGACACCCGCCCCCCCGACTGGACCCGACCCGCGCTCCTGTTCCCGCTCCCCGCCCCCCCCCGACTGGACCCGACCTGACCCAACCCGCGCTCCTGTTCCCGCTCCTCCCCCCCCCCCCCCCAGGACTGGACCCGACCCGACCCGACCCGCGCTCCTGTTCCCGCTCTGGACCCGACCCGCGCTCCTGTTCCCGCTCCGACCCGCGCTCCTCTCTCTCTCTCTCTCTTCTCTTTCACACAGGTAGGAAGATGGTTTATTTAATCTTTTCTTTGCTTATAAATGTTTATTCAGGTTGGATTTATTTGTATAAGTATAAATAAGGATTTATTATAGAATTTAATGACTTCCCTCCCCCCCCCCCCACCTCGTTCTGGACACCTAATTTGTAACCTGCGCCTGATTTTTTTATGTGTAGAACAGGTTTTTTCAGTTCTACAAAAATCTTCACTTGCTCCATTCTACTTTAGTTTGGAGTACGTTTTCACTGTGGAAACTTTCAAATCAGGCGCCAGTGGCCGGACACGCCCCCTTTTGAAGAAAAAATTCTGTTCCAAAGTAGAACTGTTCTACCTGACTAGAACTGCAGAAAAAAAAAAATGTGGAGAATTGCGATTTCTAAAATAGTCCGTTCTCCACCAGTTGCTCCTAAAAATCAGGCGCAAATCATGTGGAAACTTGGGCCCAAAGTCTCCACTTACAGCGTGTTTAGTAGGTCGGCTATTTTGGACATACATGGGTAATTTGCACCTCATTGAGGTGTACCTCTCAGTAAATGACGCAATAACCCAACCAAGCGGTTCAGGTAGGGCTAAGCCAGAATGTTTTTTTATAATTACCAGTTTTATCGTTGGTATTTCTTTGTTCCCCTCCCAAGCTTCAGTGGAGTGTGGGCTGCTCTGCTGCTGCTACTGCCTCTGCTGTTCTTACGCAAACAGTTATTGTGAGAGAAGCAAGTTACAGAAAACGAGTAATATTGAGTGAGTCAGCATTTTTAATTGATGCCGGTCTGTTAATTTTTGAACAAAATAGTTTGCATCATTAAATCAAAAATTAGATTTACGGTGATAGTGGGGGTGACCGAAATAGAACATTCGTCCACAAATAATGCGTTTTCACACACTTCATTTTAAATTCTTGTCTCATTTTAAACATGTTCATATCCACAGTCAGTTGATAACTAAATTATTTTTAATGGAGTTGGGAGAGACTTCAGAAGGCTGCGTCTCAATGTCACCTAGTGGCTGGAGGCTGAATATACATCGTGACTGTTTACATAGCAACATTAAATGTTGACGGAAAAGTGTGACCAACAATGGTACAGTAAGGTTTGTGGAGAGGAAGTGTGTGCCACACACACTTTTTAATACTGTATGTCGCTAAATCATGGAAACTATGGGCCCAAGTTTCCACAAGAAAAAAAACGGGCGCCCCTCTGAGCTGGGCGCCCGTTTTTCGCGCCTAAAACGGCGCCTAAAAAAATCCTCGGTATTCTCCACCTACTGACAG